>NW_027508722.1:10390000-10730000 GCF_051911475.1 Siphateles boraxobius
CACAGACTTTTACAAAGGATTTAAGTTCTTGAAACAAAGTTACTTATGGGACTACCAAACTAGACGGAACACACAACAGAGCTTCATCATGGACGCCCTCAGCATACAGCTTGTGAGTCCCATGAATCTATTGCTCCTCGACAGGCCATGCTGGGTGTAGAGAAACAAACCGATCAACACACTAATCGATGTCACAAACAGGGAGCGAGACCCAAAGGCACTTGAGACATCAGATTGTCACGAGCATCACATACATGTTACCAAGTAAACCAATGTCAGCACAATACCACGCATCACTCAGCAATACCGTGTCCAGCACAATCCACTATATGAAAAACAAGGTTGCTTTGCCACCGGTACAAACTATATATATCCTTGTCAATGTCTTGGGATGGGTATTTTTGATCCTGGATGAGCCTCCAATTGTTACGACCCCCGAGACAGTCTAGGGGTCTACATTGGTCATTTAAAATTTTAAAAACATTTAAACATTTAAAATTGACATTAAAAAGAAATACAACTAATGTGCTGTTCAAAGAATCACAAGTCCAGATAAGTACTGTGCAACAAGCGGATACATTTATTAAGTACAAAAGGTAATATAGGTAAGGCTGAAGCAAAACACACACACACGAAAACAAATAAAAATAAATATATGTCCAGTATTTACAGTATTACGGAAGACAAACAATACAATCACAGGGAGGAAGAGGAGACACGGGCGGTGCCAAAAGAAAGAAAATAACAAAACCAAACGAAGTTAACTTTTAAATAACCTCTAAATCTAACTGAGAAAAAAAAAGAAAGAAAAGGAAAAGTCTTCAGCGTCCGTGACGCCCTAACTAATCTACACTCGCTATCCCAAAAACCAAAAGCACATGGGCTAACCTAATGTACTAATGCAAATTGAAACCCCTACGTGTTGCAGTGAATATCACGTGACATTCTTACCTGTCCGCCTCCTCCAGGCCTAGTAACATACAGTGTGAACACTTAACGAAATATGTAACATACACAGGGGAAGAAACGAATATACAAAAATGACTTTAAACATATACTCGAGCCAAGCAACACAAACAAAATGGTCTGCAACAATAATTAGCAGGATAGCTTGGGCAAATAACAGAAATCAACACAAAGCAGCGTGGAAGCAAGAGAGTGGTCTGGCATGCTCTTTTATCTGTAATCTTTTCCTATTGGCGATAGACAGGATGGATGATGTCCGCGGCTGATGAAGACTGACAGAAGACTGAAGCAATCACAGGTATCTAAGAAAATGAAAGTAAACAAGAGAAGCAGGGAGAAAAAAAACACGCACACAACACAAGGATGTAACAGTAACGTTAACCTTATTTCTGCATAACTTCATTCTTAAATTAGGGTTAAACTTTAAATTTATTTGTTTTTACTTTAGTGCCTTTCAAGTAGCCTACTTGACTTGGTGCACAATTTGTAAAGTTGTTAAGGTCTCTTCTAAACTTTAAAAGAGATAAATGTGAGAGCTCCTCTAGCTGAGAAAAATCTGAGCACATTGTGTAATGTTGTTGAGGTCTTGTCTGAAACTTTGGAGGAGACAAAGGTGAGCGATTCAGTTTCTTTGGCTAAAGAGAAAGATCTGAGCACAGTGTGTGATGTTGTTAAGTTCCCTTTCAGTTGCTCACGTTCAACATAGTAACATCGGTGTCGATGTCTCTGAAGAGTGTTGAAGTTTTCAACGAGCGAGTGTGTCGGTGTTCTTCTGGAAGACTCTCCCAATGCTGGTGGTTAGCCCAATGCCAGCCAATATGAAGACCAGCTTCTATAGCTCGTACTTTGTTGTACCCAAGAAAGGTGGTGGGTTATGGCCTATCTCGGACCTGCGACTCTTGATTCGGGCCCTGTACAAGCATCCGTTCAAGCTGCTAACGCAGAGATGCATTTTCAAATGCTCCTTCCCCGAGATTGGTGTGCAGCATTCGACCTGAAGGACGCGTACTTCCGATCTCTATCCTTCGCAACGCAGGCCATCCTGTGTTTGTGCGTTTGAGGGTTCGAAGTCTCAGTACAAATCCTAACCTTCGAGTGCTATATAGCCAGTTGGGTCTTCAGGTCAACTGGGAAAAGAATGAACTCGCCCACGGGCTGAGGATCTCTTTTTCCGGTAAGGAGCTGGATTCAGTTTAACATGCCTCACAGCAGGAACGTATCTGGTCGGTGCTTTCAGAAGTGAGAAAGGGGTCCCACTGAAACCTTTTCAGAGGCTCCTGAGGCATATGGCAGACGCAGCCGCAATGGCTTCGTCCATATGATGACTGCTTCAGCACTGGCTTCACGGCCGAGTCCCGAGGTGGTGGCGCGCTCCGTGTGACAATCACCTGGCCTGCTGCCAAACTCTCAGCCCATGATCAGACCTTTGTTTCTCCGGGCCAGCTGCCCTTAGAACAAGTGTCCACCAAACACCGGCTGAGGGGCAATGTACAACGGGCATGCAGTAACGGGGGTCTGTGCCTCCGACTGCATTGGCATCAACTGCCTCGAGATGCTGGCAGTACACCTTGCTTTGAGACCCCGCTACTCAGTAAGCTTGTTCTGGTCGGTACAAACACTGCGACTGTTGCGCAACGCTTCCCTCGCATGTTGCAACTCGCCCGCTACCTCCTCCTATGGGGTCAGAATAGGAGGTCGCTTCATTCCTGCTCGATCGTGCCGCTGACAAGGCCTCATGACAACTTATGGCCCAGGGAGAATGGAGACTCCATCCCCAGGGGTCCAGCTGTTCTGGGACCACTTCGTGCCGCACAGTTACATCTGTTTGTCTCTCCAGACTCGTCCCATTGCCAGGTGTTTTACTCCCTGTCCGAGCGGACAACCCTCGGCATGGAGACACTGGCTCACAGCTGGCCCCGGGGCCTCCGCAGAAATGCGTTCCCCCAGTGAGCATTCTTGCACAGCAATGTGCTAAGTGTAGGAATTGAGGGCGAACCAAACATATGAATCTTCCAGGTGATTAGTTCCATAATTCCACACAAAACTCAACATTCCAGAACCGTAAAGTTCCCGGCTCCAGCTAGTCTACAAAACGACTTTATGGCCCTGCAAGCTTCAAAGAGATGAGCCTAAATAGAGGAAGAGCTGGTCAAAGTTAGATAGTTTGGAAAAGGCTGATTGGTTCAGTGATGGCACGGCTCAGAACCCACCAAGATAACGGCAGAGGTTGTTTGATCCCAAGACAAAGGATTTAAAACAGACCACCTCCATTTTAAGGACCTTTTGACGACCCCAGTGTGGGAATCCCTTAAAACAACAGAGATTTTACATATAAAAATACATAAAATCATCCCAAAACCATTATTGACGGATGTCTAATCAAACATTGTTCAACTACATAATCCTATATTGTATATACCACCTCTGTATGCGTCTATTATGCTTAGATCACATACAAGTCATGTAATTGTTATAACTATTAGATGTTTGAATGAAAGTGTGTCTTGTTTCCTATCAGTACGATCGTGTGTTCTTAATTAAGAAGATGGCTTGAGTGAAATCTGTGTAAAATATGTCGTGTTCTTATAATGAGAATCAAAACTGTACCATTTTTACTCTCTGCTAGAGCTGGAGAAGTAAAGGGATCACAGATAACACATGATTTACGATGAGAGGTGACGAAAATACCACCTCTCAAATAACACAGTGTCTTATTGGTCAGAATCATCCAAGAGGTTGGACAAACCATTGAGTTTCTCAACGAAGGAAGTCACATTTTCTCTCCCTCCCCTTACCTATCCTGCTTTGCTTCTCTCGTCACGTCTACTGTCTTGTACTTTGAGAGACTCTCGCTACACTGCTCTCCAAAACCAAGAAATTATGGATTTGATCAACTGGTCTCTCAATGCAATTGACACCATCTTCTCGAAGAGAAGCTTGGGTTCGGGGGAACCTGACTGCCCTGCCGGGACGTTCGCAGCTGGCTACACGATGGACGCGTGGGAGAGGTGGCGGGTCGTGTGCCTGGCGGCTCTTTCCGTGGAGGATATTGAAGATATCTACCTATTCGGCACCATGATAAAAGGTCTTCTGCTGATTGGATTAGGCATTGCCCTGGTTTATCGAGGAACTAAACAGACAGTGACAGCTGTCAAAAGCCCCGCAAGGCTGCCCGTCATGATTGAAGCGGTGGGCAGAGCTGTCAGCACTCAGACTGGGTCTATGAACCACAATATGGATAACATCATGGAGAAGCTCACAGCTTTGCAAAGGCAATTGGATTTCAGAGACCAAAATGGACCAGGAGAATAGCCTGTATAAATTGAATGCGGCTACTCGCCTGAAGACCAAACAATTCCAATCTTATCTGTTTCTGCACCCCCCTACCAGCACTGGCCTTGGCCAAGGCCGCTGCTGGAACAACAACTCTCCCGGAAGAGCACTGCAGTGAGCCGCTCTTGCGTTCCTTCCCCGACTCCTCAGACACCTGTTGATTGTTGATTCTGCCTGGGACATGATCAAGGTTGTCTCCATGGCAACTTGCTGTGTATCGCTACGACAATCCTGCGGACTGAGGCTCCTAGATTATGGTGCCGGCTTAGCGACTCTCTCCAGGCCTACACACACATGAACTTACACATACACAGATATGCACCTGCCCCACACCCCATCCCACGCCTTCGCCGCTTCGTACCCCCAGTCTGACAGGCGGGTCTGTGACCAGCGCCATAATGGCTGCAGGACCGGATGCTGCTTGCCTGGGCTGGACTACCTCCATCCCCCACTCCCAACCGTGTTGCAATGTCTTGTTTGTAGAGTGTACTGTTTATGTGCTAATGTTGCTGAGGTGTTTTTTCCTGTTCCCAGACTGTACTCCTTACAGGAGCATAGTCTGGGGGTTGCCTTTTTTTTCTCCTCACCTCTCCTCATGTCATGCTGTATTTTTTCTTAAGTTGGCGGTGAATATAGAAGCCTCGGTAACACCTTATTACCAAAGCAAATTCCTTGTATGTGCACAACACTACTTGGCAATAAAATTGATTCTGATTCTGATTCTGAGTTTAAAATCTTAGGACCTGAAAAAGCCAGTAGAGAGTTTTAGTAGAAGATTTTGTTAAGTTGGGTTGAGGTTTAGTTTGTGAATTTGTTCGCTAGAGCAAATTTACAGAAGTCATGGAGAAGCCATGACGAACCGGACAGACGAGTAACCATGTAGACGGCAGACAAAAGAACCCAAAACAAGATCAGAAGAACATCCATGGGTTAAACAGCTTCATGCAAGCCATCTATAACTACTCTCGTCTCATTTTTCTTTCTGTTCTTAGCTTTATCTTTTTCTTTTCCGTTGAGAGTCTCGATTCTAAGTTAAGTTTTGCTGCAAATTTTCGTTTAAATGATTCGACTGCAAAGCCCGCTTTCCAGCTTAGATCGACCACCAGCCAGTCAACGAACCCGGGAAACACCCTTTTACACCGACAAAAGTAATTCCCAAAGAAACGCACAGACAAAAGCAAGTATACCTCCAGACTCTTAGCTGAACTGGTGCATTGAGATAAACGTGAATAACCCGCCTAAGAAACGATAGAAGGGTTAAATTAATGATTGGTGGTTCGTTCAGGTCATGTCTTATAAGTGCATATAGAAACTTGGGAATTCATCATCTCACTCTTAAAACTCATTCTTTCCTCACTCTCTTTCTTTCTGCAACTCGTATGAATGTGTGTGTGTGTGTGCATCTGATTGTGTTAGATATTAGTTTTATGTGTTAGAATATCAATAAAGTCTTGTTTATATTTTAAAGATAATTGTCTTGTGCTTACAGATTTAATGTCTTAAACTGCTGATCTAAGTTACCTTGCTAATAAATAGTGTTTCGCTATAGTTTGGATATTTATATCCGCTGCAGAGGTTATAGTTACGGCCCGTTCAAATGAACGCTGGACGAGTCATTTGCGAGCCGTTTAAGTGATTCGTTTAAGTGATTCCCTATAAATTAATTAATAATTCCTTTTGAGCTAAATTGACCTGTCTAACCCAGACATGTTATTTAATTACTTATTTCCTTACATAAGTCAGGGAGGAGAAGGAGCAGGTCTTGCTAGTTGCTCTTTGCCCCTTATTGGCCTAACCGGACCTAGTTCCCCCGAACTTTTGCTCCTCTCGACAGCCCCTTTCGGATTGATACCTCTGAGTACATTCTCAGGGACGGGGCATGATGGCACCCGGGTCCAGACCTCTGGAAACTTCATGTCTGGTCCCGAAAGGACGGGATGCGGTGGTTCTGGGTGATCTACCACAAACATGTTGTAGACACCATCCCTTCTGCGAGAACACCCTCTAACGAGGCATGCTTACGCCCTCGAGTGGAAGAGCATGCTTACGCTCCTGCAAGATGGGTTGAGTAGGGCTGTCTCCCTCCACCCTCAAAATGTTTGTTGCCTCTCTATTGTCGCACATCATGATGCAGTGGATACAAATCCATGGGGAAGTACCACTTGCAGAATGTTCCAGAATGTTCAAATGTATCAAAATGTATCAAAATAAAGTGTTACCGAGATATGTCCCAAGAGGGCATAAAGGGGGCCCAAGGTGATTCAGTTTCCTTGCTCCCCTCCGGAACCTGACGATCAAGCAGTAGACATGTAGGTGCAATGTTACTTATAGACAACAGAATTTGTTAAAGGGACCATCAAAATAAAGTGAAACCCATATCTCTGGTGCTACTGCACTGCAGAGACCTCCCCTTGAGCCACTACAGGCAGCTGAGTTTTTAAAAGAACAGTTCTCCTGCTTGTTTGGCCTATATCAAGAGGGTAGGGGGCCTGCACGCATTTTCGGTCGACGAATCGTGCGTGGAATTCGGGCCGGTCAACTCTCATGATATCCTGAGACCCCGGCCCGGATGTGTGCCCAAGGTTCCTACATCGCCCTTGAAAAGGGGACCAGGTGGTGAGCCTGCAAGCGTTGCCCCTGAGGAGGCAGATCCAGCCCTGGCTTTTCTCTGCCCTTTCCACTTCTTGCGGTTATAACTGGACAGAATGCATAGCCTCAGGACCTCAGACCAGCTCTTGTCTCTTACGGAGACCAGCAGAAAGGGAAAGCTGTTTCCAAGCAGAAGTGTGTTTTCCAAAGGTGCACGTGCCCCCCTGGGTAGTGAGCTCCTTCAAAGAGAGAGTATAGCTCCTGCCTAGGCGCTGACACAGAGTGCCTCGCTGACAGATGCTTTAGAAAAATAGCCTACGTGGACTACGGCTTGCTGCGCCATTCCCCTCCTATGGACTGGATTAGTGCCTAATTCTTGCTCCAGTGAGTTCCTCATTAGCCGAACCCTGTCGAGTTCCTCCATACCCTTCGGCTACAGATGTGTTTTTCCTCAGCGAAAAACAACTTGTGCATGCATCCACTTCCATATTTATACCCGCGCCACGGGGCGGAGTATGAGATGCAGACCTCACAACAATGTGCATTGGGTCATTTAACAGTACTCGAAGATGACAGGCTCCCTAAGCGTGATCCCAATCAGTCGACATGTCGACTACATCTCAGTTCCCTCTTTCAGGGAACGAGGGTTACATACGTAACCGAGACGATCCCTTCACAATCATTAGAGGAGACAAATGTGAGTGATCCAGAGTCTCTAGCTAAGGAGAAAAATCTGAGCACAGTGTGTGATGTTGTTGAAATCTCTTCTAAAACTTTAGGAGACTATTGTGAGAGTGTTAGTGTGAGAAGCAGGAGACTCAAGCAAAAGTCTCCGTTTGATGTTAAAGTAACCTCATTTTTGTCTAAAAGGAACATTTAAGATGTTAAAGAAATCTCATTTTTGATTTTTTTTTTTCGTTGGAGACATTTGAGAAAAATTAAAAACATAAATATTAAGAAACTGAAGTTTCTGAAATAAAGAAACAGATGAAGTATATGTATTTGATCGGGCTGCAATCCTAACAAAATGTTTCTGAAGGATAAAATGTTTTTGAAGAGTAGTAGGAAACTATATTACAATATGAGTGATACTGATCAATTAAACTTTGATGAATCCTCAGGGTATAACTTTTTTATCACTAAAAATAATCAATATATTTTTAATATATTTAAACATAGTTTATTTAAATTAAACCAATTAGCATAAGCGAGTAGACCATCATTTACATTCTTAATAAAATTTGAGTGTAAGAGAACAGAGGTTGTGTCATCTGCAAACAGTATTGGAGTAAGATAGTTACTGTAGCTGTAGCATTTGCTGTTTTGTTTGGATTATATTTGTTTCATCCTTCATATGTGAATAAAAGGCCTGTGCTTAGATCCATGCCTCAAATTCTTACAACAGTTGCACATAGTTACTGAAAGTGCTCTGCTTTTTTACATGAAAGAGACAAATCTGCCTCTGCATTCACTCCTGATGAAGAGCATAATCAGGAAAAAGAGGAAAAACAAAGCTGATTACTAGTCTAACAAAAATGAATATGAGGAACAAACCTATTCAATGGAACAAAAGTCAGTATAGTGTCATTTATTACTTACTGATTTTTTTCTACCATTTTTTGGTGACTGTGAGAGAGAATGAGAGCGGAATGAGACAAACACTGAAATACATTATAATGTGTAGACTTATGTAAGAAATAATCATTACATAACCTGTCACATTTAAAGAATCCAAAGAAAACCTTTGTTTTCTGCTCTTCTTTTGCTGTCTGCTGGGGAACAACATTATCCTTCATGGGTCATTATTGTTATAGATATTTGCTGCATAATGCATGCTACAACCATGAAATAAAACCTCATTCAAGTGCACTTTAAACTGTTCCACAGACCTTTTTCAATGTGTAAAAAAAAAAAAAAAAGACAAAAAAGCGCACATGATTTCACATATTTTCCAGGCTATAGTATGTGCTATGTAATTGCATATCAGAAGAACATATAATACCCACTGCAAATGACTGAATGGATCCATTTCACAGTGTTTAGATTCTTGCTTTTAAAACATTTTAGTCTTTCTATTTTTGACAAATATATATTTGCTTCGTTTATTTAGCAGACATTTGTATTAATTCATTTAGTAGCTGTTTTTAGCAATTTACAAACAAGAAATACAGCACTAGTTATTCATCCTAAGGTGGCTGTAACTAATAACTCAGAGATACAGTACACATTGGAGCAAAGATGAAATTAAGTAACAGTGAGAGTGAAAGTTTGGGAAAGTGGTTCTTTGTCTCTGTGTCGGTGTCAAGTCAAGTCACCTTCATTTATATAGCGCTTTTGGCAAATTGATTCAAAGCAGCTTTACAGTGAGAATAGGACATTAAAGTAACAGAGATTGTTTTGGGTTTACAGCAGCTCTAGAATAAAGTTATTGTCCAGCTAAAAAAGTTAGTTTTGATTGATTCACTTCCGTTGACTTGGGGGCAGCTTATACGTCACCGTTCTAACAGAAAACCCTTAACGCGCTCCGGCCACACATTTGTGCACTCATTTATGCACCCTCAACGCGCACCAGGCCACTCATTGTCTGGTGGGTCGAGAATGTAAACCTTGAAATAGGTTCCAAGGTGCAAGCGTTGAAAATTTTTGAAAAACGTTAGAATCTCCGCGTAAACTTCAAAAACGTGAATCTGTGAAAACGCTGAGGGCGTGCACATGCTTATTTTGTGCTTAGTCTATAGGTATGCGTGTTTGAATATGTATATAGGCGTATAGTCCTTCTTTAAAAATTGACCACCAAAATTCTAGTCTGGCCTTAAAAATTCATAATACAGAATTTATTGTCGCTTATGTGAACTGGAATCATTTTGACAACGTTTTATCTGTAAAGAGGTATAAGGAAGGGAATGAAGTCTTCACAGGGGAGAGACTTGATGACACTACAGGACTGCATTGGTGCAACTTACTCGTAGACTGCAGGCTTCAGGAGGGAACTTGTAAAAGTGAGTAGAGGTAGGAGGATGCAGAGCCAGTGGCTGGTCTTGAACTGGATGTGAGTTGCAATGGCAGCCATGTGAAGCAAGACAAAGAGAAGCGTATTATGTCTTGGGCTCATTGAAGATCAAATGTACTGCCATATTTTGGGTCATTTGCAGCGGTTTGTGCAGGCAGGAAGCCCATCTAAAAGAGCATTGCAGTAGTCTAGAGCCTGCAAAAGGAATTGTTCTCCATGAACAGACTTGGATTTTCTGTGTAAACTGTAATTTGGAATCAAAAAATATTATGTGGTCAAATCAAAATAAGACAAATATATTGAAAACCAATAAATCATCCATTATGATCTTCCAAACTTCTAAGGTGGTAATGTTATTTATCTCTATAGACTTGCTGTTCAATAGACTTGTCGGAGACACTAGCAACTATTTGTTGACTCATCACACAATTTTTTGTTATGTTGTCTTTCAGGCGTTGTTTATTTTATTATTTTTGTCTTGTTTATTTTATTGTTTGTGTCACTTGAGAGACTGTTTCTGACATTGAGAAGTGTGAGAACAGTACATGTATTGTATAGAGAGAAAAAAAACCCTCTCTTTGTTCGTGTAAAGGAGTAGGCAGGTGCAGAAAAACGGTTTTCCTGTCATGCTGTCAAGTATGCTGGCCATCTTCTGGCTGGGATCTTCTCTCTGGAAGCTTATTTTAATTGAAAACTGATGCACAAGAGTGTGTTGATGCACAAGAATTGATGCACAAGAGTGTGTGTGGCTGAAAGATGGAAGAAATAACTAAGCAACTGAAGACAACCTAAGCATCTGCTGCATACATGGATACACAAAATTTGTACACTTTCCTGTCACTGAACCCTTCCCACAGAGAGTGAGAAAAATTTTATATGTATGTCTAAATGTAAATCACACAGATAATCTGTTTCATGTTTGACAGTATGTGAATATATAACAGAGGGATAGACAGAGATAAAACTAGCTGTAATGTTTATAAGCCTGCTGGGAGATCTAGGAGTGACAGGTAATTGAAACAGTGTTTCTATCATTCTTGAGTGTCAAATTTTGGAGAAAGTGTTGTTGTCGGAGAAGTGTTCTTAAATTGCTTAATTTGCTGCTGTGGATAACAGAATATGGCCATTAACAAATAGAATACATCAGTATTCTCGGCCACTGCATCAACCACAGGCAGGGATTAGCACAAATACGAAATACATTTTTATTCATTTCCAATAATAAATAGATGTTTATTGTCTCAAAAATATATAATGTATAATGTATTCAATAATTATCTTACATTTTCCCATGGTGAGCTACTTCAAAATGTAATAAAGCGTAAACTTGAAATCACAGTGTACATTTTTGTTCATAAAGTTTTAGTCATATGGGTTAATAAAAAAATATTTTTAGACATGTTCAATGCTTTACAATGTATTCCATGGATTATCAGTTTAACAAATATTTAAATTTATTCTATTATCATTATTAGAATTTGTTATTCATTTTGAGGTCTTTATTTTTCTTTCTGAATAAGGTAGGCTATTGGTCACATCTCCAATTTAACCAAATTAAATTTTATTATCATTTGATGTTACATGTTTTTTGAAATCATATGTATTTTTCTATTTTTCCTTGTCTGCTGCCTGTGATGTCACAGCTAATCAGTTTTGTCAATGCATCCTTTTAATAGTATGCATATATGACAAACAAGCAAAAAAAAAAAAAAAAAAAAAAAAAAACCTTTGCACATAAGCAATACACATAAGTGTTACAAACCACACAGGAATGGAGTGCAATGAACCCATATGCGGGAGAAATATTGACAGAGATTGAGAACAAGCAGGAAAGCAACAGCGAAATTAATTAATAATGGCCTAACTGGTGAAATAACAAGAATGCCCTTGATGTTGGGCAGTTAGCAATCTAGAGAGCAGGTGTCTTTAATGATTGTCAGGGGAAGGACCTTTTAGTTGCCTTATTTATAGTCATGGAGCAAGGAACCCCGATACAAAATGTGACAAACTGAACTACATATTAAGCATAAAGCCTTCGATATTAATAGAGACCAACCATATTATGATAGTTATATTATGTTAAAGGGGTGGTTGATCATGATTTCACTTTTTTAACTTTAGCTAGTGCGTATAGTTGCTTTTTGAGCATAAACAACATCCGCAAAGTAACAACGCTCAAAGTTCAAAGCAAAGGTAGATATTTTCTTTTACAGAAATCGCTTTTTAAAGACTATAACAAACGGCTGGTAGGGACAACAATGAGCTTCTGTAACATCACTAACCCAAAAATTGACATAAACCCCACCCCCGGGAATGATAATCATAGTTAATCAACATCAGCTACATAAATTCATTAACTAACCATTCAGAAATGTCCTGTTGCATTCTACATGTTGCCAAATCTTTTTGAGTCTCTCTATCTTTGTCCAGTGGCGGTTCTAGACCATTTCAACTGGGGGGGGCCAAGCTGAGGCCAGTTGTACTGTTAGAGGGGCCAGTTACATTTAGACCTTATTGTTGTCATATCATTTTCTGCACTGCACTGCAGGTATTAACAGGCAAAATACCATGTTTATAATCATTCAACAATGCATTTGCATTTCCATTATATTTTTACATTTGCATTACATATTCAGTATTAGTCACAGTAACTGTAATTGACATGATGACCTTCTTTCTCTTCATTTTGGTGAGAACTATAGAGCAAAAGCAATGGGGACCAAGAATCGTATTAATTCATTTACTGAAAATAACTGACTTGCTAGGTAACTACTAACCATTTACAGGGTTCCTGCACACTTTTAGTGTCAAATTTAAGGCTTTATTAATTTTAAGTTAATAAATTTAAGTCAAATTTAAGGCTTTTTAAAATTCATACCGTACATTAGGGGTGTGCAATATTGACAAAAATATATCTCAATATTTTCAATATTTTGTTGATAATTAGATGATATTTTACTTATTGTGTTTTTGTGCTGGTGACATGGCTGGTTTAGGCCTGTTGTTGACAGCAGACTCACAAAGATATTCATATTTTTTTATATTCTATGTAGTGGTCAGTTAACAGCAGGGACCGAAATAATTTTTTAAATAATTTTTTTATTAATTTAATTTGCCACCTTAAATTGATTTCCAGGGGCATTTTCACCTATATATGGACATTCTTTCTAAACTTATTTAGAGTTATGAATCACCTTTTATGTCAAATACTAACATTCAAATTATACAGTAATTATACTTATTTATACAATAATACTTAATTATACAATAATTATACAGTACCACTGTTACCAGTCAAATGAAATCATTTAATCAAAATCCATCTTTGCAGTGCAGTCTAGAGGTGACACAGAAGCGGCATTAATATATTTACACTCCATTTATAATTGCATAAATAAAGCTACGAGATTTTTTTTTAAATCAACATTTAAATATGAAATGATTTCTAATTTTAATGTTCTAATTAAAGGTTACTTTAAATATGAAACTAAAACCTTAATCTAATCTTAATAAGTGAGTTGAGGGATTCATTCATTCAACGGATTTGTTCAAACGGCTGATTCATTCGGGAAAGGAGCAAGTGATTCCTTCAAAACGCGGATTTCAGTCAATAAATCATCGCTGTCTGTTGCATTGAGACTCTGCTACGGTTTCATTTTGAAATTCTAGTCGGCGAAATAAAGGGAAAACAAACAATATTGTGTCTAAAAAGTAACTCCCAATGTTCACTTATTGTTAATTTAACTGTTGTGTAACATCAATATCACAGTTGCAATTGTGCACGGGAAAACGGCACTCTTGCTGATCTGATATTCTAATATAAGAACATAAATATAAGACATAAACTAATTTGGGGACATAGCCTACCTATGAGCCGCACACAGCAGTGAAAGGACGATAGACAAATGCGATGTCACCTTGTATACAGTTTAAACATTGATTACAATATCATAATAGACAATACACATCGCACACCCGATACGCACATAAAGAATGAACTTGCAACTGAACTGACATTTACCAGCTTTCTCCTTCTCTCCTCTCTCGCGTGCAGGAGACAGACGTTATTCTGCCGCGATTCTCGCGAATGTGATGCGAATTGTCACGTGAACAAGCAAATCCACAAAGATAGAATAATAAAAAAAATAATATGCATACAGCGATAACAACGATAGCAAAAAAACAGTTTTTTTTTGACGGGGGAGGATCAGGGGGAGGGATGGTGGGCCAGGTCCATGAAGGGAGACAAGGGGTGAGGGCTAAGCCAACGGCCAGGGCGAAACCAAGAATCCATCAACTGGCCAGGCCGGAGAAGACAGTCCATCTGGCCGGCCCGGGCGGAGAAGACAGTCCATCGGGCGGCCCGGGCGGAGAAGACAGTCCATCGGGCGGCCCGGGCGGAGAAGACAGTCCATCGGGCGGCCCGGGCGGTTTAGACCCCTCGGGCGGCCAGGGCGGTGAAGACCCCTCGGGCGGCCAGGGCGGTGAAGACCCCTCGGGCAGCCAGGGCGGTGAAGACCCCTCGGGCGGCATGGGCGGTGAAGACCCCTCGGGCGGCATGGGCGGCGAAGACCCCTCGGGCGGCATGGGCGGCGAAGACCCCTCGGGCGGCCAGGGCGGTGAAGACCCCTCGGGCGGCCATGGCAGAGGCTCAGGTACAGCAGACACCGGCTCAGGTACAGCAGACACCGGCTCAGGTACAGCAGACACCGGCTCAGGTAAAGCAGACACCGGCTCAGGAACAACAGACACCGGCTCAGGAACAACAGACACCGACTCAGGAACAACAGACACCGGCTCAGGAACAACAGACACCGGCTCAGGAACAACAGACACCGGCTCAGGAACAGACACAAGAACTGTAACAGTCACAAGAACAGACACAGAAACAAACACTGGCTCTGGCGCTGGAACAGGCGCTGGCTCTGGAACAGACATTGGCTCCGGCTCTGGAACAGACATTGGCTCCGGCTCTGGAACAGACATTGGCTCCGGCTCTGGAGCAGACATTGGCTCCGGCTCTGGAGCAGACATTGGCTCCGGCTCTGGAACAGACATTGGCTCCGGCTCTGGAACAGCCACTGGCTCTGCCTCCGGCTCTGGAACAGCCACTGGCTCTGCCTCCGGCTCTGGAACAGCCACTGGCTCTGCCTCCGGCTCTGGAACAGCCACTGGCTCTGCCTCCGGCTCTGGAACAGCCACTGGCTCTGCCTCCGGCTCTGGAACAGCCACTGGCTCTGCCTCCGGCTCTGGAACAGCCACTGGCTCTGCCTCCGGCTCTGGAACAGCCACTGGCTCTGCCTCCGGCTCTGGAACAGGCACTGCCTCTGCCTCCGGATGTGTTCAATATTAGGCTGCTTAGATTAGGTCACCCGGAACTGGGAACACTTCCCTCATATCCTGATGTACTCGTTACATCATAAGAAGAATGGCATCTTCGCTAATTTTAGTGTCTTTGTTTATCCCGAGGTTTTCCCGCAGCCTGCCGGATCCAGGCCGTTTCCAGATCTGACACTGGCTCTGGCTCTGGAACAGCAGGCACTGGCTCCGGCTCTGGAACAGCAGGCACTGGCTCCGGCTCTGGAACAGCAGGCACTGGCTCCGGCTCTGGAACAGCAGGCACTGGCTCCGGCTCTGGAACAGCAGGCACTGGCTCCGGCTCTGGAACAGCAGGCACTGGCTCCGGCTCTGGAACAGCAGGCACTGGCTCCGGCTCTGGAACAGCAGGCACTGGCTCCGGCTCTGGAACAGCAGGCACTGGCTCCGGCTCTGGAACAGCAGGCACTGGCTCCGGCTCTGGAACAGCAGGCACTGGCTCCGGCTCTGGAACAGCAGGCACTGGCTCCGGCACTGGAACAGCAGGCACTGGCTCCGGCCCTGGAACAGCAGGCACTGGCTCCGGCCCTGGAACAGCAGGCACTGGCTCCGGCCCTGGAACAGCAGGCACTGGCTCCGGCCCTGGAACAGACACTGGCTCCGACCCTGGAACAGACACTGGCTCCGACCCTGGAACAGACACTGGCTCCGGCCCTGGAACAGACACTGGCTGCGGCCCTGGAACAGCAGACACGGACATGTCCAGGATCCGAGCCAGACGCTCCAGATAGTCCAGGTCCATGAAGGCAGACTCTCTATCACCTCCTCTACGGCGACCTCCACGGGTCCCGCGGAACTTTACCAACCGGGTCCCCTTAAACAACTCCCTTCTCTCCCGCTCGGTGGCTGGGGAAGAGATGGAGCAAAACATACCGCTGGATTATTTGTGACGGATTCCTTCTGTCACGTAAACCACACGGGAAGCAGATAACCCATGAGCAGTAGTTTCTTTAATAAAAGGGCAATCCAAACTCGTTGTCAACATGCAGGGGTCAATCCAAACAAAGCCGTCAAGACAATAAACAAAACAGGAACTACAACAAACACAGACCTGAAGTGGTGTGACACAAACTAAGGAATCCGTAACAAATACTAAAACAGACAGGGTATTTATACACACACAATCTAACAAGACTAACACAGAACAGCTGGGAACAATGATTACGGGGAACAGCTGAGTGCAATGAACTGATGAGTGACAGTGACAGACAGAATGCTGGGAATTGAAGTCAAATGTGAAGGACACCGTGAGAACGAGGACCTCTAGTGATAGACAAGGGAACACAACCAGACACTGTGACAGTTTAGCTCACCCTCTATAAGACTGGTTTATTCTCACATGTCTAACTGCATTTCTTAGTGCTTTTGTATCCTGTTTCTCCAGTGTCCTGGTTCTCTTAATTCTCTGCCTTTTCCCTTGGATTTCTCTGTTTGCCTCAGCCCTTAATTCAGTTATTGTTTGGATTGTTTGTTTGTCTATGACCTTTTCCTGGATTTGGATTATGATTGTGGATTAATCTTTTAATAAATACTGCATTTGGATCCTCAACCTTTGTGTCTCAGGGCAGTTCTTGACAGTTGTAAATAAATTTAATGGATTTGCAGTCACATACATTTTAATTTTATTATTCAGTTAATTAAATTCACTTTTTTTAACTGTCAGATTGATAATTGAACATTTACTTGAACTTTAACTTAAAGTTTACTGAAACTTCACATTTTAATTTTACCTTGTGACGGACAATTAAGAATCAAACCACAGAGCATCTGAAATTATTTAGGGTTCTCCAGCATAGTGCAGATGTAAGCAAGGCTTCACCATAACAAGAATAGCAATGTACAGTGAGACTTTTAGTCATCACTTTTACAAATAATAGTAGGCTATTCGGAAATGGAATATCAAAAATATACTTATTCGAATATTTTCCTGTTAATCTATTGGTCTGCATTTGTATTGCGCGTAATCTATTTGGACATGCCATATTTTTGTCACTGTCTGACAATTATCACTGTCAATTGCAATTTAGGTAATCAATCAGGTAAGTACTCTACAGGAAGGCTAGAGCAATCTGTGCAGTCCTTGGGGATAACGATAATACCAGGCGCTGATGCTGACTGGAAGTGCGGGTCTTTATGCAGTCTTTATGCAGTGCTTGATGGAGAGTTAAGGGGCGGTCAATACACGTTTCTTTCAATTGACATCCATTCATGTGCATGCAAATGCAGGAGACCAGAAACGCAAGCTTATGCTTCAAAAGTTGAAGTTTGGTTAACTCTGACCTGCAAAAATTTGTATCGTATTCGAATCGAAGTCAAGTCAAATCACCTTTATTTATATAGCGCTTTTTACAATACAGATTGTTTCAAAGCAGCTTTACAGAGATAACAGGAAAATAATGTTGTACTAAGATTGTTAAATATTAAATTAAAGTATGTTGTATTAAATTAAATGCAGTTCATCTGGTTAAAGATGTCATCACGCGCGTATGGAGACGAGTTTGTTGAGGATCAGTGCCGATGGCTGTCGTGTTAATGAGGCCTTCACAAGCGAGAGTCTAGTTGGCACAAGCTCTGCTGACACTTCAGGGATGCGTTGTGGTCGTGTCTAGGCGCAAGTCCACCATCTGATCTGGATAAGGCCCGGGTCCGGCTGATTACAGTCAACCTCGGAATAAACAGAAAGACTAAAATTAGTGTAGATGCCATTCTTTTTATGATGGTACATCTGGTGTTATAGGAAGTTTTCCCAGTTCCGGCTGACCTATTTTATGCAGCCTAATAATCATATAACTGATTTGAATAATAGGAATATATAGTGTTCTATGTGTATACCAGGTTGAAGAGATGTGTTTTTAATCTAGATTTAAACTGTCAGAGAGTGTCTGCTTCCCGGACAATGTTAGGAAGACTGTTCCATAGTTTAGGTGCTAAATAGGAAAAGGATCTACCGCCAGCAGTCGATTTTGATATTCTAGGTATTATCAACTGGTTGGAATTTTGAGATCGCAATAGATGTGAAGGATTATAATGTGTTAAGCGCTCGCTCAAGTACTGGGGAGCTAAACAATTTAGTGCTTTGTAAGTAATCAGCAATATTTAAAAATGTATACAATGTTTAAAAGGGAGCCAATGCAGTGTTGATAGAACCGGGCTAATATGGTCATACTTCCTGGTTCTGGTAAGAACTCTAGCTGTTGCGCTTTGGACCATTTGTATTTTGTTTATTAAGCGTGCAGGGCAACCACCCATAATAGCATTACAATAATCTAGCCTTGATGTCATGAACGCATAAACTAATTGTTCTGCATTTGTCATTGAGAGCATAGGACGTAATTTAGATATATTTTTAAGATGGAAAAATGCAGTTTTACAGATACTGGACACGTGACTTTCAAATAAAAGACGGGTATCAAAGAGCACACCCAGGTAGGGATGGGAATCGAGAACCGGTTCTTCTTCAGAACCGGTGCCCAGTGAACCGATTCCTTGGAACCGTTAGCATGCTTGCTTAACGATTCCTCTTATCGGTTCTGCTCGTTGCGAATGTGTCATGACGTCACACACGCGCTACGTTGTTTTGGTTATATTTCACGCGAAAAGACGACAATGCGGTCACTTGCAACACTTGTAAAATTTCTATTTCGTCAAAGGGATCTACCTCCAATATGCAGAAACATTTGGCCACACAGCATGCAATTCATTTGACGCGAGTGTGAGTAATTAAAAATGCTCCAACTACTTTAAAAGCCTACATCTGGGCACATTTCGGCTTTTATGAACAACCTGGTAAGCATGACCTGGAGAAGAGACAGTGCATGTACGCTCATGTCACGCACTAATAGAATATGCAGGAGGTAATACCACTAACTTGAAATACCACGTTAGCCGTGTTCACTCGAGCTGTTATAACGCCTGCAGAGTCTGACTGCTTTAGAGTAAGCATGAGCTCCAATATCACCCGGATCCGCAGCCAAAAACAAATCATCCACCCGTCCCAATGTTATCTGATTAAGGTATCCGCACCCGATGGTCAAATTACAAGTATTCTGTGTTGTTACGCATGATTATAAATGGATGATCGTCTTCAACAACGGACACGTTGACGGATGCGCGCGTCTCAGGGTAACATTATACACTGATGAATGAGCGCTGCTTTTAAATGAACATTTCTTTAAAACAAAATTGATTTGACAGAATTTCATTTTCTTAATGGCATAAACAGACTTAAGTCCCATGAAACTTTAACTGGAATGTCACTGTTTCTGTCACTGCGACTTCCCGAACAGGCGAACACACACACAGACGCGTGCGCACGCACACATCACTTTTGAGGTAAAATTGAAAATTGGATGCAGTGCATCGTAATGCATCGAGATATCGAATTGAACTGAATCGATGACATGATAATCGTAATCGAACCGAACCATGAGACCATGCAGTGTAGGTTCAAACCACTAATACTCATAGCTGTGTCTTCTGATCAGATATTAAAGCGAGTTAATACAAACAAACACATTTGTACTTATTCCCTCACCCAATGAGAATCGATAAGAGAATCAATAAGGAATCGAATCGATAAGCAATATCGATAATGGAATCGGAATCGTTAAATTCTTATCAATTCCCATCCCTTCACCCAGGTTCCTAACTGACGACGAAGACTTGACAGAGCAGCCATCAAGTGTTAGAAAGTATTCTAGGTTATTACGTGAGGAAGTTTTTTGTCCAATAATTAGAATCTCTGTTTTTTCAGAATTAAAGTCATCCAGTTTTTTGTATCAGCTATGCATTCCGTTAATTTTGTGAATTGGTGAGTTTCGTCAGGGCGTGAAGAAATATAGAGCTGAGTATTGTCAGCATAACATTGAAAACTAATGCCATGCTTCCTAATGATATCTCCTAAGGGTAGCATGTACAGAGTGAACAGCAGCAGTACTAGTACTGAGCCTTGTGGTACGCCATACTGAATTTTTGATCAATAAGACATCTCTTAATTTACTGCTACAAACTGATAACGGTCAGATTAGTATGATTTAAACCATACTAATGCAATTCCACTAATGCCAACATAATTTTCAAATCTATTTAAAAGAATGTTGTGGTCAATAGTATCAAATGCAGCACTAAGATCGAGTAGCACTAATAGAGAGATAAGAGCAAATCATTTGTGACTCTAATGAGAGCTGTCTCAGTGCTATGGTACGGTCTAAATCCTGACTGAAAATCCTCGCAGATACCATTTCTTTCTAGAAATGAACATAGTTGTGAGGATACTGCCTTTTCTAGTATCTTTGACAGAAAAGGTAGATTCGAGATCAGCCTATAATTGTCACGACACACACACAGGGAAACAGTAGATCCAAATGCAGTATGTTTAATGGGTAATCCGTACACGTAATCCAGTCCAGGCAAGGGTCAAACACCGTAAAAGCAATCCAAGAACAAAACAACAAAAACGAGAAACGAGCAGAAACAAACCTCAGAAGTGTGGGGACATAAAATACAACGACTCCGTACACATACTAACACAGACAGGGAATATATACACACACATCTAACAAGACTAACAATGAACAGCTGGGAACAATGATGACGGGGAACAGCTGAGTGCAATGAACTGATGAGTGACAGTGACAGACAGAATGCTGGGAAATGAAGTCAATAGTGAAGGACACCGTGATAACGAGGACCTCTAGTGGACACCTGGGGAACACAAACCCAACACTGTGACATAACCCCCCCTCTACGGAGCGGCTACCAGACGCTCCAAGACAAAACACACAACACAAGAGTTCAGGAGGGAGGTGGAATGGTGGAGGATCAGGGGGAGGGATGGGGGGCCAGGTCCATGAAAGGGAACAGAAACAGGGGGTGATGGTTTAGCCGGGGGCCAGGGCGAAGCAGACAGTCCATCGGGCGGCCAGGGCGAAGCAGACAGTCCATCGGGCGGCCAGGGCGAAGCAGACAGTCCATCGGGCGGCCAGGGCGAAGCAGACAGTCCATCGGGCGGCCAGGGCGAAGCAGACAGTCCATCGGGCGGCCAGGGCGAAGCAGACAGTCCATCGGGCGGCCAGGGCGAAGCAGACAGTCCATCGGGCGGCCTGGGCGAAGCAGACAGTCCATCGGGCGGCCAGGGCGAAGCAGACAGTCCATCGGGCGGCCAGGGCGAAGCAGACAGTCCATCAGGCGGCCAGGGCGAAGCAGACGACCCTTCGGGCGGCCAGGGCGGTGAAGACCCCTCGGGCGGCCAGGGCGGTGAAGACCCCTCGGGCGGCCAGGGCGGTGAAGACCCCTCGGGAGGCCAGGGCGGTGAAGACCCCTCGGGAGGCCAGGGCGGTGAAGACCCATCGGGCGGCCAGGGCGGTGAAGACCCCTCGGGCGGCCAGGGCGGTGAAGACCCCTCGGGATGCCAGGGCGCCACTGGCTTTGGAACAGACATTGGCTCCAGCTCTGGAACAGGTACTGGCTCTGCCTCCGGCTCTGGAACAGGCACTGGCTCTGCCTCCGGCTCTGGAACAGGCACTGGCTCTGGAGCAAGCACTGGCTCTGTCTCCGGCTCTGGAACAGGCACTGGCTCTGCCTCTGGAGCAGCAGCCACCGGCTCAGGAACTGCAAACACCGGCTCAGGAACAGTCACTAGAACAGACATGGTCACAAGGACAGACACAAACACAGAAACAAACACTGGCTCTGGCACTGGAACAGGCGCTGACTCTGGAACAGACATTGGCTCCAGCTCTGGAACAGGCCTTGGCTCTGCCTCCGGCTCTGGAACAGGCACTGGCTCTGCCTCCGGCTCTGGAACAGCAGACACTGGCTCCTGCTCTGGAACAGCAGACACTGGCTCCGGCTCTGGAACAGCAGACACTGGCTCCGGCTCTGGAACGGACACTGGCTCTGCCTCCGGCTCCGGAACGGGCACTGGCTCTGCCTCCGGCTCCGGAACAGGCACTGGCTCTGCCTCCGGCTCCGGAACAGGCATTGGCTCTGCCTCCGGCTCCGGAACAGGCATTGGCTCTGCCTCCGGCTCCGGAACAGGCATTGGCTCTGCCTCCGGCTCTGGAACAGGCACTGGCTCTGCCTCCGGCTCTGGAACAGCAGACACTGGCTCCGGCTCTGAAACAGGAGACACTGGCTCCGGCTCTGGAACAGCAGACACGGGCATGTCCAGGATCCGAGCCAGACGCTCCAGATAGTCCGTAAGTGCCTTGGCGGCCACACAAATGGGCATTTCCGGATCTGTCTCTGACTGCGCAGACTGGACGTGCTCAGTCTCTGACTGGGCAGACTGGACGTGCTCAGTCTCTGACTGGGCAGACTGGACGTGCTCAGTCTCTGACTGGGCAGACTGGACGTGCTCAGTCTCTGACTGGGCAGACTGGACGTGCTCAGTCTCTGACTGGGCAGACTGGACGTGCTCAGTCTCTGACTGGGCAGACTGGACGTGCTCAGTCTCTGACTGGGCAGACTGGACGTGCTCAGTCTCTGGCTGGGCAGACTGGACGTGAACAGTCTCTCGCTGGGCAGACGTGACGTGAACAGTCTCTCGCTGGGCAGACGTGACGTGAACAGTCTCTCGCTGGGCAGACGTGACGTGAACAGTCTCTCGCTGGGCAGACGTGGCGTGAATAGTCTCTCGCTGGGCAGACGTGGCGTGAACAGTCTCTCGCTGGGCAGACGTGGCGTGAACAGTCTCTCGCTGGGCAGACGTGGCGTGAACAGTCTCTCGCTGGGCAGACGTGGCGTGAACAGTCTCTCGCTGGGCAGACGTGGCGTGAACAGTCTCTCGCTGGGCAGACGTGACGTGAACAGTCTCTCGCTGGGCAGACGTGACGTGAACAGTCTCTCGCTGGGCAGACGTGACGTGAACAGTCTCTCGCTGGGCAGACGTGACGTGAACAGTCTCTCGCTGGGCAGACGTGACGTGAACAGTCTCTCGCTGGGCAGACGTGACGTGAACAGTCTCTCGCTGGGCAGACGTGACGTGAACAGTCTCTCGCTGGGCAGACGGGACGTGAACAGTCTCTCGCTGGGCAGACGGGACGTGAACAGTCTCTCGCTGGACAGACGGGACGTGAACAGTCTCCCGCTGGGCAGACGTGACGTGAACATTCTCTCGCTGGGCAGACGGGACGTGAACAGTCTCTCGACCACCTCCTCCACTGCGACCTCCACGGGTCCCGCGAAACTTGACTAATCGGGTCCCCTTAAATAACTCCCTTCTCTCCCGCTCGGTAGCTGGGGAGGAGATGTTAAAAAACATACCGCTGGATCTGAGTTGACGGAGTCGTTCTGTCACGACACACACACAGGGAAACAGTAGATCCAAATGCAGTATGTTTAATGGGTAATCCGTACACGTAATCCAGTCCAGGCAAGGGTCAAACACCGTAAAAGCAATCCAAGAACAAAACAACAAAAACGAGAAACGAGCAGAAACAAACCTCAGAAGTGTGGGGACATAAAATACAACGACTCCGTACACATACTAACACAGACAGGGAATATATACACACACATCTAACAAGACTAACAATGAACAGCTGGGAACAATGATGACGGGGAACAGCTGAGTGCAATGAACTGATGAGTGACAGTGACAGACAGAATGCTGGGAAATGAAGTCAATAGTGAAGGACACCGTGATAACGAGGACCTCTAGTGGACACCTGGGGAACACAAACCCAACACTGTGACAATAATTGGCTAATTCTGTAGGATCAAGTTGCATTTTTTTAACAAGCGGTTTAATCATAGCCAGCTTAAACGTTTTTGGAACGTATATATTAAGATGAATTAATGATATTAAGAAGAGGATCTATGACCTCTGGAAGCATCTCTTTCAATAACTAAGTTGGTATAGGGTCTAACACACATGATTTTACGAGCTTGGAAAATTCTTCCTCTCCTATAGCAATGGATGAATATAATTTTCCTCAAGGAGACTACAATGATGTTATACTGTAGTAGACGGTTGCATAGTTATAATTTTTCTCTCTGATATTATCAATCTTGTAAGTAAAGAAGTTCATAAAGTCATTCCATTGCAGTGCTGCATGGAAACGTCTGGGATTGAAGCTTTATTTTTAGTTAATTTAGCCACTGTTTCAAATAAATACCTAGGGTTTTGTTTATTGTCTTCTAATAGGGTGTAACAATAAGCAGATCTAGCAGCTTTTAAGGCCTCTCTGGATGCAATTGTGCTCTCTTTCCATGAAATGCAAAAAAACCTCTAGTTCTGTTTTCTTCCAGTTGCGCTCCATTTTTCTGGCTGCTCTCTTAAGGGCCTGCGTGTGCTTGTTGTACCACGGCGTTGGACTATTTTCTTTAATCTTCTTTAAGCGCAACAGAGCAACTGTGTCTAAAGTGCTGGAAAAGAGAGAGTTAAAAGTTTCTGTCGCAATATCAAGTTCTTCTAAGCTATTTGGAATGCTGAGGAGATGAAACTGATCAGGAATATTATTAATAAAGCAATCTTTAGTGGCAGAAGTGATAGGTCTAACATATTTGTAGCACGGAGTCGACTTTGCAGCCTTGGCTAAATGAAGTATACACAAAACTAGATAATGATCTGACATGTCATCACTCTGCTGTAGAATTTCAACGGCATCAACATTGATTGTGATAAAATTAAATCTATAGTATGATTACGACTATGGGTGCTTCTCATTTCTTATTTGTGCATCCTCATTTCCTTTCCTCGCTTCCTTTCCTCGCGTCTTTGCTCCTCACCCTGTAGGATGCGAGGGAAGGCTGCGAGGAAAGAAAATGAGGATGGAGGAATCGAATGAAAGCTTTTTTTATACATTGATCACTCGAGCGTCACTTAACAGCATCATCAGTGTGTTGTTGAAGTTTGGTTATTTAAGAAATTCATAATAAATAATAATAAAGCACGATACCCTGTTGAAATATGTGTGATGTGTGGTTTATTTAAACTGCAAAGGTAAAGTATAAATTAAAACGATTGTGATCAATGTGAAGGGGGAGGAGATTTGATACGTGCGTCACGTTTAGTCGATAAAACACTTCGGCATAGGATACACCTGTGTATCCTCGCTCATAACTCCTCAGGAAGCCTCCTCACTCCTTGATCCTCGCCTCCTCGCGGTGCAATTAGAGAATTGAGATGTCCTTCAAGATGGCTGAGCTCGATCGGTTTCCGGGTCATAGGATGGAGGACGGAGGAGCGAGGAGAAAAGGAGGGATATTGAGAAGCACCCAATAGGTAGGTCCTGACACGTGTTGTCTAACTCCAATAGAGTTCAGAATGTCTTTAAATGCCAATCCTAATGCATCTTTTTCGTTATCTACATGTATATTGTGACGATGCAGAGCAGGAAGCAAGAAGCAGGATCCAAATGCAGCAGAGATTTTATTAAATAAACTAGAACATTGACAATGACTCAGACTAAAGGCCCGTTCGCACCGGGACAAATTTCGCACGCGATATTCGCCGACGTTTAACGCCTTGTGATTAAACAAAGGGCGCCAATGTGAGTGTGCACACCGACGCGAAAAACGGTACGGGTAAAAGCGGCATTTTTTAAAAAAACGCCTTGGGTTCGTTTTTTTGGTTTGACGCGCCGCGTCAAAAACTATCCGACCAATGAGATTGGCGCTTTTGCTCACGTGTCTTGAGCTTCTGAAGTTACAGAAAACACAACTTGGGGGCGCTCAAACACAAAATGGTCTTGCCGAGCACACATACGTAACGGCGAAGAAGATATACGCTAAGTAGCGTCTACACACTGCCGGGAAGAAGACGAGGAAGATGCAAGCCAAAATAAATAAAGAGCTGCTGGTCTCGTTTGTGTCGGAACATAAGCTTTGACATCCCACTTTCATGTTTTTGCCCATCGAAATGAGTCCCAGCTGCTACTACAGGTAACGCGACTCACCAACAACACTTAATACTGCTCTTGGTAAGGAGTCATTCACACAGCTTGTGTCCTTGGTTCAAAAAACCCTCGAGAGCACAATAAAATGGAACAGAATCCAGGAGTCTGGATATTTCTATTTTACATTAAGCGCCATCTAATGTCAGGGAATGAATTTGCATGTTCACTCGCCCTCATCGTCAGCGAAAATCGCTTGGGTGTGAACACAAAAAACGCGTTGAAAAACGCTGGCGAATAACGCGCGCTGATATTCGTCCCGGTGTGTACGGCCCTTAAGACTCCGTAACAGAACTCATGAACAGAACAAACGACATGCAACATAACAACATCAAGAACTCACAAAGACTGAACTAGACACAGGGCACGCCGATCGGATTGCTTCATATGAGGCCGCTCCAACACTGGCTCCACGATCGAGTCCCGAGATGGGCGTGGCAGAGCGGCTCGTGCCGGGTCCAAGTGACTCCGCACAGTCGCCAAACTCTCAGCTTGTGGTCGAAACCCTTCGTTCCTGCGGGAAGGTGTTCCCCTAGAACAAGTGTCCTGGCACTCTGTGGTCACCACGGATGCCTCTGCCACCGGCTGGGGGGCCACGTGCAACAGGCATGCAGCTTCAGGTCTGTGGACGGGGCATCAACTGCATTGGCACATCAAGTGCCTCGAGTTGTTAGCAGTACATCTTGCGCTTGGCCGCTTCAATACGCCGCTACTAGGCAAGCATGTACTGGTCCGTACGGACAGCACTGCGACCGTTGCGTACATCAACCGTCAAGGTGGTCTACGCTCCCGCCGCATGTCACAACATGCCCGCCATCTCCTCCTTTGGAGTCAGAACAATCTGAGGTCGCTTCGTGCCGTTTATATTCCGGGCCTGCTCAACCATGCAGCCGACGAGCTCTCACGGCAGCGGGTGCTATCGGGAGAATGGCGACTCCATCCCCAGGTGGTCCAGCTGATTTTCAGGCGCTTCGGGACCGCACAGGTAGATCTGTTTGCCGCCCCGGACACGTCTCACTGCCAGTTGTTCTATTCCCTGACCGAGGGGACCCCCGGCACGGATGCTCTGGCACA
Organism: Siphateles boraxobius; assembly: GCF_051911475.1. Lineage (NCBI taxonomy): Eukaryota > Metazoa > Chordata > Actinopteri > Cypriniformes > Leuciscidae > Siphateles > Siphateles boraxobius. The sequence continues at coordinate 10,417,247 of NW_027508722.1, forward strand.
CAGCTGGCCCCGGGCCTACGCAAGTATGCGTTTCCCCCAGTGAGCCTTCTTGCACAGACCTTGTGCAAGGTCAGGGAGGACGAGGAGCAGGTCTTGTTAGTTGCGCCGTATTGGCCCAACCGGACCTGGTCCCCGGAACTAGTGCTCCAAGACAGCCCCTCCCTGGCCCATTCCTCTTAGATAGGACCTGCTCTCTCAGAGACGGGGCACCCTATGGCACCCGCGTCCAGACCTCTGGAAACTCCATGTCTGGTCCTTGGACGGGGCGCGGAGGTTCTAGGTTAACTACCCCCTGCGGTAGTTGACACCATCACTTCCGCTAGAGCTCCCTCTACGAGGCACCTCTATGCGTTGAAGTGGAACCTGTTCGTTGACTGGTTTTCTTCTCACCAGGAGAACCCCCGAACTTGCTTGGTCAGAGCTGTGCTTTCCTTCCTGCAAGATGGGCTGGAGCGAAGGCTGTCTCCCTCCACCCTTAAAGTGTATGTTGCCGCGATTGCTGCACATCACGATGCAGTTGAAGGTAAGTCGCTGGGAAAGCACGACCTGATCGTCAGGTTCCTGATGGGATCAAGAGAGACTAAATCCTCCTCGCCCACTCTCTATACCCTCTTGGGATTTGTCTCTGGTCCTTTCAGCACTTCAGAGACCACCCTTTGAGCCTTTGCAGGCCAGCAGAAGGGAAAGGCTGTCTCCAAGCAGAGGATGGCCCACTGGATAGTTGAGAGCCCACTCCACTAGGGGTGTCGCTTCTTCTTGGGCGCTGGCACACGGCGCCTAGCTGACAGACATCTGTAGAACTGCGGTCTGGGCGACACCAAACACGTTCGCTAGGTTTTATAGCCTACGTGTTGAGCCGGTTTCTTCCTGTGTGCTTGCTTCAACCAGCCGGTTACACCGAAGTTCCCGCTCTAGTGTCGGCTTGCTGCGCCACTCCCCTCCACACAGAGCGGATACGTGCGCTTCTTGCTCCAGTCGAGTACCCCACTCAGGCGAACCCTGTAGAGTTCCTCCGAACCCCTTCAGCAGTCAGACGTTGTGGAGCGTCATTGCCTAGTGCTAGTATGCTTGTGTAACTTGTGCTATGCTGGGTTCCATATGTGGTGATCCCTGTGCCGATCCCATATGCGTATTCTTCCACGATCAGCTCCCTGCGGTGAGCTTGTGTCTTTCCCTTGGCAGAATCCGCTGTGCCGTCACTGCCTGGTGTTGCCTCCCCCTTCTCAGGCTGGAGCCACCCCAGTGACATTCCATATGTTGCACTGCCCCTCCGGCCAGTCCATATGTGTATTCTCCACATGTTACCACCCTTCGGGCAGGATGTGGCTTCCGCAGCGTCCCTCTCCCCTGGGAAGGCACGCTTTCCCAGTGTTATCCAAAGAATTCCAATGTTTGGGGTATAACGGAACAGCAGTGAACTCCCTGTACGCAGGTCTTCCGCCCCAGCCAGATGGGGGTCTGAGAGTCTTCCGTAGGGTGCTGAATGTGGCAGCAACCGCGGTGTTTTCCATGGGATCCCAATTACGTCGTCACATCGACGTCACAACGCATCACAGCACAGAGATCTTTATTGTAGAAACGTTATTGTGAACGCACGCTCTCATAGTTTAACTTCGTTCAATAGGGTGCCAGATTTCTATAGAGTCTTCCAGGCGAAAACCCGGATAAAACACACGTTAACAGGCCTTAATATGTAGCGAATAAAAAAACACCCAATCTGGCAACACAAGCCACCAGTGTCGCACCGCGGCCGCCGCATGCATCATCAAAACATAAAGCAGCATGTAGTCAACAAAGCAGCGAGGAGGCGTCGTATCGTATGATCAGTTTTAAGACAAGGTCGGTGAAGATGGGAAACATCTTACATTTCTGTGCAAACTTTGCCCGCCGATAAAATAATCGGTTGTCTGTGGTTGTATATGGGTTGTGGCAATAATAAAATATACAAAAATAGCTCGCAGCAACATATGGAAAAAAAGAACTATGAAGTAGTTAATTTTTTGGAACCGTGAACTTAGTTCAAAATTGTGAAGTATGAACTATGAACTGAACTAGTTCATTTTAAAATTTGTGAACTGACTTTGAACTAGTTCATGTAGAAAGTTGACTTTCCCAACACTGCATGCGGAGTCCCTCAAGGCTCAATTCTTGCGCCACTCCTATTCAACCTGCAATGTACATGCTCCCAATGAGCCAAATAATGAGAAATAACCAAAATGCTTACCATAGCTATGCAGACGACACACAGCTCTACTTAGCCCTATCACCTAACGATTACAGCCCCATTGACTCCCTGTTCCAATGCATTGATGAAGTAAACAGTTGGATGTGTTCCAAAACTTTCTTCAGTTAAACAAAGACAAAACTGAAGTCATTGCATTTGGAAACAAAGATGAAGTTCTCAAGGTGAATGCAAACCTTGAGTCTAGGGGTCAAACAACTAAAAATCAAGTCAGGAATCTGGGTGTGTCTCTAGAGTCAGACCTTAGTTTCAGTAGTCAAGTCCACGCAATAACTAAATCAGCATACTATCACCTGAAAAATATTGCAAGAATTAGATGCTTTGTTTCCAGCAGTGGTGGAATGTAACGAAGTACAAATACTTCGTTACTTTACTTAAGAACATTTTTCACGTATCTGTACTTTACTTAAGTAGAATCAATAGTGCATACTTTTTTCTTTTACTTCGTTACATTTTACATCAATTATTATACTTTCTACTCCACTACATTTCTACAATGTTCCGTTACATTTTCTGATCACTTTTCCACCTGCCAAAACGTCTTACTGACCGTCCGACCGTTGCACGTTTGTCTCAACAAAGCCCCTTTCACACAACGCGTTGATCCCGGGAAATTGCCGGGAAATTGCCAGAACGCCTTCTGTTTGAACGCATACACGACCCAGGATTGATCCCGGGATCGATGCCGGGTTGGGGACCTAGTAACATTGCCGGGATCAGTCCCGGAAAGAGCACTGTGTGAACAAAAGCCGTAATCGATGCCGTGTCGTTATGACGACGCTGAAGTGAAGTGAAGTGAAAGCAGGCTAGTGAAACGATACATAATGCGCTAGTTTATGATCGAATCAGAGAGAAAAATGCACAAGCGTGGAGAGAGAAATCGCAGCTCATAAGCAAACTATAGACGCTGCTGAGACATTACATGTCACATCGATGTCACGTGTCTTTATGGGATTTTTACGGGTTGTGTGTGAACGCACTCTCTGATTCCGGAAAACCACTGGCAGTGTGAATGAACCAAAATCAAACGAACCCGGGTCAAATCCCGGGTCACTTTATCCGTCTATTTTCCGGAATCTCTGTGTGAATGGGGCTCAAGTTTGGTTGCCATAGATATCAGTAATGTTCTGTTCGTGAACGAATCGTTCTTTTGAACCAGTTCTTTTTAGTGAACCGTTCGAACCAGCACACTAAATTGGACTAAATCGTTCGAAACAGTTCGCGTCTTGCGTCAGCGCTGATCCACAAGTTACTAAAGTTACTCACTTTCAGACATGCCTGACAGTCCCTCTGACTCAAAATTAATCAATATCCTGGAATATATTTTACACCAGTAAATCCAAAAGTGCACTGAACTGAGACTTGTTGTGCTGAGAGAAGTGATGAGCACGAGCAGCTGATACTGAGCATGCGCGCACAGTTACAGCGGTTCTCGAATCACCAGTACAGAACCGAGAACTGTTTATTTCGGACGTGTTCGACATAGAACCAGATGAGCTGATGAGCAGAGCATGTTATGCAAGTACTTTTACTTTTAATACTTAAAGTACATTTAAAATCAGGTAAGTTTTACTTTTTACTTAAGTAGGGTTGTCAGTGTGGTACTTTTACTTTTACTAAAGTAAATTTGTCACTGGTTATTTGTACTTTTACTTAAGTAGGCTGCTGAGATTCAGTACTTCCTCCACCACTGGTTTCCAGTCAAGACTTAGAGAAACTTGTGCATCCTTTCATCACCAGTAGGGTGGATTATTGTAATGGACTTCTCACTGGCCTTCCCAAAAAGACCATTGCAGCTCATACAGAACGCTGCTGCCAGGATTCTGAGCAGAACCAGAAAATATGAACACATCACACCAGTCCTCAGGTCTTTACACTGGCTGCCAGTTACATATAGGATTGATTTTAAAGTATTATTACTGGTATATAAATCACTAAATGGCCTAGGACCTCAATACATTGCAGACATGCTCACTGAATATAAACCCAACAGATCACTCAGATCATTAGAATCACATCAGCTTGAAATACCAAGGGTTCACTCTAAGCATGGCGAGACCGCCTTTAGCTACTATGCCAACCGTAGCTGGAACAAGCTTCCAGAAGAGATCAGATGTGCTCCTACAGTAGTCACATTCAAATCCAAACTCAAAACACATCTGTTTAGCTGTGCATTTAATGAATGAGCACTGTGCCACTGTTCGTCCGTACACGTTTGTGCTGTATTTGTGCTGTATTTTTTTTTTCAAAACTGTTTTAATTACTCTGATTTCTTTTGACTATTTTAATTTCTTCTATTTAAAGCACTTTGAATTACCACCGTGTATGAAATGTGCTATATAAATAAACTTGCCTTGCCTTGCCTATAGGGTTTCTAGCCGAAGCTAATTTGCAACCCCTGTCCCTAGTTAGGCTACATACATCACCATTACCAAGAGAACAGAAACAAACAACAGAAACAACAACAAAAATAACAAAACACAACATTACATTATATACATATATCTGTGTGTGTGTGTGTGTGTGTGTGTGTGTGTGTGTGTGTGTGTGTGTGTGTGTGTGTGTGTGTGTGTGTGTGTGTGTGTGTGTGTGCGTATCTATTTCTCTATCCGTATGTACATGTCCATTTATAAGTGGGTCTGCACAGTGGCATGATCAATGATCACAGATTTGGTTTTGTTTCAGCCAGTGTTTCAACTTTTCATTAAATGGTTTCAGATTGAACAGTGTTGTGCTAATGATAACGATTTAGATAGAAGCTAGCGATGTCAGAATAATGTTCTGCAGGCTGGCGAAATTACTAGCGTGTTGAGCTAATGATAACGATTTAGATAGAAGCTAGCGATGTCAGAATAATGTTCTGCAGGCTGGCGAAATTACTAGCGTGTTGAGCTAATGATAACGATTTAGATAGAAGCTAGCGATGTCAGAATAATGTTCTGCAGGCTGGCGAAATTACTAGCGTGTTGAGCTAATGATAACGATTTAGATAGAAGCTAGCGATGTCAGATTAATGTGTGGTAATTAGTAAGGTATAAGTGTCCAAGGAAATTCCAAGTGCCTAATGTAGCAATGAGGAGGCTCTTCAAAATAAAAAAATCATTAATTAACCAGACTAACTCTTTTCCTGTCAGCTTTTTTAAAAAAAGTCGCCAGCCACCGGCAGCATTTTTTACCATTTTCACAAAAATGTCATGGCCCTCAGAATATTTTGTTATATATAATGTCTGAAAATATATCAAAAGAAAGAACACAACCTCTGCTTAAAAAAAAGCGTTTTACTTAAACTTACTTAACTTACTACACTGTTTTATTCTAGCTTAATGTATTCTTTATTTTTATCAAGACTTGAATGTGGCTAAGTTTCATAAAAAAAGCAACATTTTGAGCAAAAAGCGAAGAAAAATGTGTTTTTGTCAAAGATATCCATACATCCAGATCAGATTCAGAAGTATGATTAAAACAAAGATGGAGTAGATCGAGTCCATCAACACCCCAGGGCTCTCAAGTTTTATCAAAAGTTTAGAGTGAGATTTAGGGGAGGAGCCACCCAAATATTTGCAGCAGCGGTCCCTCGACCCAACCAAATTCGCTTCAATTTTTGCTAGCAGTTCAATTTTGCCTATTGTACATAATTGACCAGCACAAATGGAAATTATAACAATTGTTAAATCTGATAAAAAGACAAATTCATCCAAATAAAATAAATAGTTATATTTAAAAAATACAAATTTATTGAAAAATAAAAATAAATTTGACCCCAAACAAGCCAGCTGAACATCAGTGCTCAATGTACATAACATTGTGTCATAACAACTTGCCCTGAGCATGTATGTCAAGACCCAAACCGGTCACCTTTACAGGGGTCATCGGATGCTCATTTTCCACAAGTTGGTATGATTCTTTTGGGTCTTCATGTAAAGTTTGTAACATACTGTGGTTAAAATTTCTCAATGGTTGTGTAAAACAACACCCTTTTTTACCTCTTAAAAAACAGCTCTGTTCACAGTGACCCGATTCGGTGCATGTCTCTTTAAATGATAATGAGCAACAACTTTTTGGCTTTTTGAGGATTAAAAAAAAAGTGAATGGATTTTTTTCATTGCATGGTGATTGTGTCCACACACTGCAAAGACACATTTATTTGCAAATACCATATAAAAGTGTATTTTGCATCCGATGACCCCTTTAAAAGCAGTTGGAGAGTTTTTGAATGCATCAAAAATAATTTAGCACGAATTTGGCTATACTCCTCAACATCAGCTCTCACTGTCTTTGATCACAGGCAAGATATATCGTCCAGGAATCGTAAAATCAAAATGCTAAAAAAAATTAAAAAAAATAAATGAAGATGTCCGCAAACCGCATTCATCAGATCGTGCTCTTTCAACTTCCACTCCGTGTGTGCGCGTGTTGTCTAGTAACGAACGAGCTTGCAGCGGGAACACATAATTTACCCGGAAACAACTAATTCTAATTTCTGATTGGCGAGCTAGCATTTAACTCTGTATAACTCGAGACAGATGCTATGAACTCGGCAGAGAACTTCCCTCCGTTTGCCTGCGCCTCGTCCATTAATTGTATAGCGGGACAAGTTCCCTTACTCCTCAGCGTGAGAAATACAAGGTGTGGCGTGTGAGCGTGTGAACGGGTTGAAATGCGTGAGACTTGAGAGCCCTGACACCCCCAAAGCTTCACAGTCATATACTGTAGCTCGTGCTGGGTCTACATTTCATTCAGTAACATGCCTAATGACATGTTTTGATTTATTTGCTGTTTAATGTTGATGATCGTGTTATTTTACATATTACATATCTGGTTACATGCTATCGCTTGTTTCTGCTTCTTCTTCACATGTCTTTTGATCAGGAGATTCTGCACTCTTTCAGAAGATGTGTAATACAATGTAATAATGTGTAACGTGTAATACAGTCACTGCTGGAAAGGGTTCAAATATGCAAAAATGCTGGAAAACTGAAGAATTTGCACGACCTGAAGGATTTTTCTGAAGAACATTGCAAACAAGGAGCTCAAGAACAACCATCAAAAAACAGTTGTGGATCATACAGGTAACGATACACAGTATAAAGAATTTTTGTCATATGGACTATAAAATATCGTATTTAGGACATTACTAAATAAAAAAATTACATATTTTGTATGATCTTTCTTAGTGTGTTAAAATAATTAACATTTTGCAGATTCTGCAAGGTGTAAACTTTTGAGCCTGTGTTGTACATGGCAGAATATATGATAATGTAATACTTAGGCCTTTATAAAAATACTTGGACTTGAACTTCCATAAACCCGTAGTAGAGTAGTGATATGGATTCAAACGTTCTGACAGTGAAGCATTCACATGACTGGAAAGAATAGGTGTGTTCGACTTCATGCGGCGCTGCGCGGACCAATTGTTGTATGCAAGGGCATAGGTTTGACTTTGAAAATTGGTGGGGACGGGGAGATCCCCAGAAGCTGAGCTGCATCTGTCATTAAAGGAACAGTTCCCGACATTCTTCAAAATATCTTCTTTTGTGTTCAGCAGAAGAAACAAATTCATATAGGTTTGAACAACTTGAGGGAGAGTAAATTATGACAGAATTTTCATTTTTAAGTGAACTTAACATAAATGAACTGTTGGTATATTTGTTTCACATCAATAATGTCCAGTTTGTCCTGTTGGACATGGCACACAGACAGCAATACTGTTAAAGGGTTAGTTCACCCAAGAATGAAAATTCTGTCAGTAATTACTCACCCTCCTGTTGTTTTCAACCCTGTTATACTTTCGTTCATCTTCGGAACACAAATTAAGATATTTTTGATGAAATCTGAGAGTTGGTTCACTCCTTCATAGGCTGCAAGGTATTTGATATCTGCCTCTGTGTAGTACTTCACACGTAGGCTCACTATTGGCCGACGCTGGTCGTGTGTGATGCATCTAATGTACAACATGGAAGCGCTGCGCTGTTACACTATGTGAACTCACTCGAGGCCCACAGAGAAGGAAATGAATAGTTTAATAAAGTCGTTATTTTTGTGTGTGTTTTTTGCGCACAAAAAAGTATTCTCGTCGCTTGTTAAACTTAAGGTTGAGCCACTGTAGTCACTTGGACTATTTTAATGATGTCTTTACTAACTTTTCTGGGCTGACAGATATCAATTTTCTAGCAGCCTATGAAGGAGTGAGCCAGCTCTCAGATTTCATCAAAAATATCTTAATTTGTGTTCCGAAGATGAACGAAAGTCTTACGGGGTTTTAACAACATGAGGGTGAGTAATTACTGACATAATTTTCAAACTAAAAACATACAATCTGTCTAGTCTAGCTAAAGCTAAATAATTATCACGTGTATAAGCCCATGTCTACTGTCTTTCATTTCCATTCAGAGCTCTCAAAACATCACACAAAGCATACTTTTCAATTAAACAAATTCTCCACTAATTACAATTCCCCACTCTACCAACTCATTCACTTTTTCTATGCTATCCAAAAAAAACACTAACACATTATTCATCCTGGAAGCGGATAAAACACCTGAGTGTCCAACCACCTCCTCAACAGCCAAGCAACAGTCCTCTATGCTAACCATGGACGCCACCTTTACTGCATGGCATCTCGTGAGTGATCACAAACCCTGCACACGCTGGGCCGATATGCTTCCTACAAACGGATAGCACACGGCCCTAGATATAGTACAGTAATAAGGAAACAAAAAGACCAGAATAAACAAAAAGAACAAGAAAAAAAGCAGCGTAGAGAAATTGATTGAAAAAATTCACTCACAGCACTCAGCACCACTCCGTACACACTCACGCCCAACACTCACACCGGAAGTGAGATAGAGATAGAGATAGAGATAGAGAGATTGTGTAACCCTACATTATAGGGACAAAATGTCACCACAAAAATGGTAATATCCTAAAAAATGTAAAAATGCCGAAAGTTTTCTGTGATAGGTAGGGTTAGTGTAGGGGGATATAATAGTTTGCACAGTATAAAATCATTATGTCTGTAAAAAGTCCCCATAAAACATAAAAACATTGCTTGGTCTTGTTGAAAGAGGACTGTTTGATGAAGTTGTAACCCTGTCTCATCAGCTAAGGCTGAAAGAAGTTTCAGTGCTCTTAGGAGACTGAAAACATGGCTCAGAACAATGGCACAGGTGACACTTAAAGGGTTAGAAAAAAACATTTGTAGCAGACTACGCCACCTAGAGTTGAAACTGAGGCCCCAGGAACTCACTATCGAAAACAGGTTCTTTATCGGGGGAAGGAACAGTCAGGGGTGTGAAGGAACGAATTACAAATACTCACGTTACTGTAATTAAGTAGTTTTTTTCAGAAATTGTACTTTTTTGAGTAGTTTAAAATTTTTGTAATTTTACTTTTACTTGAGTACCTACATTTTAAGTGATGTATCGGTACTTTTTCTCCGCTATTTTCCTTCTGTTTGTGGTCGTTACTCGTTACATGCTTGTTTTAAATGTATTTAATTTTTATCCATCAACGTGATTGGATTGAGTAAGCGGTCTCGTGACTGTCATCAAATCAAATTAAGCATAGACAACTTTAACCGCCTATTCCTGCTGTTACTCGTGACTCGTGCTGTGGAAGTGCATTCTTCACGCATCAATCCAGATATCAATCCTCTAATAAGGTACATTTCACATTTCTGCTTAATATGATATTTATATAGGCTGGCCTGTCTACAGGGCCTAACATTTGGTCTGAGGCTGAGGGTATTGCGTGACGAGTTCATAATGCGGTGAATTCCCGCTCCCATTTACTTCAAAATCACATTATAGAGAGACGCGCGTCACGATCTGTGCACGGCCGCGTCTCGCGCTCGCCATGCCGCCAGATTCAGAATCAGTGCACTCTATGAACCATGGCGTTAACTTGAACTGCATTTCTGTCAGTGCGTGACTACAGCTCGTTAATAAACAACGTTTTTTGATTGATCCATTACAATCCGTCTTCATTTGGCAAGTGCACTTGCGCAAAAACATTTTTCATGTTCAACTTTTTTGTGTGTGTGTGTGTGTGGATGCTGCTGATAAAACAGCTTCACCGAGACTACAAAGAGACATGCATTTGTGTGTCTGTCTGTGTGTGTGTGAGTGCGTTTGTTTGTTTCTTTTGTAAAAGTTTCCTGGATATAACTTCCCTATTTAATGCACAATTTTCCGTACAAATTATATTATCAGCATTACAATGTGAGTAAATGTAGCCATGTAAAATGTAAGGGATGATGCCACCCTAGAACAATGCATTTACATTTAAATTGTAACATATTTAATATCATGGAATTAAAGTGTGTAATTAGTGTTAGCTCACTATCTTAGCCTTTTTCAGTGCATTAGGTGAGGTAATCTGATAATATTAGTGATTCTCATTTATCAAAACACTAACATTGATACCGTTTTGGAGAGAAATTGGGTATTTTTTAATCTCTCTATTTGATACATTTTAAAAAGATGGATGATAGATATTCTTCAATCTTTCTAACAAAGAACAAAATATAATGTGAATTACAGTATGTACAATTTTTTTTAATTTATAAATTGTAGTGCACATGTGTTTATTGTAAGGGGTAGAATCCGCAGCTCAGTACTCACTACTCACTACTCATGAGTACTTTTAAATAAGCTACTTTTTTACTCCTCCTCAAGTAGTTTTTTGGACAAGTACTGTTTACTCTACTCACACTACATTTTTTGGAATGTAATGCTACTTTTACTTGAGTATGTTTTTTCAGTACTCTTTCCACCACTGGGAACAGTGGAAAACAACACCCAAAACTAGTGGTAGAAAAACCATTTTATTACAATAAAATTGTTGGAGGAAATGATGTAAAAAAGAAATAAGAAAAAAAAAGAAAGTCCGAAGAATATTAAGAAAGAATATTAACCCTCTGAGGTCTGCTATCGCGCCGGCGCGATAGTCTCGCTTTTTTTCTAATCGGTGTAAAAGAGACTCAAAATACTCTGTTGATTTTGATGTGAAGTGTTAGTGTTATACATCATTCGATCCTGTTAAGTGTCTATATTTTTGTGTATACTCACAATTTAAACAAAGTATTCTGCTTTTATTCAAATAAAGAAAAATAAACATGATGCTAATTTTGCCTTCTCTCTGTCAGTGGAGTCCATTCTGAAACGCTTCCGAAAATTAACTGTAATTCCACGAATATTTGTCATAACGGCATGAGTGTTTTTCCATAATGAAGCTTGAACTCTCTTCTTTTAAATTAATTAATTTATATAAAAAAACAAATATTCCCAGTTTATGTAATCTGTATGAAAAGAGAGAGATGTCAGTCTTTTTTCCCCCAGCTCATTATATCTGATTACGCGTTAATGTGCCACGCCCACAGAGAGCGCGCGCTATTCAAACGCAAATGATCTAAGGCAAGCCATTCAAACATGCCAACGCCCACCAGCTGGATTATAAAACACATCATGTTTAGTAAGTATCTTGCACTTTACCTCGTCTTGCTACACTGTGAGGAATAATACTATCTAATTGCCCTGGACAATGTACCAGAAGTGCTGGTAGTTTCATGTCGAGGAGCAATGGATCCAGCTGATGTAGTAAGTCATTTATTCTTAAGTGCTTTGTTCTAATCGCGATATTAAATAATGTATGTAAACCACAAAAAGAGTGTTTAAATATGAATTGCGTCTCTGTGTGTAGGCTAAATGATGAATGAACGACACAAGCGCGCGCACGTTGTATATATATATATATATATAGAATTTCTTTTGTCCGAGGTCGCATTCATCAGTCGCATTCATCAGTGTGAAAGGCTAATTAATATGCAGCTCATTATGCGGCACATTATCCCGTCTTTGTCTTCTCAGGTGTGAACACGCCTCCACACATATTGCCTTTCCAAACAAAAGGTGTCTTATAAAATGTATGTATTGTTTTGTTTAAATTATTAGGCAGGATAATTTTCAGATCCTTTTGAATCAAAAACTCTAGGCAACAACACCCATTAGTCAAAAGTCTTGTGGACACATTTAGTATGTGGTTTGTGGCCTTATTTCAGACACTTTAAGTTTTAGTTTTTTCAATAACCATGCATAAACAATATTCTCTCAAAAATACAAACATATACATACATCTTGCTCACATATTATGGTAGCTCTGTTTGTGCTTAATAGAGTGTAAATAAACATTTGCAATTAATATGTTTATAAGCAACTGAAAAAAGCACAAATGTCAGGGCATGTCAAAACATCTCAAGGACCCCAAAAACACCTTAGACCCCAGAGGGTAAAGAAAGAAATTTCTTTTCCACACCTATTGTTATAAGAAAGAAAATTAACCGTTTATGTACCATTGATTTTGCACTTTTCTCAGAACGCTCTTGTAAGAGATTTGAATCTAAAGATGTTTCCTGATTCAATAAAATAAGCCTAATACATTGCAAAATTATTGCTAGGAACATATCAGTGTCACTGGATATTGTTAGGGACACGTCCCTAGCATACCTATTAAATTCTACCCCCGATTGTATGCCATCAAAATACAGTGAGAGTGATTTGAAAGGATACGGAGCCGTCTGGTCTCCAATCGCTCTCGCGTTACTTCGATGTCATACACAGATCGGTCTGAGCAGCACCGCATAAAGTCGAACACACCTAAAGTGAGGCCTCGTTTTTCATTGATCATGTGATTACAATATACTGTATCTTGGATGGCCTTGGGTTGAGTAAATAATAATTTTTTTCGATAAACTATGACTTTAAGCTTACTGCCTTTTGGACGAGACTGTGTCTGAATGTGATGCCTTAAGGAAGAAAGATAATATATGTAGGTAGACAACTACAACCCCAAATCAGTAAAAGTTGGGACATTTTGTAAAATGCAATAAAATCAAGAATTTGGGATTTGTTCATTCTATTTAATCTTTTATTAACTGACAAAGGTACAAAGAAGCGTTTTCCAATGTTTTCGCTGACCAACACAATTGTGCTTTGTAAATATGAACAAATTTTGATTTTGATGGCTGCAACACACCACAAAAACGTTGGGACAGAGACCAAATAAAAGTTAAAAGATTATCCAAATTAGATTATCCAAGTATTTTGAAACAGTCCACAATGAGCAGGTGAATTGGTAATAGTTGAGGGTATCATGTTTGGGTGTAAAAGTGCTTCTCAGTCTTTTTAAGCAAAGATGGGTCACGGCTCATCACTTTTGTCAAATATCATGAGAGAATTGTCAAAAAATTAAAAAATCCCATTTCTCAATGCAAGATTGCAAAGCATTTATACTTGTCATCATCTTCCATACATAAATTTGTCATAAGATTCAGGGAATCCAGAGAAATCTCAGTCTGTTTAGGGCAAGGCAGTAGACTTCTGTTGAATGTGCGTGATCTTTGAGCCCTCAGATGGCATTGCACAAGATACCATCATGCTACTCTGTTAAATTCAGACACATGTGCTCAGGAGTAATTTGGAAAACAGTTTTCACTGAACACAGTCTGACGCTGCATCAAGAAATGCCACTTGAATCTCTGTTACGCAAGGAGAAAGCTTTACATCAGTTCTATGTGGAGATGCCGGCGAGTTCTCTGGGCCTGAGCTCATCTCAGATGGTCTAGAAGACAGTGGACATGTGTGCTGTGGTCAGATGAGTCCATGTTTCAGCTTGTTTTTAGGAGAAAATGGACTTTGAGTTCTCAGTCCCAAAGACGAAAGGGACCAACCAGACTTTCACCAGCGACAGGTGCAAAAGCAAACATCTGTCCTGGTATTGAGGTGCATCATTGCAAACGGTATGGGTAACTTGCATTGTTGTGAATGTACCATTGACATGGAGGCATGTATTTGGATTGTACAGAAGATAAACTGCCATCAAGATGACATCTTTCCTTGGAAGCAAGACAATGCCAGGCCTCATTCTGCAAGTGCTAAAACTGAGTGGTTTCTACACACTCTGCACCATAGAAGGGATGTGCCTGCCTGTTTACCGCAGTCCAGATCTGTCTCTTATGGAAAATGTATGACCCATCATGAAAAGGAGAATCAGGCAATGATGACCACAGACTGTTGAGCGGCTGTCTTGTATCAGACAAGATTGGGCAAATATTCCACTAGCAAAACTCCAACAAATAGTATCCTCAACTCTCAAATGATTAAAAAGTGTAATTAAAAGGAAATGTGAAGTGACACAGTGGTAAACATGTCTCTGTCCCAACTTTTTTGGGGTGTGTTGTAGCCATCAAAATCAAAATTTGTTCATATTTACAAAATACAATTATGTTGGTCAGTGAAAACATTGGAAAACATTTCTTTGTACTTTTGTCAGGTAATGAAAGTTTAAATAGAATGAACAAATCCCAGATTCTTGGTTTTATTGCATTTTACAAAATGTCCCAACTTTTTCTGATTTGGGGTTGTAGATTACAACAGAGCTTCTGTCTCTGAACTGAAATACTTTTATTCTTTCAGTCTGATTTTTTGTTCTGAAAGCTTGACGTGAGGAAGAGGAAGAAGCAACATGGCCCTATGGTCAGATTGTACCAATGATGTGACATAATGGAACAGCTGCAGTGCTGCTAACAGACTCCTGACTGCAACTCCAGTCACCCTCATTAATACTCTCTCTTTTATCGACAGTGTCTCTCGGCCAGTCTGTAGTTCAACGATTTGTCGGATTCACCCTTTCTCTCTCTCTTATTGCTGTGTTGCTATTAAGATAAACCCCTAAGGTATCTCATTTGCAAATCTATTCTCAACCAAGCAAATGGGCACATACACACACTCCGTTTTTTCTTTGTCATATCTATTGTAAGACATTTTGTTTATCCCTTTCTCTCTCCCTCTATTTCAGTTTTTCCAGCACGCATTCTCTGTTTATGATTACTGAGTTTAGCAAAAACAAATAGACTAAAGGCAAGACCTCTGTTTGGTCACACAATGGTAAATTTCCTAGAAATAATTAGTTTCTTTCATTTTTTTTAAGCCTCATGAGTAGCTCTTTATTTTATATATTTTTTTATAATTTATCCTTATGTGATGAGGGAGTCTATCAAGTCTTGGTTATCGCTGAATGTGTAAAAAAAAGTGATGAGAGAAGATGATGCATCACTGATTTAAAAAATAAATAAATATTATTTACTCTAGCTAATCATTAAACATGAACATGTTTAAAATGTGAACATTGCAACTGTAACGCTTGACGCAGAGAAGAGTAGAGAAAAGGGGTTCCAAGATACAAGTGACAGTACTCCCCGTCCGAAAGCCAGCCGCTAAATGTAACATCATACCAACCAGTTTGACATGATGAAGGAGAAGTGGAATGCTCTGAAGGAGACGAAGGGATGAAGTCCCGGTGGAGCCTCAGGCGGTGCAGTCGAAGGCGGAGCCAGGGAGATGGAAAACGAGGCAAAGTCAGGGAGACTGGAGACCAAGGTGGAGCCAGAGAACAGGGTTGTAACAGTATGATATTTTAACAGTATGATAACTGTCTCAGAAAATATCACAGTTTCACAGTATATGTTATTAAGCAATCAATTATTATTATCATCATCAGTTAAAATGACTGTTGAATTGAACTAATACTTTATTATTGCAAACTTTTGTTTATTCAAATTCCAATAATCAAATCAAATGTCTAATCAATTACATTTAATAATTGATTATGGATTAGATTAACAAATTATTTTTATCATTTATAATTGATTATGTTAAATATAATAATATAATTATATTATTAATGTATTTTATTCAGATTTTTTTCTTTTTTTATGACAATACAAATGCATGATCAAAAAAGCTGGTAATCAAATGAATGCATACAACTAACAATTGAATTAATGTTTTAAAATGTAATCAAATGAAAATATAACAACTTTATCATTTTATTTTTGCCAAAGTGCTGCACAACAGAGATTTACTACATTAAAACATGGACAAAAAAATGATATTCCTTAAATAATGTTTAAATAAGTTAAATTACTGTCACAGTAACATTTTTATTGTAAAACATTGGTCAAATATCAATGCTGGAATCTTAAAGACCCCCCTGCGGTGAAAATCAAGTTTTTAATGTTGTGTATGTGTGTGGTGTTTTTATACCATATTTAAATTCATAAGTCAACACTATTGCTGAGTATTTTCTCCTTAAAATTGCAGTGAAAAAAGATGGTCTCAAAAACGTGGCTTGAAATCTCTGGTGTTCACTACGTCACAAACTACCTTGTAACCAATCCCATCAACATGTTTAAGCATATCAATAACTATGAAGCAGAGGAGTCTCAAGAGAAGCCAGGTTATCCTGGTATGTTTTTCTGTTGATATAAAAAATCAGGTAGATTTAGCAATATAGCGGATGAATTGTGTATATATGGTGTTTGTTACGATGTTAGGATGAAATATATGCCTTTCTCTACTGACATTCTAATTTGTTCAAAGTGTTTCTAAGGTAGCTGATTTTTAGAAGGCAGCTGTCTGACTTTGAGATGGCGAATGGGAACATAGTTTTTGTAACATTAGCAACACATTATTAGCTGTTTAATAATGTCAAGCAAAAGGCTAATCATATTAATTACCGTTATGTGTCCAACGTTGTAAAGAGCGATACATAAAAAATGCATTATCATTCTGATACATTGACTCGTAGATGAGCCTGTATAATTCACTCTTCCACTTCTTCTTTTGAATCAGTTTCTGGTTCAAACATATATGGCTGAATTAAACCAGTATTTCCACTTCCCATTGATATTCTCAACTGGCCAGAATTTTGAGATTGTAATAGACGTGAAGGACTATAATGCGTTAAGCAGGGCAACCATCCCGTAGAGCATTACAATAATCTAGCCTTGAGGTCATGAACACATGAACCAACTGTTCCGCATTTGGCATTGAGAGCAAATGTTTTTAATTTAGATATATTTTTAAGATGGAACAATGTGGTTTTACAAATTCTAGAAATGTAGCTTTCAAATTAAAGTGTTAAAAGGTGATTGCAGCATAGATGAAACATGATCTAAGTGCAGCAGCTTTATTCAAAAACAAACTCAAAACAGTCTCAGGAACATGAACATGAACAGAACAACCAACTAAACGCAACGTAGAACTGAAAGAACACAAGGCTTACATAGACAGCATACAGAGAAACTAACAAGACTAATTAACGAGACACACCTGAACTGAAACTCAAATCAAATCCGTAACCATGGAAACAAACAGGCAGGGGGCAGAGAAAGACAGAACTGAACTAATAACCAAACACAGAAAGGAACAAAAATCAAAACAAACTGCCATTGTGACAGAATGCCCCCCTCCCGGAAGGAGGACGCCCCAAAGACTTCACTGGGGTGGGAGGGTGGGCGCCCTGGAGGCTGATGAGGGCGAGGCCTAGTGGGACAGGGAGCCTCCAGGGCGGCGCCGGTAGTTCAGGGGGCCAGTGCGGCTCGTCCTTCGTGGCCTTGCCATGGGAGCCAGGCTTGGCCACTATGGCCGCGGACGTATAGCCACCCGAAACCACCCATCCCTCCCATTGCCTCACAAAAGGCACAAAAACATTACAAAGAACCATGAACTTTTCGTGCACTATATTATAAGTGTTCTAAAGCCATTCCACTGTTTGTGACGTAGAGATGAATATTGAAGTCGTTAAACTCAAGTAAGTGCTTCCCAGTCAACATGATGAAACTTTCTCCAAGATAATTCAATGCTACTATTCTTATAATTGATCTGCAGATAAAGGACTATGGTTTTGCATAAAATGACTTTATCTTTCTAGAGTTTATTGCTGTAAATTTAACTTTCTCTCGGGTGTCTTTTAGATCACAACACTTGACTAGAGAGCGCTGTACTTGTTCTTCACACGCACAGTAACTGAAATGGGCCATCATGAGACTAATTCTCTAGGATCAAGTTGTAGTTTTTTAATTAGAGGTTTAATAACAGCTAGCGTAAAGGTTTTTGGTACATATTCTACTGACAAAGATGAATTAATGATTTTAAGAAGATGATCTATGACCTCTGGAACAGTGGCGATTTATTTAAGACTGCAAGAGAAGCTCGGCTTCCCTTATAATGTCAAAAAATTAATGGTCAAATGTGTACTATTGTGTTAACATTTTATTGACTAAAAATGCGTTAGAACACGTTCATCTCGAAGACGAGTTGGTTCAAAATCAGCTACATATAGCAGTCGACTGACTCGATATCCTTCTCATTCATTCCCAGAGCGTCACAGTGCATTTCCCTGTTGAAGCCGAGCTTCCATTGACTTCTATGGGGCTGCTTTGAACAGTTTTTTTCAGTGCTTCGAACTTGACGGTCATTGGATAAATCTGCGATCCAGGGGCTGGACGCTGGGCTTCTGCATGATGATTAGAGGGTCTGTTGAAAGACTGCTTCTCCTTTTGATTGACAGCGATTTTGTACAATAAAAAGTCGCTGACGCGAAAGCTATCCGAGCTCAGTCCCATCGCAGATTTTGTGTACTCGAAAGACAAACAGCTGTAACCTATTTCTGGGTATTTGCTTGGCGAAATTGCTAGCCAATTTTCATCATACATTTCACAGTTTAACCTAATTCCCACATTTCCTCCATCAATGTCAGGTGCCTTTGTTACTTCACTAGTTCACACTTACAAATAAGTTAGATAGAATAAATGGTATGCATTTTTTGGCGTGCTGTTCGGGGAGAGGGCTCCGAGCTCGGATATTTGGCCCGAACCCAGAGTACTCCCCCCGTATTGCTGGTTAAGAAGTAACTAGGCGAGTGTGAGGATACGGGGTGGTGGAGGGTTGCTGAAAAACTGTCGAGGAACATTGGTGAGTCAAATGAGTATATATATAGGTCTACAATTCAAGCTGATTGGATAGACATGTTAATTACTGATTGAGAACTGAGCTCCTGTGGGAGTGGAAGAGAATGCTGCTGTGGCAGTGGAGCAAGTTTGGATGGGGAAACGGAGCTCCTGCGGGAGTGCAGTAGATGACGCTGCTGCGGCAGTGGACCAAACTTGTTTCCTGAACTCAACTGTCCAAAGTAAGTTGGACTAAGAACTGGGCTCCTGCGGGAGAAGAAAAGATAACGGTACTGCGGCAGAGGTGCAAGTTTGGACGGAGTAACGGAGCTCCTGCGGGAGCGGAGTAGATGACACTGTTGCGACAGTGGACAACTTGCTTCCGACTTGCTTCCAAGTATCCTATGGTGAGTTGAATGGAGAATTGAGCACCTGCTGGAGCGGAAGATATAATGGTTCCGCGGGAATGGAGCGAGTTGGAGGAAGAAACGGAACTCCTGCGGGAGTGGAGATGACGACACTGCTGCGGCAGTGGGTCAAACTTGCTTTCTGAACTCAACTGTCCAAATGGTAAGTTGGACATAGAACTGGGCTCCTGCGGGAGCAGAAAAGATAAAGCTGCTGCGGTGGAGGATCAAGTTTGGATGGAGAAATGGAGCTTCTGCGGGAGCGGAGTAGGTTATGCTGTAGTGGAAAGACTTCTGTAGTGGTTCTGACTTTCTTTCGAATTATCTGATGAGCCATTTGGCTCGAGAACGAGCTCCTGATGGGAAGGAAGAGATGATGCTGCTATGGCGTTGGAACCAAACTTGCTTTCGACTTGCTTTCCAAGCTATCTGAAAGGCGAGTTGGACAGAGAGCTGAGCTCCTGCGGGAGCTGAAGAGATGGTACTGCTGTGGCAGGGGAGCAAGTTGGAATTTGGGAAAAATAGCTCCTAGGGGAACATAGTAGATGACATTGCAACGGAAGTGGAACCCAAACTTGCTTTCCATCGGCCTAAGGGGGGATTGGAGGAAAAAACTGAGCTCCTGTGGGAGCGTGAGAGAACATCACTGTTGCGGCAGTGGGGGAAATTTCCAGAGAAAACTGAATAGCCTCTACTTTAGTGTTTTGAATATTTTTGTGATCTTTTTATAGGGCATATAGTGCGGGAGTGGGCGCCGCTGCAGTAGTTGCAGACATGCAGGTAACGGCAACTTTGTCTTGAGCATCCCCAGGAGTTAAAATTATGGCAGACTTGGTCACGAGATTTGGAGGTGGGTTTAAAATCTTTGGATGGTGAGTCGAAATGTCTTGGGACGTAACTGGTAGATTTTCTCTGGGATGCAACTGGGCAAGGCGGAGATGAAGGGTTAACCAGAGGACAGCTTATGGTGGAGTGAGCGAGTGATCTGCACAAGAGATGTTGCTGCAGCCCAGGAACACTCTGTTGTGGAGGTCTGTGTCCAGTGCACCCCAGTAATGGCACTGGTTCCATTGAGCAACGCGGACGGCACATTTAGCTGAGAATAGTTTATGGTACGTATAGAAATAAGACTCTCCGTAAGATAACGCGAGCCCAGCAATTATCGCAAGATACATTTTTTTTTCTGAAACCGCGCCTAGTTCTATTTGGCGATCTGAGTAAGTAAATATAGCAGAGAAGATAAATCAATGTCTGCACCTGAGAGGATCCGTGTTCTGATGTTGTTGGCTAACAACATCTGATGGAAGTTGGTTCGAGGGCTGTAGTGTTTGGAGGGAGACCCATGCTCGCTGGACGGGAGAGAGTTAGAGATAAGTACATAGTACGTCCGCTGGGAGACCCATGCTCGCTGGATGGAAGAGAAAACGTAAGTGCTCTACTGGAGCTGCAAGACCAAATGCTCGCTCGACAAAAAGAGAAAACAAAAAGAGCTTGGATCTGCTGTTGGGAGAGGCCTTTTGGGCTGCTGAAGTTGCTGCCCCGATACGGAAGGAGTGACTTGAAAAATTCTTTGCTGGAATTCCTAACTGTTATAGAACGGATTTGAGGTATTTCTGGATCCAAAAGCGTGTCACGGGTTTATTGGATTCGTCTATGAACAGGGGTTCCAGAGGAGATTTAACCAGAGAACTTCTCTGTTGCAGATATGCCAGAATGGACTGGTATGGTTGGATTGGTGATGAGAGGTTAAAAATGTAGATGAAATTACCTTTTTTGGTTTGGTCGGTCTTACTTTGCTTAATCAAATATGAGACTGTTTAACCATCTAGTACTGACAAGTCTGAGATGGTTGGGTGGATTTTTGGGTCGAATTTGGAAGTGATGGCGAGTTCCGAGCATCTAAGAAAACCAAAAAAGGCTAGGATAAATATAGCGTCGAGTGTGCGGGCGGTATTGAGGGGCTGGTAGCCTGTGCACAGGATGTGAATACATATGGTGAGAATGTCTAGCGTTATGGGTAGTCTGGCGTCGGGACGATTGGGCTGGGATCTTTGAATCCCTTTGATCAGGAGAGAGGTTTGTGAATTGATTATCTCAGAGGAGGGAGCGCCGTACATCAATTTATGGAAAACTGAACGCCGCTCAAGTAACCTTTGATTGACCCGACTTGTAGGCCCTTAACGCTATTAAGGTAGGAAATAAATGAGGCGATAGAAAGAAAAGAAAAATCGGGGAACGGAATGTTATAAGAGACATGGAATGCTTTAAAACATCTCCAAGCGGTCAGGTAGGATTGGAGGGTCCTGGGAGAAACTTCTTGGAGGATGGTGTCGAGTGATGCGTCAAGGAGGGGTTTTAAAGGGGTGGTAAAACAAATTTTTTCGAAGGCTTGATTGTGTTTGTGGGGTGCACTGTAACATGTGTTCATGCTTCGTTTTTAAAAAATTGCATTATTTTACCTTTATTCTACACTGCTCTGTCCCTCCTTGTAAAACGGTCTGATGGTTTCCGGGTTCTATGAAGCCAGTCCCTCAAAAATACGCAATGGGCTCAGATTGGTTAGCTGGCCCAGTGTGTTGTGATTTGCTAACCGTCTAGTGCACGAAACGTCACGCCCCTTAACTTTACCGGTAGTTTGTGCTTTTGTGTATTATAACCAATGGCATCAATCGGACCCAGAGAATGTTAGTGAAGATGATCGAGCAGAACCTGTTCAAGAACGTCTGTTAAACGACGTTTCAGAAAGGTTTGTTTTTTGTTGATGTTTCTGTCTCATTTCTTTTTAGATACGCTGTAATAAAATTGAACTAATTATTATAGTATTACAAAAATAAGCTTCATATTCATAAACAAGAATTTCATATAATCGTTCTAACAAATTATACTAACGTTACAGTCCTCAAAGGGATTTTGAGTAAAGACTGCGGATCTATAGTGATCGTTACTGACTGTATGGCACCATTACTTTTGTATTTTTAGAACGATTGTAGCCAAATATCTGTCGCCAGAACTATTAACCCAAAACAAACACTAAACATTGGCTTTAACGTTACTACAGTAAGTTAGACAAATCAAACATAGAACCATGTTTAGCATGCCTGTAGATAAACAAGCATGTAGATAAACAATACGTAAAAGCTCTAAATCAAAGAATAATTAACACTAATTCCTAGTTCGCTGTTGAGATTTAAAAAAAGTTTGTAACTTTAGGTTTGAATGAGCATTTAACAAGCTTGTTTGCAGAGCCAAACAGCATTGTCATTTGTTTACTTCCTTGCTGCAACGTACAATTAACAATACAAACTATTGCAGGAAAACACATCAACGAAAAATAAATCATACTTACAGGTTGTGGCCCGTAAACAACAGCATCTCTTCTTAAAGTTGGAGCTGCTCCATCTTTCAGGACAAGCTGTCGTGCGAATCCTACATTGAACTCGAGAAGATTGTGGAAGCTTTCCTCTGTGTGCAGCACAGAGAGCGAGATTTGGGTAATAATTATGAGGGACCTTGTTAAAAATAAATTTTAACCATTGATCCCTAACTCCCCCGACCCTAGGAAGGCTGAACAAAGTGAACCTGCAATCCGGATAAAAATAACAGTGTTTCGACGGCATTGCGGCAACAACAGCCTACTAACGTTATACCACAACAACTCTTCTCCAAAGCAAAAGTGGCCTGAGACTAAAGGGGATGCAAATACTGAACTATTTGGACGATTGGCTAATTCTAGCCCAGTCAGAGGCGGAACTTATAGCGCACAGGGCTGTATTACTCACACATTTACAAGCTTGGGTCTCCAGTTCAATTAGACCAAGAGTTCGCTTTCTCCCAGACAGACCATCTCTTTTCTGGGAACAGACTTAGACTCTGTATCAATGACGGCGCGGCTGACGTCACAGTGCGCACTGCAGATACAATGCTCAATAGCCCTTTTCAAGGTCGGCAGTATTCTCCCTCTCAAGAGGTTTCAGAAGATGCTAGGCCTTATGGCTTTGGCCTCGGCAGTCCTTTGGTTGGGTCTGCTTTATATGCGCCCCCTCCAGCGCGGGCTGAAAGCGCGGGTCACGCGTCGAGCGTGGACCTCGGGCCATTTTCGCCTCAAGGTGAACCAGAACTGTGTTACAGCACTGGAACCCTGGAAGGTGGCAGACTGGTACCGGTCAGGCGTGGATCTGGGAACGATCTCAAAACGAAAAGTAATCTTGACAGATGCCTCCAACACTGGTTGGGGCGCCCTGTCAGCCCTCCCTGGGTCTGACGGCGAAAGCAACGTTAATCTCCTCTGCCCGGTCAGGGCGTTGAGGATATACGTTGAGCGGTCTGCTACGCAGCAGTCAGAGCAGCTCTTTGTTTCGTTCGGTGGCCGTACCAAGGGGCTAGCCACCTCGAAACAAACTCTTTCCAGGTGGATAGTTGACGCTATCACGCTGGCTTATAGGTCTAAGGGCCTTCAATGCCCCTTAAGAATCAGAGCCCATTCGGCACTGGGCCTGGTCCAGTGGGGTTTCACTCCAGGATATTTGTAGGGCGGCAGCCTGGGCCTCTCCGTCTACATTTATAAGGTTTTACAACCTGGAAGTTCCTGCGCTGCAGGCTAAGCTGTTTTCAGTCTAATGCCTGACTGACAGGCTATAATAATCAGTTGCTATACAGTTCAGGCCGACTTCGGTCCCTCCTGTCTGTGATTATGTGATAAGCACTGGTTCCTATAGTTATAGGATTATGATATATTTTAGGCCCCCCGGATGCACACCCTTGGAGCCATGTGTGGGCACTTCAGCATGCACAGTGTTTTACATTGGGTTCCCGTAGCGTAAGCTAGCTTACGCAACACGAGAGTACTCTCGTAAGAGAATGCTCTCGGTTACTAACATAACCTCGGTTCTCTCTAGATGAGGGAACGAGTGTTGCGTAACCCTGCTGTGCTGGTGCTACGTTCTGGTTTCGCTTCAGTGTGAAAAACCAAAGAACATCCTATCTTGACTCGCCTATATAGACATAAGCCATGCCTATTCTGGCGGCATGTGACGCGCGAGGGCGCCCGTGCCCTGTCCTTTGAGAGTCATCCTACTGAGGCCTCCACATATACAGTCAGGCTGTGTTATCTGTTTATAGCATGTGTCAGGCCTCCTCTCTTTCGAGAGTCATCCTGCTGAGGCTTCCATGCAAACAGCATTGCAGGAGGAGCTTGAGAAGTGGCCCCTCTCTCTCTGAGGAGGTGCTTTAGGCCCTTGAAATCTGATGATCGTCGAGCTAGGTCTGCTAACTCTATGTGTCAGGCCTCCTCTCCTTTGTGAGTCATCCTGCTGAGGCCTTCTTATATACAGTTTGGCTGTGTTGATCTGTTTTATAGCATGTGTCAGGCCTCCTCTCCTTCGAGAGTCATCCTGCTGAGGCTTCCATGCAAACAGACGTTGCAGGTGGAGCTTGAGAAGTGGCCCCTTCGCTCCCTGAGCTCTGATTGTGGTCGAGCTAGCTCTCCTAAATATGTGTCAGGCCTCTTCTCCTTCAAGAGTCATCCTGCCGAAGCCTCCATATATACAGCTCGGTTGAGCGCGGAAGGGGTTCTTCCTCATTTCTTGAGTAGTTGTTAGACCTCTCGCTCCCTGAGCTCTGGTGGTAGTCGAGCACTCTCTTATCTCCATATTTCCAGTTTGGGTGTTGATCTGTTTTCTAGCATGTGTCAGGCCTCCTCTCCTTTGAGAGTCACCTTCCACACAAACAGACGTTGCAGGTAGAGCTTGAGAAGTGGCCCCTCACTCTCTGAGGAAGAGCTTCAGGCCCTTCGATCCCTGAGCTCGGATGGTCGTCGAGCTACTTCTCCGAAGTATATGTGTCAGGCCTCCTCTCCTTTGAGAGTCATCCTGCTAAGGCCTCCATATATACAGCTCGGTAGAGCATGGAGGAGAGCACCTAGGCCCCCTTGCTCCCTGAGCACTGTAGCTGTACTCTAGCATGTGTCAGGCCTCTTCTCCTTCGAGAGACGTCCTGCTGAAGCTTCTATGCAAACAGCATTGCAGGTGGAGCTTGAGAAGTGTCCCCTCTCTCTCTGAGGAGGTGCTTTAGGCCCTTCGCTCCCTGAGCTCTGATGATCATCGAGCTAGCTCTGCTAAATATATGTGTCACATGCATACAGCTTAGTAGGTAGAGCTTGAAAGGGGGTTCTTCCTCATGTCTTGAGCAATTCCTAGACTCGTTGCTCCCTGAGCTCTGCGTTGATATTTTTGGAAACCTCTGTCCAATAAATCTCTGGTGTGAGTCCAGCTAGCATGTGGCAGGCCTCCTCTCTTTCGAGAGTAATCCTGCTGAGGCCTCCATGCAAACAGCTTTGTAGGTATTAATAAAAAGGGCCCTCTCACTACTGGAGAGTCGTTTTTAGGCTCTTCACTGCTTGAGTTCTGCACTATGAACTTTATTCATACTGTGAAAAAAAAAGCTCTAGACCACATTGGTGTAAGTCTGGCAGGTCTCCTCCGCTTTCAGAGTCATCCTGCTGAGGCCTCGGGGCGAGCAGCCTGTCAGGTAGAGATGTAGGAGCAGTCTCTCTCCCCAAAAAGGAGAGCAGTTAGGACCCCTCGCTCCCTGAGCAATGCGATAGATGAGCTAGCTGTCCTCTAGCATGTGTCAGGCTTCCTCTCGTTTGAGAGAAATCCTGCTGAGGCCTCCATGCAAACAGCTTAGCAGGTAGTAGTAAAAGGGCCCTCTCTCTAACAGAGAGTTGTTTTAGGCCCCTCATTGCCTGAGTTCTGCATTATGAACTTTATTTACTCTATGAGGAAAAGCTCTATACCACATTGGTGTAAGTGTGGCAGGCCTTCTCTGCTCCCAGATTCATCATGCTGCGGCCTCCGATTCCCATAGCACTGTGAAGGAGCTATCGTCTCTGGCTAGAGACGGTGGTTGAGTAATATAAACCCAAACAGGTTGTCGGCTTCAGCATTAAGCATGGTGTGGGGTTACCCTCCCTGGTATGGGGGTTGACACTGGTCCCCCCGGAAGTAGCAGGCTAGGGCCCATAAGCTCTGGGCCGTACTCCCCTAAAGGATCCCCCCTCTAAAGTCGGGTTGTGGTGTCCATGCCCTTGAGCTGGCTCCGGGTCAAGTCCTTCGTATTACTTCCTCGCTTAGCATAAAGCTCGGGCAGTGGCCTTAGGGAGTAGTGCTACCGACAGCTTGACGTGTAAGCAGTAAGGGGCTTTAACTTTGAGTTAATGTGTTATGCTTGTACAGCCATCGGTGCTAAAGCATCCCATCAGCATGGCAGCGTGGGTAGATCGTTCCCCTAGCGCTTGATGCAGTGCGAGTTCCCTTTCGAAAGGGAACATCTCAGGTTACGACTGTAACCCATGTTCCCTGAGAACAGGGAACAAGACACTGCATCTTGTCGCCATGCCTGCGGTCTGCTTGTACAGTCCCTTCAGACGAAGAAGTGGATGACATGTTCTCTAGGCGCCCCTTTTATACTTACGGGTAGCGCAAGAGAATGACGTCATGGCTGACGCCGGACAATGAAATTGTCATGATTATACAGTGTTTCAGTCATCAGTCACGCTGAGGCGTTCCGCTAGCGCTTTTCGCAGTGTCTCGTTCCCTGTTCTCAGGGAACATAGGTTACAGTCGTAACCTGAGACTTTTATGTTACATCAGTCATTCATGAAAGAGCTCGGCTAATGTATACATTGCATACATGCATTGTTATTAATACAGTTTCCACGTGTTCACCACAATATATTAGAAAAATACTTGGTAAATAAATTAGTACAAGTAAAATAATCGGTTTGTTGATGGACTTGCACTTGTTAATGCTGATGGTGAGGAATTACAGTTGCAACCTCCTAAAATGTACCTCAAACTGAGTAGTTTATCACTGAGAAACGAAGTCATCCTTGCGATGGTGAAGTCATCCTTGTCATATTGCCAGAAAAAATGGCTAGAGCATATGCTGTAAAATATGGTCTGTCCTCCTTGAACAAAAATCCTGAATAATTAAAAATATGTTTTTAATTAGATTATTTTATTTCAGCTATTGATTAAAATTAGTACACATTAATATTGCAATGTTTTGCAGTGAAACTGCAAAAATAAAATGAAATAAAAATCAACATAGCTACAGGAGTTTAAGTATATTTATCTCCGTAAGCCTGGAAAAATGTCTGATCCGACTTCAAGAGATTATTAGACATGATAGGGGAGTACAATGATTCTCTAATCTTGATAGTGGTATTTTTTTGCAAAGCTTGGATTTTTCAAATATAGTGTAGATGGGTGCTGTGTTTTGCAAAGTTTAAAGGGTTAGTTCACCCAAGAATAAACATTCTGTCATCATTTACTCACCCTAATGTCATTTCAAACCCGTAAGAATTTCATTCCTCTTCAGAACACAAAGTAAGATATTTTTTAACTAAATCTAAGAGTTCCTTTTTGAGGGAACTCGCGCTGCGTCAATAACGCTTTGGGAACGCTTCTGTGTGATTGCTTCTAAAGCACCAAGCTTCTAAAGTCTACCAAGGCCTTGAAGCATTCATTGCTTACATATATATATAAAAAAAAAGGCTGGCTGGCCTTCGTTTTACGTGTTTCGTCTAATCCTACCTTGTCTTTATGTGGCATTAGCAGCTCTGTGGTCAATCATGGCCGTGTGGTCCAATGTGGCCAGTTTTTGCGGTCCAATGAGGCCTGCTCTGTGTGGTCCAATGAGGCCTGTCTATGTATTGCCCAATGTGGCACTGTTCTGTGTGGTCTAATGAGGCCTGTTTATGTATGGCCCAATGTGGCACTGCTCTGTATGGTCTAATGAGGCTTGTGTATGTATGGCCCAATGTGGCACAGCTCTGTATGGTCTAATGAGGCCTGTCTATGTATGTCCCAATGTGGCACTGCTCTGTATGGTCTAATGAGGCCTTTATATGTATGGCTCAATGTTGCACTGTTCTTTATGGTCTAATGAGGCCTGTCTATGTATGGCTCAATGTGGCACTGCTCTGTATGCGCTAATGAGGCCTGTCTATGTATGGCCCAATGTGGCACTGCTCTGTATGGTCTAATGAGGCCTGTCTATGTATGGCTCCATGTGGCACTGTTCTGTATGGTCCAAAGTGGCCTCGTCTCTGCGTGTCCTCAGGAGTGGAACTGGTAATCACGTAAAAAGTACATCGAACTTTAAGTAAGTCGTTTTGGATAAAAGCCTGCTAAATGCATTGAAAAAAAAATCCAATGACTCCACGTTGTACCTTACAGGTTAACGTTTACAAAACCAAAGTTGCTTTCTTGTCTAATTAAGCTATAGGCCTACAAGGTATCCACATCCAACGTACATCATGCTAGTTTATGGTAACTTCCTTTCCTATTTTTCAGGAACCACAAGATTCACAACCGCTACCCTCGGATTATGAATTACGGACGGGGCCTACGCCAAAGAACTTTATAAATAATTGCTTGCTGAGCTGTCAATAAATTAATACTTTGTTACATCATTATATCTACCGAGTCTTTCTGGTAGAACTATGGTTACAGTCGTAACCTGAGACGATTTCTGTCCCTCCATTGTCAGCTACACAATTACCACTTTGACGCTTCAAAAAGTTTATCTAATCCATATGAATCGAGCGGTTTAGTCCAAATTTTTATTTCATAATGATTAGTTTTATGATCCCTTTATGAACTTTTTGGTATTAATGGGGTTAATAAAGGCCTTTGCAAGGCAATGTGTTTGTGTAAGAAAAATACCAATATTTAAAATTTTAAAAACTAAAATAACTAGCTTCCGGCAGACGGCCTACGCAAGTTAACTAATGCAAAAGAGTAACCCCTGACGCGATGTAGGAGTAGCGTAATCTTTGACGTCTCTCGTGGTTCAAACAAAGAGGGCTGGTCAACAAACTCAAGCTCCCTTTCTCTTATATTGAAATCCTCTGACATTTCTCTTCAAACAATTCTCTTTTTAGACTTCTAATTTGTAACCTGTGTTTTGTTTTGCTCTATCCTCTGCGCTTTCAGGTTCGTTGATGCGCCATGCGTCAGGACAGGGTTTACTCTCCCGCCGCAAACGGCTGTCTGTTGGAAGTTAGTTATTTTAGTTTATAAAGTTTTAAATATGGAAATTTTCCTTACACAAACGCATCGCCTCGCTTCAGAAGGCCTTTATTATCCCCTGGAGCCAATGGGATTACGTTTATGGTAGATGAATGCACTTTTTAGGCTTCAAAATCTCATCCTCCATTCACTGCCATCATAAAGCTTGGAAGAGCCAGGACATTTTTAATATAACTCAGATTATATTCGTCTGAAAGAAGAAAGTCACCTGTGATGGCTTGAGGGTGAGTAAATCGTGGGGTAATTTTATTTTTTGGTGATCTATCCCTTTAATATGAGTTCCGAAGATGAACAAAAGTCTTTCAGGTTTGGAACGACATGAGGGTGAGTAAATGATGACAGAATTTTTGGGTGAACTAACCATTTAATAGTATGCGAAGGTTCACTGTGAGACACTGAGGGGCAAATAGTCACTTATATTCAGAGTCTGGGCAGGTTCCTGTTAGAGCATAGGGCAGCATATTCAGTCATGTTTTACTGGCAATGCAAAAGTATCTCAAAAAGCATTATTGCAAAATTCAGTCCTCCATGATTTGTAGACTTGTTTTCTCTCTCTGCATACCAGAAACTTTGAATGAGTACTACTGTATTCAACAATTTTGTGTTCCTCAAGTAAGACATCTATGATTTAAGCATGTTTGTTTACTAACTCTCTATGTTCTATTTTGGGTAAATTAACCCAATTATATGTTCTGTGTCTGTGTGCTGATATCTATGTGAACTGTTCAAACCCTTTGGTCATTCAGTTCATTCAAACGAATGAGGGTCGACGTGACACCAAATTCTAAGAAGATAAACAGCCCCCAGCATCACAGTGATTAACTGTGTCATTAGTAAGCATCAGGATTTCTAAACCCTGACATTCTTGTTAATATTCAGACAGTTTTCACCATGCTCCAAGTAACAATACTTAAGAACTTTTGGTGCACAAAACAATAGCTGACAAGTTTTGAGATTCAATTTAAATTTCAGAGAACCACATTAAAATAAAATATTTTTTTCTGTCCCCATCAGAGTCAATTTGCAGGGTCTCCATCTGAGTCTTTTTAATTCAGTTTGATTCAATTTATAAATGGCAGCTTGTCTCAGAAGAAGAAGAAGAAGAAGAAGAAAAACAGTTATTTACTGTGAATTCTGTAGGGTATTCTTTCTCTTGTATAGTACTTGTTGCAAAGCTCACCAGTATCTGACAACCACCTTAACGGATAAACAAAGAAGCTGGGCAAGGGAAGAAAGCTGAATATAGAAGCTGTCTAGGGAGATTGGGGGTGGAGGTGGTAGAGAAGAAGGAGAAGGGGAAGGTACTGTATGGAAAAGACATGAGAGTTTAACCTATGCTTTCAATGCAAAAGAGTTCAGAGCTTTAGTTTGTGTTATCCTGGGTAGTTTTATTGTTTTATTTGTGTACAAATTTGTAATTCATAGACCAAAATACAGTAAACTACTAGTAATTTTAGCAGATTTGCATCTTACAACATCAAGAAAATCAGAGTCCCAGATTACCTAAGCAGGCTGTACAACTCCTTGTCTACTATGCCCTTTTAATCTGCTTTGCTGTATGCAGAAAGCAAATCTCTGCAAATGATCCAGAATGTGATGGCAAGGTCTTTAACACAAGAGTACGTTACACCTCTCTTTGTCCTAATTCACTAACTGCCAGTGGCTCAAGTTCAAGGAACAGATATTTGTATTAAGAGCATCCATTCGGTCTGTACTATTCTACCTCCTCTCACTTGCAAATCTACATTGCCCCCGGAAGTCCGGAAACATTACTCTCCCACACTTTCATATTCAATGTATTTTTTTTTGATCCAGCTCCGCCCGTTCCTGCCGGGCATTAGTCCTTGTACACCTGCCCTCTGCTTACATTGATTTTATTTCCTGGCCACTCCCAATTAATTTAGACCCGAAGTCTGACTACAACTTGTTCACACTTTGATCTGTCATTGTACTAATGAACCACCTGTTTAGCCTGCTCTTAGGACTGGCTTATTGATGCATGTGCTGCTGTTTATATGGCTGCATGCTTTATGATGCTATACTCTCTGTTTTGTAAACAAATACGTACAAAATGAAAGGCTACTGTCAGGCCGCTTGTTCGTGCCTACAAATCTGCACGTTTCCATCTTTAATCAACTCTAATTTAATCCTGCACCACAAGAAATATAATTGTGTCCCATGGGAATGCAGACCTCCAACTTAAATCTCATTTGTGGTATATTTAGACACATTACGCCAGTTGAGACATCATATACACCTTTTGCGTGTCAAAAATTAGATTTGAAAGCTCCAGCACAAGGGAAGGCTAGACTATTTTTATAATACTTTTATTGTTCTTTTTAGAGAAACTACTATCCATTTCCTTGTATATAAAACAGAGGCTTTGACATTCTAACTTAGAATGTTATGTTATTTTGTGTTCCACAGAAGAAGAAAAAAATAATGCAGGGCTGAAACAACTTGAGGATAAGTAAATTATGAAAAAAGGGGGTGAACAATAAACCTAGCACATCATCTTGATAGGAAACTCTTTCCACCCCTCCATCCCTGTCTGACCTTTCTCTCTCTGTCTTTTTCATTCACATTTGCGTTCTACTTCTCTCCTTGCCTCAATCCAAACCCTCCCTCTCCCCATTTTCTCTCTCTCTCTTTTTCTCCCTCGCACATACATACTCACACACACACACACTGCCTCCTTTCACTCTCACTCTGCCAGTCTGCAGTTCAACATGTTGCCTGAGCGATGCTGCGCTCCACAATGGAAGCCATCCTGCCGGTGTACCGGTCGCGCACCACAGCCCGAGCTTCAGTGCTCCATCTGAAGGACCTGTGTGAGGAGGAGCGCGACCCTCACAAACCCCAGCCACTGTCCGAAAGAGAGGAACACCACGCCAGCTCCATGTGGAGGGAGGCCATGCGTAAGCGGACCTACTTGCTGGAGAGGGGCTCCCGGACAGGAGGAGATGTAACAGGAGGAGGAGGTGTGCGTGGCCGGAGACAAAGGTCCCCAGACTGGCTGTATGACTCGTACTATCTTATGAGCCAGCAACACCCACTTTTTGTTTTTCTGCTCCTCATTGTGATGGGTGCCTGCCTGGCTCTGTTGGCTGTTTTCTTCGCCTCTGGGCTGGTGAGTGTTTGGAGACTGAGGGGAAGGTGAATGGGGAAAAGGCAGAAAAGGATGGGAGACAGTGTTTTTAGGTTGGTTGAGAGAGAGAGAGCTGTTGCTACTGTACTGAGCAAGTGACACAGGGTAGGGTATATAATTAATATTTTGCTTATTTCTTTGAGGGGTTTTAAAGCAGTTAACAATACTTCTAAAAGCCCACACCTGGAAATTTTTTTGCGATGTGTATAGGAAAATACATTTCCTGTGCCCAAAAACATCACACTTTAGAGGAAGTTCCATCCAATCAGCTCTGTTTGTATGGACTACAGGAACCATATGTCACTGTTTACCTTAAATAGTATGTAATCTCTTTGAATTTCTGTGATTCATGTAAAAGTCATAAAGATCCAGCAGGGAGTAATCAATGTTTGGAAGCAAAGGGAACGCATTTGGAAAGTCGTGGGTAATTAAGCAGAACAGATTAAGTAGAAACTATTTACCTGTCAACAGTAAAGCTGTTTGCATTTTTGACTAGCTCAGCTGATGCAAAAATTGAAATCATTGTGAATTCAAACCTAATAATTTTCTCTATAATGCAATCAATGATTTGTTAACCATTAGATGTGTAATAGGTATTATATGGAAAACATATCCAGAAATGTAATAAACTATGTATGTTTATGCATAGAGCACAGAGCCAGATTCTTTTGGTTAAATTAGGTTTTTATTTTGCAGGGGGAGATGTTTGAGTTATGTGGTAATACTATCACAATATCAACATTGATTCATTTAAATTGTTTGACATTTCAGAAGATTATATATGTGCCACTTGCAGATGAAGCAGAAAGGGATCATGGGACCAAGGAGAACTGCTTTAGTGTTGTCAGGGTGTCTGAATCAGAGTTTTGTACATGTATTGCTGGCACGTGCTGAGACAGTTTACACAGATTTTCCCAGAAGTTTTGAGGTATTTCCATCACAGTTTGACTGTCTGACCTAAAAACAGAATTCACGTGGACAGGATACATGAGTTGCTGTCCAAAAGTTCTGTTTGCTTTTCCCTCAATTTTAAGGCCAATCATGTTTCAAAAAATCTGGAATCTACAGTGAAATATAAGTTACGCCCGATTAAATCAGCCTTAATGCATTAGAGAGACCAGGGAATGCATAAGCAAGCACCATTTCACAGTATGACATCAACCCCTGTGTAGATACGCACTCTCAATGCGTGCGCTACTTTCTCTCTTGTCTTTTGACTGCC
Organism: Siphateles boraxobius; assembly: GCF_051911475.1. Taxonomy (NCBI): domain Eukaryota; kingdom Metazoa; phylum Chordata; class Actinopteri; order Cypriniformes; family Leuciscidae; genus Siphateles; species Siphateles boraxobius. The sequence goes on from NW_027508722.1 coordinate 10,451,146, forward strand.
TGACCTAAATATCAAATCATAGTGGCTGCTGAGCCCGCCTTGGGTTGCCGCAATGCTCTCCGCGACTCCCATGGTTGCACACATCACATTGATTGTGAAAAAAGCCTTTTTTATAATCGTACTCTGAAACCCTGACGTTTTGCTCCCCCCCATGACCTGTTTTCACTCAGCCTCACACATCTGATAAGTGGCCACAGGGCAAACGTTGCCCGTGCATGCTTTGTGGCATTTAGGTAGAAGATCGTGCTTGTGGGTTTTGGCTATTGCAGGCCTGTTCTGTGTCCTCTATGATAAAATAGATAGGATGGTGCCCAATACCTCCAATTTTCATCAGGGTTTCCATTTCTTATGCGTTTCTGAAAGCTGGTCTGCATCAATTATGCATGAGTCTTAGGCAGTTTTCCCATGCTATTAGTGGTTTTGTGTGTTCTGGCTATGAGTACTTCAATGCTGCAACAGTAGGGATTATAGAAAAAAGAAGCAAATGTTGTCGCTGTGAAAAAGCCAGACGAGACACCATCAAAATCACACCATGTTACTATAGCCTGACATCATGACTTTTAACAAAGATATTTTTAGAGTGTCAATATAGTGGTGCCAGCAGAGGTTTAGTGTTGCTCCTAAGTGAGAAAATGATTGCAGAAAATGCTGCTGATAATCAGGCTGTTTCTTGCTGTCTTACTTTGTGGCTTTAATTATAATGCTATCGGGTGAAAAGGCTTTTCACAGACATCCTGGGCTCTTTAAACACTGAAACTCTTAAGAGGCTACTTATTAGAGCTTGAATCCATTTAGATGTCCCTGTTTGGAGTTTCATGTGTATTGCTGTATCATTTTGAGAATTTTGAGTTACATTTTGGTGTGCTATAGTCAATAGTGCTGTTCCAAAACCTGAGCTTCTGGAGAAAGCATTGTCTGGCATCTTCATCTACACACAATATTTGTTCCAAATGGTAGGCAACTTAATTATGCTGCCACCTTGTTATAGTCAGACGGCAAGACCGCGTCACATGTATCCCAGAATCCCAGAACGCATTGCAATAAGCTAGTAAAAAATGTAATCTAAGAGACAGACTAGTAATATTCATTTTTAATATTATAAATAATGCATATTGAATTCAATACTGAAAAATCCCTAAAAAATATAAAACAATTGTTTAGTCTAATTAAAAATGGATTTGTTTATCAATAGCAGAGGTCTTCAATCCTGCTCATGGAGGAACACTGTCCTGCAGAGTTTAGTTCCTACCTGCTTCAGCACACCTGCCTTTGTATATTCAAGCGATCCTGAAGAGCTTGATGAGCTGATTCAGGTGTGTTTGATTAGGGTTGGAACTAAACACTGCAGGACAGTGGCCCTCCAGGAGCAGGATTGAAGACCTCTGATCAATAGTGTGTGTTATGTACAGATGTATGTACAATGTATTTTTATTTTAAATACAGTAGGAATAGTAAATAAAACAGTAATTACTGAGTAATTACCCTTTCCATACAAAGGGAACTGAAAAAAATGTATCATTAATTCAAAAACTGTGTATCATTTAAGGTCATAGTGCCCATGCAAAAGAAGTTAACAAAGCAAATAAAAAATTCTAGAGCAGCAATTAAAATAATTAAAGCTTTCTATAAAAGGGAGCAATATCTTGTGTTTTTGTTCTAACCAGCCAGCCTAAACAGGTGATCTCACAAGTAATCAGATGTATTGTATGTAAAACGTGGTCTAGCAACCATCACTAATCTGAGTACTTATCATAATGGAAATATCAATGGAGTTGCATTAACAATCTAAGACGTTTAATTTCTATATCTAAAAAAAAAAAAATGTTATTGCTAGGCCAAACATAACCATACATACCATAAATCCCAAAGTTACAAAAAAAACATTTAGCATTTATTCATACTTTACATTAGCCTTAATTGCTTAATAACTATCTAAAACAAACTTCAGTGCAGAACTCAAGTCACTGATAGACTACATTTTAAATAATGCATGAATTTTATGCTACCAAGAGGAACTGGCTTGATTTACTGCTGCATAAAAAGCAATAAACAATTTTATGACAAAATGCCTGACTGTACATAGCCTAAGTCCTTATCAAAATAATCAGTGATCAGAGATTAGAACAAACTCTGTTATCTACATCTCGCGGCATTAATGTCGGGTCCATATCTTTCAGTAAAAATCCGTTTGCAAAACTTCCATTTTATTGCAACTGGTTTACCAAAGAATCCACCAACACAGTGAAATGAACCTAACAAACAAATAATGCTCTACTGAGACTTTAACATTGTTGAAAATAAACAACCAATTTCCTAACATTTGGATCCTTTTGAAGGTAATGTCATTTTTAGTCCAGCGATCCTGTTATTCTGTCTGTCCATGTAACGCGTGAGTGGGCCGGGCTAAAGAGGCAATAATGAGGGTTTTATCTGTGTCTGAGCAGGCAGTCTTGTGCTGATGTATTCATCTCAATTATGCATTAAAAATCCAGAAGTAGAAAATTAGTAGTTTTGGCAGATTGGTTTCAATAAAGGTTTTTGGAGTAACAAGGAAGTTTTGAATTCTGATGATCACACTATAACGATAACTATTTTAGCGGCTACACCAATGCATGGTATTGTTGTTTACCGCGCTGCATGCAGTTATGTCGTCTGCCACTTTAAATGTTCAAGCTCTTTAAAGCAGCACAAATTCTGATTGGCTGTCTGTTTTTATCGCTTATTTGGAAACAAATCATTCTGAAAGTGGTTCCAACAATATCGTTCCTCTGCGTTATTGTTGTGGTGATTAATTCAGATTACTGCAAATAATAATAATAAAAGCAACTGTGTAATATATTAAGACTTTTTTCCCAAAGAAATTATCTTGAATTAAACAAATAATATTATTTAGCTCATTGTTTTTTTTATACTCCATTATTTTTTCCCATTTTAAGCTCAAATCAAACAATATTTAATGCAATCCATACAAATAATAATGTTATTATTATTCTTAATAATAATAACAATAATATGATATTTGTCCAGTAAGTTGTGATAAAAGCACATTTAGTTTTATCCGTGTCATCGGGCAACCAATAGGTATTTTCAGCATTAAAGCCTATTCATTTCAGCGTTTCTAAAGCTCCACGCCATTTTTGGCCAGGCCATCACTGTAAAACATTTTCAAAATAGAGAGTGTCAGGGCTCATGGCAGCTCATGGCAGCAATTTCTGTTGATGAAATTACTGCATTTTTTTTGTTGACATTTTAAGGCATTTGTTGACCTCTTAGGAATCTTGCCAGTAGTAGTATTTTATGTAACGCGTTTTAGTTAATGTTTATCATTAGATAATATTATACTCTAATTGCAGTTAGCTAATGTGAGCAACACTTCAATAGCTACCATAACCTAACATTCCCTAGTTCACTGGTCAAAATATCCTTGAAATCTCATTTTATATGAATAAGAAAATTGGGACAATACATTTTGGTGGTGGGAGTGAGGGGATATGGGGTGGTAACCAATATCTTGTCGGGGCCACGAAGTTATACAATATTTCACTTATTAATGATAATTAGTCTATAATTATAATTATAATAATTATTAACGGTTGTTAAATGGTTAAAGGGTTATTTCATAAAAAAATTTAAATTCTGTCATTAATTACTCGCCCTCTGCCATCCCGTAGCACTTTTGTTCATCTTTGGAACACAAATTAAGATATTTTTAATAAAATCTGAGTGATTTCTGTCCCTCCATGTCACGATCCACACACGGGAAACAGAGAGATCCAATTGCAGGTAAGAATTTATTGGGGAAATCCGTAATCATACATCCAGTCCAGGCAGGGGTCAAAACCAAAGTAGTAATCCAAAATAAACAAGAACAATACAAACGGGCAAGAAGGCAGAACTCAGAAGCGGGGGTGACGAAAAACAAGGACTCCGTAACAAACACTAAACAGGCAGGGTATATATAACACAGAACTAACAATGATAATGGGGAACAGCTGAGTGCAATGATGATGGGGAACAGCTGAGTGCAATGATGCAGTGATGGGTACAGACAAGGATTGTGGGGAATGCAGTTCATAAAGTGGATGACACCGTGGGGAAGGAGGACATCTAGTGGACACCTGGGGAACACAAACCTAACACTGTGACATAACCCCCCCTCTACGGAGCGGCTACCAGATGCTCCAAGACAAAACACACAACACAAGAGTTCAGGAGGGAGGTGGAATGGTGGAGGATCAGGGGGAGGGATGGGGGGCCAGGTCCATGAAAGGGAACAGAAACAGGGGGTGATGGTTTAGCCGGGGGCCAAGGCAAAGCAGACAGTCCATCGGGCGGCCAGGGCGAAGCAGACAGTTCATCGGGCGGCCAGGGCGAAGCAGACAGTCCATCGGGCGGCCAGGGCGAAGCAGACAGTCCATCGGGCGGCCAGGGCCAAGCAGACAGTTCATCGGGCGGCCAGGGCGAAGCAGACAGTTCATCGGGCGGCCAGGGCGAAGAAGACAGTCCATCGGGCGGCCAGGGCGAAGCAGACGACCCATCGGGCGGCCAGTGCGAAGCAGACGACCCTTCGGGCGGCCCGTGCGAAGCAGACGACCCCTCGGGCGGCCAGGGCGGTGAAGACCCCTCGGGCGGCCAGGGCGGTGAAGATCCCTCGGGCGGCCAGGGCGGTGAAGACCCCTCGGGCGGCCAGGGCGGTGAAGACCCCTCGGGCGGCCAGGGCGGTGACGACCAGGGCGAGGGCGACCATGGCACAGGAAAAGCAACAGACACCGGCTCATGAACAGACACCGGCTCATGCACTGGAACAGGCACTGGCTTTGGAACAGACATTGGCTCCAGCTCTGGAACAGGCACTGGCTCTGCATCCGGCTCTGAAACAGGCATTGGCTCTGCCTCCGGCTCTGGAACAAGCATTGGCTCTGCCTCCGGCTCTAGAACAGGCATTGGCTCTGCCTCCGGCTCTGGAACAGACACTGGCTCTGCCTCCGGCTCTGGAACAGACACTGGCTCTGGAACAGGCACTGGCTCTGTCTCCGGCTCTGGAACGGGCACTGGCTCTGCCTCCGGCTCTGGAACGGGCACTGGCTCTGCCTCTGGAGCAGCAGCCACCGGCTCAGGAACTGCAAACACTGGCTCAGGAACAGTCACTAGAACAGAAATGGTCACAAGGACAGACACAAACACAGAAACAAACACTGGCTCTGGCGCTGGAACAGGCGCTGGCTCTGGAACAGACATTGGCTCCAGCTCTGGAACAGGCCTTGGCTCTGCCTCCGGCTCTGGAACAGGCACTGGTTCTGCCTCCGGCTCTGGAACAGCAGACATGGGCATGTCCAGGATCCGAACCAGACGCTCCAGATAGTCCAGATCCAAGAAGGCAGACGGCACTGGCTCTGCCTCCGGCTCTGGAACGGGTACTGGCTCTGCCTCCGGCTCTGGAACAGGCATTGGCTCTGCCTCCGGCTCTGGAACCGGCAATGGCTCTGCCTCCGGCTCTGGAACCGGCAATGGCTCTGCCTCCGGCTCTGGAACTGGCAATGGCTCTGCCTCCGGCTCTGGAACGGGCACTGGCTCTGCCTCCGGCTCTGGAACGGCCATTGGCTCTGCCTCCGGCTCCGGCTCTGGAACAGCAGAAACTGGTTCCGGCTCTGGAACAGCAGACACGGGCATGTCCAGGATCCGAGCCAGACGCTCCAGATAGTCCAGGTCCAGGAAGGCGGACGGACCCTGAACAGTCTCTCGCTGGACAGACGTGACGTGAACAGTCTCTCGCTGGGCAGACGTGACGTGAACAGTCTCTCGCTGGGCAGGCGTGACGTGAACAGTCTCTCGCTGGGCAGGCGTGACGTGAACAGTCTCTCGCTGGGCAGACGTGACGTGAACAGTCTCTCGCTGGGCAGACGTGACGTGAACAGTCTCTCGCTGGGCAGACGTGACGTGAACAGTCTCTCGCTGGGCAGACGTGACGTGAACAGTCTCTCGCTGGGCAGATGTGACGTGAACAGTCTCTCGCTGGGCAGACGGAACGTGAACAGTCTCTCGCTGGGCAGACGGAACGTGAACAGTCTCTGACTGGGCAGACGGAACGTGAACAGTCTCTGACTGGGCAGACGGAATGTGAACAGTCTCTGGATCCGCAGACGTGACGTGAGCGGTCTCTGGATCAGCAGACGTGATGTGAGCGGTCTCTGGCTGGGCAGATGGACTGTGTCTCTTTCTCCTCCTCCGTCCATGAGAGCGAGAGGGCACTGGGTTGGACGGCGCCAGCGGTGAGAGCTCTGGGCTGGACTGCGCCTGCGGTGAGGGCTCTGGGCTGGACGGCGTCAGCGGTGAGGGCTCGGGGCTGGACGGCGCCAGCGGTGAGGGCTCGGGGCTGGACGGAACCAGCGGTGGATGGAACTCTGGGTTGGACATCGCCAGCCCAGGGTCGAGGAAGGACCGAAGAGGAGAGTGGTGCCGGCGCTCACCTCTAGCACCTCCTCTCCTGCGACCTCCACGGGTTCCAAAAAACCTAACCAGGCGGGTTCCCTCAAACGATTGTTCAATCCTGATGGAAGGAGACTCGGGGGATTTGGCCGCCATGATCTCCTCCGTTTGACGGGCCCATAGCGCAAAACATTGAAAAATGTTCATCTGCGGAGTCACCTCTTCGGTCTTAGAATTCCCCCTCTCGATAGCTGGGGAAGAGCCACGAAAATTCTTACAGCTGGATCTAGACATGGCGGAGTCCTTCTGTCACGATCCACACACGGGAAACAGAGAGATCCAATTGCAGGTAAGAATTTATTGGGGAAATCCGTAATCATACATCCAGTCCAGGCAGGGGTCAAAACCAAAGTAGCAATCCAAAATAAACAAGAACAATACAAACGGGCAAGAAGGCAGAACTCAGAAGCGGGGGTGACGAAAAACAAGGACTCCGTAACAAACACTAAACAGGCAGGGTATATATAACACAGAACTAACAATGATAATGGGGAACAGCTGAGTGCAATGATGATGGGGAACAGCTGAGTGCAATGATGCAGTGATGGGTACAGACAAGGATTGTGGGGAATGCAGTTCATAAAGTGGATGACACCGTGGGGAAGGAGGACATCTAGTGGACACCTGGGGAACACAAACCTAACACTGTGACACTCCATTGACAGCAACCACTTTTGATGCTTCAAAAAGATCATAAAGAGATCAAAAATATAATCTAAATAAATTAAGCGGTTTAGTCAAAATTTTCTGAAGAGACATGATTGCTTTATATGCTGAACAGATTTATTATAGGCTTTTTTCACATATAAACATTCATCAATGCACACATCAGTTATTATCAACGGAAGCTAAAGCATGCTTGCTTGACATGCGAGAACCAATGAGTACATTCTCATGTCTTACGCAGCAAGTTTGAGCTTCTGGTGTTGGGGGGAGGCGTCAATTAGGCCACGCTCAGGTACTGAATAGTGCATTAGTGAATAGCGATCATATTAAGCTCCTCATCAGCAGCGATCATAATGGAGCTCTAGTAAAATGAAGCAAATGACCACGCACTTAAGACACATCTAAGAATATCTCAGACGGTAACAACCGATGTATTGTTCTCTTGCTATAGGCGAATAGCTACTTTGGTGGCTTGAGCCCCTGATAACTGTCGAAAGCCCGATATCTTTTTGAATAATAAATAATATAGATTTTAATATAAATTTTTGCACTTTGTTTGCCCTAGCCCAGTGGTGATGAAATAGAGAAACTGTTGACGATCTTTGACCATTGTGCCTTGTCTCCTTTTCAGTTACTCGTGGTGTTTTTTTTTTTTACTTTTAAAAACACATCTCAACACCCTGTGCTCTTTTCCATTTTTGTTTTTGTTTTGTTTGTCTTTTCATTTAGCTCACTTATCTGTTCAGGCCAGTAGGTGGGACTGTCAGCCGTCAGGTTTCAATAAACTGTTTTTGATTTAAAGCTGATAAGGTAAGAATAAAGAGGTCCAGCGAAATTGACAACATATCTGCACACTTTACAATGTGACATTGTAAATGTATAGTTTTTAGGTAAAATGGAAAATTAATTAAATAAAATGTAATAAATGCAGGATATTGAAGAAGGCCACCCAATAAATAAATCCTGGAGCCACCACTGGTCTGTGTAGCAACTGTTTAATCTATGTTTTTTTCAACACACAGGCGATACAAGCGATTACAGTTGGAAAGAGGGAAGCTTGGTTTGTGAATTCCCTAAGTAAAGTTATGAGCACATTGAGCACAGTGTGTTGAGGTCTCTTCTGAAACTTTAGGGAAGACAAATGTGACAAATTAAGTGTCTCTAAGGAGAAAAATATGAGTATAGAGTGCGATGTTGCTCAGATCTCTTCTGAAACTTAGGAGGAGACAAATATGAGAACCCCGGAGTCTTTAGTTTAGGAGAAAAATCTGAGCACAGTGTGTGATGTTGTTGAGGTCTCTTCTAGAACTTTAAAGGAGACCATTGTGAGAGTGTTAGATTTTTTTTTCTCACAAGTGTGAGAAGCAGGAGACTCAAGCAAAAGTCTCAACTTTATGCTAATGCAACCTCATTAATGTCTAGAAGAACCATTTAAGATGTATTTTTTTCTTTTTCTCTTTCCTCTGGTTAGCTTTAATCTAATTCATCCCCACTATTGTGTCCATAGTGTGGACAGTTTTTTGTTGCACAATGATTTAATAGAGAAAATCGTGACCTATATTTACATGCATGCAAAATGGTTTGTGCAAGACAACATTTTCAATGCTAAACAAAGAAAAAAAGGTTATGCAACAACCTCAAAGCACTGGTACACTAGTGTTACATTTGACAAAAAGAAAGTATTTATCTCTTATACAAAACACAGTCTATCTAAACTTATCTAATCCCTTTCTAGTGTGTTTGGAAAATGTGCTGCATACACAATTTATACATAAATTCAGGGTGCGGACTACAGGGGAGCTAGGGGGAGCTCGGCTCCTCTTAATAAGACATGGGCTCCCCTGAAAACGTGATTGGTGAAATTTTGGGGGGTCTCAAAAAATATTGACAATGTTTTATTTTGAAGTGCAATTTCAGTTTTGTGTAATGTGATCATCGTGGAGTATTATGTCTAAAATATCAAAAATATCATTCATTCATGCATGCATGATGGCGATTTTAAACCTAATCCACTTCAATAAAGATAACTATACATGCTATTCTTGTCATGAGCATCAAGGTGTGGTGGCGCTGCGGTGCAAATTCCAATCATGTTTAGTACATGTTAACTCAAAGTTTCGTAGAATAAATATAAACGGTGGATGCCATTGATCTGCACGCAAAGTCCTTGAAATCCATTCTGTGTAAGACATGTTATTCCCAATTATATGTTGTGGCTGGGTTGTTATAGGTCTGCGTGACTCTCGATGTCTTAGGGCCTAATTGAACGGATGAATTATGGTATTCTTCTGTAGCCTGACGAGTAATTTAACCCTTGTTCAAGTCAAAGACAGCCTATGTAGCTATAGACTATTTTGGGATGGCTGTTTGCTGTTTGACATCAATTTATGCCGATAAAGTATAATAGGGTGAATCCTGTATATAGTGCTTGCATAGTGCATACACTTGTAGCTGTTATGTATCTTTGGAAGTCCTTGAAATTAATGGGTTTCAAAGCGCAGCGCCGCGCATTCCGCGTCCTGTCTGAAAGGCGCTTCAATCCTCGGCACGCCCAAGTGCACGATATAAAATTGAAGAAATCTGAAGACAAAGCGGATAGATACCTAAATGAGACATATAAGAGAATCACCATATCCTTCGCTTAGAGTACTCATGTCAGAGTCATATAGCCATGTGGGCAGCACATCGGCATTGAGACACAACTGTACCTCAGACAGAGAGGTTTGTGTCCCTGCTAAAGGTACTTTCCTGCTCCCGTTCTCTTCATAGCTCTCCCATTGTTTCCTGTCTATCCTCCTACTGTCCTAGGCTGCATTTCCTAAAAGCATTGTGAGCCTAAATTGATCGTAGAACAATTGTCCCCAATGGTCTCTATAATCAACTTAAGCCGGGTGCACACTGTGCGATTTTGGCCGCGATTTGGCCATCTAAGACCAATTTTGCAAATCCTAAAAGATTCCTCTGATCCTAGGCTAAAATCTGAAGTATTTGATCATTAGTTTGACATGTTCACTAACAGCCGATTTATGACCGTTGCGATCATTTTTTTTTTATGGGGAATGCCCCCAGTGTAGCGCGTCTGAAGCATGAATGAAACTATTCCAATCCTGATTAGTGTTGCGTCATGACGTAACGTTATTGCATACACGAAAGCTACAAAGGGATGCCGACACAAAACAGACTTTGCTTTTTGTTCTTCAGCAAACGCTCTGTGTACAACTGTCTGTCCTATTTGGTGTTGTTTGTCCTGTGGGAACTTGAATTGTTACCATAAGCACAGTTGAAAGCGTATATCTTCTTGCCCACTTTAAACTTTGAGAGGTGACACACGCGATTGGTGTGTGATACTGTTTGGGTGCGAGGCATAGTCAGCTCTTGAGGCTGGCTGTGTTCATTGAGAAATATCTCGAAGCGTACAGCAAAATAAAAATATGTGCGCTTTCGGGTGTTTCAGCCTCACGCCTATTGACTTTCATCTTGAGGGAAGAAAGCCAATATGTATTATGAATGGCTCGTATCGCGTTGTCGAGGCAACATGTAGATTACGAGACCGCTATAGCCTACATGTATAAATATTATATGGCTTTGAGGAGTTAGATATTTTTATTCAGCCTATCATTCAGACTGGGTTTCACTTGTCTGGTGTTTAAGGCTGCATTTAATTCTGATGAATTAAAATGGTGGAATATTATCTGAATTTGAGCTAAATATTTCAGTCCACCATTCAGACCATGTTATACTTGTCTAGTTATTATGGCTGGATTTAATTCTGAGGAATTAAAAAAGATGAAATAATCATCTGACTAAGCTGGGAGCAGAGCATGCATGGGCAGTTCTCGAGGATGCTGCCTGTGCACATTATGAGCCGATTTCCTAGTTTAAGCAGCAGCGAATGAGTGGTTGCCTCTCGAGCCCCCGATGAAGAAGCCTGGGGGTCAAAGCAACACTCTTGCCTGATGCTTTCCAAAGAGAAAACAGATCTGAGGACTGATATTTTCTTGAAGACAGCTTCGTATAAGGTCCTGTCGGTCTCCGCAGACCTCTGAAGTTTTCGCTCCTCCATGCCAGGAAATTGATGTTTGTATTCTGCCATAAAGTGTGCTTCAGGACACATCAGTTTTCAACGAATGCACACTGCATTGTCCGCCCCAAAGGCTTGCGGCCAGGCAGTGTTTGTGTCCGCACATTGGAAATTGTTCTTGATTATTCCCTGCCGGTCCTCCGCTTCAGGGTGTCGAGAACGAAAACCGAAAGAGCTTCCCCTCTAGGGAGCCCTCAAGAAATCAATGTCTGTATCCCCCCGTCAGGTGCGCTTCGGGACACATCGGTTTCCAGCGAAAGCACGCTGCACTGTCTGCCCCACAGGCTTGCCAGGCAGCGCTCATGTCCGCACATCGAGAATCGTTTTTGACCAAACCCTGCCAGAGAGCCGCTTCAGGGGATCAAGAACAAATCTCTAATATTTCCTGAAATCAGCCTCGAGAGGCTATAGAATATTTCAAAGCATGACAAAACCTGCCAAATATTTCTCCTTGGCAAGGGGTACAGCCTACAGTTCCATTTCCGCCCACCGAATTTCAACGGGGTGGTTTGGACTGCAGTCAACCCACAGCAGGGTCGGGTATTGGAACAAGCAGTAAACTCCCTGTTGGCAAAGGAGGTTATAGAACGTGTTCCTCCGCCGGACAGGGAGTTCGGGCTTTACAGCCGCTACTTCATAGTTCCCAAGAAGGCTGGGGGTTGCTTCCAATTCTAGATCTAAGGCACTTGAATCAGTCTCTGAGGAGATTCAGGTTCAAGATGCTCACTATTTAAAACATTGTGAGCCAAATCAAATCCAAGGATTGCTTTGTCATGATAGATCTGAAGGACGCATACTTCCACATATTCATCTTACATCTCACATGAAGTTCCTGAGGGTCGCTTTTGGGGGCGAAGCGTTCCAATATACTGTGCGAGCCCATCCACAGTGACCAGGGTAAAGCTAGGCCAGGCCATCACTGTAAAACATTTTCAAAAAAGAGAGTGTCAGGGCTCATGGCAGCAGCGTCCAACCTGATTCCATCCAGCCTGCTGCATATCAGGGCCCTGCAGTGCTGGTTGAAAACCAAGGGGTTTTCCCTAAAGGGGGAACCCGTTCCGCATGATCAGGGTTATGCGTAGATGCCGTCGTTCCCTATCTATGTTGAAGAAACCTTGGTTCCTGTCCCAAGGTCCCGTGCTGGGAGCACCATGTTGCTGGAAAGCCGCTTCGACAGACGCTTACGAGAGGTCTATGGCAGGACCATCATTCCTCCTGGCACATAAATTGCCTGGAGATGCTGGCGGTTTTCTCAGCTCTGACGAGTTTCCTGCCAGACCTCAATGGTCACCCTGTTCTTGTGATAACAGACAATATGTCAGTGGTGTCCTATCTAAATCACCAGGGAGGTCTGAAACCACAGCCTCTATGAGGCGAGAGTTCGGCCAAGGTTCGGCCAAGTGGAAGTGGATCTGTTCGCGTCTCAAGAGGCAACACACTGTCCACTGTAGTTTTTATCTCACGCATCCAGCCCCACTGGGGTTGGATGCCATGGTGCAGGCGGGGCCAAGGTGGCGCCTGTACACATTTTCCCAGATCGCTCTGCTCCTGGGAGTTCTGGAGAGGGTCCGTCGTGACGGGGTCTGTCTACTGCTTGTAGCCCCATTGTGGCTGGTCTGAATATGGTTCTCAGACATAATATCACTCCTAGAGGGCTCTCCATTGGATATCTCCATCAGGAGGGCCCTGCTGTTCGGGCAGAGGGCTCAATATTTCACCCTCGGCCAGAGTTGTGGAAACTGTCTGTGAGTCTGGCCCCTGAGGGGGCACCGTACCGAGAGGCTGACCTGTCAGCAGGAGTAGTCGAGACCATACTAAGCTCTAGAGCGGAGGGACCACAAGGAAATTGTACAACCTAAAATGGAATGTCACCATTTGGTGTAGAGAGCATGATGTTGACCCAGTTAACTGCCCGGTGGCTACAGTGCTGGAGTTCCTCCAGGTTCGCTTCTCTGCTGCTCTTACCCCATCCACACTCAAGGTGTATGTGGCTGCCATTACGGCTTTCCACACTCCCTGGGTGATGGCCCTTTGGGAAGACATCAGCTGGTCATAAGTTTCCTCCATGGGGCTTGGAGGATGGGACCTGCGCCTCAGACCAGAGTTCCCACATGGGACCTGGCAGTGGTTCTCGAAGCGCTGGTTTAGGCCCCCTTCGAACCTCCGGAGTCGGCTGAGGCAGAGAACCTTTCCCTCAAGATAGTTTTTTTTAGCCATTACTTCTTTGAGAAGAGTAGGAGATCTTCAGACCCTTTCTATATCTAAAGGGTGCCTGGAGTTTGCTCCAGGCGATATAAAGGCGATCTTGCATCCCAGGCCGAGCTATGTGCCTAAAGTGCCATCTAATGTGGCACGGCTTACGGTTTTGCAGGCTTTTCATCCTTCACCTCTCGACAGTGCATGAAGAAAGACTTCATTTGCTCTGCCTTGTTAGAGCTCTGAAGATTTATGTTCAGAGGTCTTCTTCATGGCGGAAGTTGCAAAAGGGAACATCTTGGGTTACGACTGTAACCCTTGTTACAAGACCCTTGTCTTGACTGTCATACAGTGTGACAATAATGACAACTGAGATCTTACAGCGATGATCATGTTCATACAGTCTGACAAGCAACAATTATAAAGGACTAGTATGAATATTATGAGGGGGCACCTGGCTTAAAGCTTGCGTTGCTTTTGGGAAACACAACCCTGTCAATTAAAGTTAAAAATCCCCAATGTCATAAAAAAAGATACCTCTGAGCAATAATTTATTTTTATTTTTATAATGGAGTCTTAAAAGAGATTACAGCAAGACAGTAAAGAGATCTCACATGTTTCTCACAGCTCATTCTCACTTTGTACTCCTTTCTCTCAGAACATTCTCGTGTCTCAGTTGTACCTAATTTTATTTCTTCTAAGGAATTTTGGGAGAAACCCTGTTGATACTAAAATATGATATATTTGAGAATCAAAATGAATGGCTGGTTTTACTGAACAGGCTTAATCCTAGTTCTAGACAAAAATGCATTGTTTGAGCTGTTTTAAAGGTGGGGTAAGTGTTATTTCAAAAACACTGTTGGACACTGTTGATATTTGAAATCAAACAACCAACATTTTATAAAGCATAAAGAAATAGAACTGTGAAGGAAGTTCTAATTCTAATTTGCTATTTCTAATTAATTTCTCGTCTCAATTGTGAATTTTATTTTTCCAAAGGAATTTTAGGAGAAACATCTGAAATGCTGTTGATACTAAAATGAGACGAGGCCTCAATTTAAAGGTGTTTGATAAGGGTTAGAACTAAACTGCAAGAATTGTAGAAAATTGATTCAGGGGATGCTTTCCAAAGAACCTTAATTATGACAATAAAACAAGCTAAAGCAGTTAATAAGATGTTTGACTGACATGTAACGCAACCAATCACAGTTTGTTTTGTTTCGCTTCATGTTTAGGGGCGTGACAATATAATGTCGTTGTCCCTACAATAACAGACACCCTTGCATCTAATAAATTATTCATTTAAGAACACTGTGCAAGTTTTCTGCATCAATAGAGCCGCAAACTTTACATACTTTTGAAAATCCAGAGTTTAGTTGATCCTGGTAAGCGCTCATTTTCACAGTTGTAAACACAACGTCTTTCCTCTTCCACGAGGGGTTTTGGCGTGATGGCATTTGTTTCCAGGCGGACCGATAAAGAACACAACACACTCGATCCCGGACATCCTGTAGAATTCAACCAATCAGATCGCAACTTTGAAACTCAGGAATTGTTTCCAGAAACTTGTGCCATATGCATCAGACGTTCAGCCAACATGAGACCACAATGATGTAGTGCTACTAGGGCTGTGAATCTTTGGGTAGCAAGCGAATCGATTCGATTCACAAATCATAGGTTTTCGTTTCGATTCAAGAACGATTTTTGCAAATTCAGAAAGATTCGATTCAATGCGATTCACATTAAAATTCGATGCGATTCGATTAATTCGATTCGATTCTTCATTTTTTATATGCATTCATAGGATTATTTAAATGCTTCCCCCAATGGGTCTTAGTCAGGGTGTGAATTATACAGCTGTCTTCGGGGGTCAGAGAGTGAAAAAAAAACAACAACGACATTTTGTCTATTGTTAATATTATGTTAGTTTTTAATGAATCTATTATTATAAAAAATATTTCCAAAGTTTCCCAACTAAACCTTAACTAACTTTTCCTCATGGAATAGCTACTCTTTGTTCTCTTTCTACTGAACATTTTCCTTATGATTATGAAAGAAAACGCGCTGGGTGTCTACTTGTGGTATATTAACGATTACAAATGCAACTTTAATGCGCATCTGATTGATGGATAAACCATGCGCTCTTATTTCAGTGTAATTAATGTTGTAGTTATTTCATCAGTTTTCTTCGTACATTCAGTTTAACGACATTAAGTTACATTTCATTCATCATTCATGATTAGGCTAATCGGACGCGTGCGCCTTTTAGACACCTATTATGCGTTTTCTCTTTCCATGTAATAAATGTGCACCCTTGAATAAGTGGGGTTTTACTTTAACTGCTCAGGACGGGTATGACCCATTTCCTTAAAACTTCAGTATCTTATCTTAAAGAAAATAACGGCGACGTTTCCACGCTACGAACAAGTTGTTTCATAGCAGTGCCCGCGCAATGGCAGCTTTATTAATGGCTTGAGCGGTTTGACTCAAGACTTGCTTTCTCGATAGAGAGCTGTCATCTGCTCATGTGAACACCAGTGGCTGTCCTGAGGAGAGCTCAAAAATGGACTGCTCAAAAATCTGTAGATGAGAGCTATATGGGACCGAGCGTGAGCGAAATCCAGTGAAAGATGGTAAAGAGTGCAGCGAGTATCTGTGAAGGAGAGCTGTGAGGACGCCAAATGACGCCGCACAACGCCTCCATTACGCGCATGTAGTCATTTAATGTTTATATGTTTTAAAGCACTGAAACGCTATAGAATCGCAAATTATTCGATTCTTAGCATTTTAAATCGAACATTGACCGAAATAAACGATTCACGATTCAAAATACATGTTTCAGGTTCGATGCATATGCATCGTCAGGATTTGTAATCGATGCAATTCGTTAACACCCCTAAGTGCTACAATACCAAATTTCAGTACATACAGTACAACAGCGTAGTAATACTTGAGAAAACGTTTAAGTGCATTGCAGACATAAGTTTAAGTAAGGATTATTATTTTTACTTATTTTACTTAATTATTACTGCCTCTATGTATTCGCTCTGCATCACTGTCGGTTTTTAAATCTAAGCTAAAAACTAATTTTTGTGAATTGGCATATAATCAATGAGGAAGTTTTTTATTTTTTTTTGTTATTAATTATATGGTATTGTCTTATGTTGTTATATTGTCTTCATTGTGTAGTACATTGTGCAACATAGATTGCTATTAATGGTACTATATAAATAAAATTGACATTGACATTATTTATAACCTACATTTAATATCCTTAATGTGTAATTATTTTGTGCCACTGCTTATAATTATACATTATATGTGTTGTTATAATCACTGTGTATTGGTAATAGGCTAGTAACAGGGACACTGTGTGACCTATAGAGGAAACAAATTAACCAGCATAGGTCACTGCTCAGTCCCTCAGTTTGAAGGTAGAATTTGTGGGGTTTTCAGTTGATAGGCAGTCTCTAGTTTATCTGATAAACTATTATTTAGTGGCTGTCATGCAGGTGTAGTTGGAAGGCTCAGTAAAAGGTCTTTTTGTAACACTGCAATCTCTCCGCAGGATATCAAGGATCACATCGCCTTTGTAATCACTGTCCCCACTGCGCTGGCAATTTTCCTCACTATCTTTGTTCTGGTCTGCATTGAGTCCGTCTTCAAGAAGCTGCTCCATGTTTTCTCCTTGGTGATCTGGGCCTGCCTGGTTGCCATGGGTTACCTCTTTATGTTTTTTGGAGGAATCATCTGTCCCTGGGATCAGGTAAGACAACTGCGTTATCAGCACCCTAAGGTTGTTTTCATTCATGGGCCTTTTACCTGATATAGCTCAGATGATGTATTCTTGAGAACCAGTAGGAAAAAGTAACACGAGATTAGCTGGAGGGAGAAACAGCACAATACTTTAGGGAAAAAAGTAGGGTGGTGTATAGGACAGACCCAAGTGAGAAAATTAAATTCTGGTTCAGAGTCACCTTTACTCTAGGCAATTTAGCCTTTGTCAAGTCAACTGCTTTCCTGTTATGCATAGAAATGATTTTAGGACAGAGATCCGTTCTAGAATTTTGTGAGAAGTCCAGAGAACTCTTCTGATCAGTCATACTGGGCAGTGGCAAGTCAGTGGCAAGAAATGCCAAAGTCAAAATATTTTATTTATTTAATTACTTACTTAATTTCTGAATCTATTCTACGGTGTCATATCAGTTTTTATTTTTATTTTTACTTTTCAAAGCAATTATAACCCATTTGACTTTTCTTATATCTTCTCTGAATTATGACCACGTCAAACATGTCCAAATGCATGACATAATTGAACTGTTGAACCGTTAAATGTGTACATTTTTTACTTGACACACACATCGTACATACTTCTAATATGAAATGTGAATTATCCAGCTTTATCCTTCCTTTTTAATGATGATTAAATGCAGTTTATGTGTGCTACTCCCATGGCAGCTGTGCCACCTGCATGTTTGACCTGCATGTCCAGTGAGGATAATTATGTTCAACATTAATCAAAATGCTGCAAATGTGTTACTAGACCTGGGAATTCAGATTCAGACAGTAATCAAAAGTCTACCCTAGCTATTCTGAACTTTCCTATTAAGGATGAACAATTTGCTAAGGATTAAGGATGAAATAAACAGTAGCCAGTTTGTTAAGTAAAACAAAATAAAAAAGTAATTAAATGGAGAATATAAGCAGCTAATAACTTGCTGTATTAAAATAAGACCCACTGTTTGTCACTGACATATTGTATCTCTGGCGTGGATGGCATATGGTGAAAGACAAACAAGGCTGATGTCAGACGTGTAGGGAAGGATGACTTCCTGTGTTAGTCAATATCTCTGCTTGGTTCCAGATTAAGGGCTGATAGGGCAATTCTCAATACATAGACCCCATGCTAATTCACTACACGACAATTGCACCACATAAAATATTTCAGGAAAAGTGTGTAATATTCACTAATTACTTGCAATTCAGTTGAACTAGCTACTGAATACTCTGACATAGTGCTGTGCCATTAATATTGAAATTTCTTGATACAAATTAGGTTTATTAAAGAATCCTGATTAAGCGTTAAAGGGATAGTTCACCCAAAAATGAAAATTCTGTCAGTATTTACTCACCCTCATGTTGTTCCAACCCCGTAAGACCTTCGCTCATGTTCGGAACACGAATTAAGATATTTTTGATGAAATCTGAGAGCTGGATCACTCCTCCATACTAGTCCATAGGATTCTTGAGGGATTGAACTTGCCCGGCCCCGAAAAGTTATTAAAGACATCTTTAAAATAGTCCAAGTGACTACAGTGGCTCAATCTTAAGTTTATCAAACGACGAGAACACTTTTTGTGCGCAAAAAACAAACAAAAATAACGACTTTATTTCAACTATTCATTTCCTTCTCTGTGGGCCTCGAGTCAGTTCACTAGTTTAACAGCGTATGATCTGTTCTTGTACGTCACACGCATCACCCACATGATCAGCGTCGGCCAATAGTGAGCCTACGTGTGACGTAGCTCTACGCAATTACACTAGTTTAACTGACTAGAGGCCAACAGAGAAGGAAATGAATAGTTGAAATAAAGTTGTTATTTATGTTTGTTTTTGCACACAAAAAGTATTCTCGTCGCTTGATAAACTTAATATTGAGCCACTGTAGTCACTTGGACTATTTTAATGATGTCTTTAATTACTTTTCGAGGCCGGTAAGTTTCAATCCCTCAAGAAGCCTATGGACTAGTATGGAGGAGTGATCCAGCTCTCAGATTTCATCAAAAATATCTTAATTCGTGTTCCGAAGATGAACGAAGGTCTTACGGGGTTGGAACAACATGAAGGTGAGTAAATACTGACAGAATTTTCATTTTTGGGTGAACTATCCCTTTAAGGCCTGTTCACAACAGTGATGAAAATTAAATTTTTAATAATTGTTCTTCTAATTCTGTGTGAATAAAGTCCACACCACAACTAGACTGGGTAAACCCAGCCTGAGTTGCTGGCGATTTGATTTCGCCCTGCAGCTCAGGCTGGAAACCTGTACATTCTTTTATCCTGCCTCCGTTACAATTTTGCGGGGACCAATCACAAACTGACTTATCCACCTGGCGACTATTGAAGTGTTTAACCTCATGAAGATGCTCAATGGCTTATTTTTGATTTAGCAAACAAATCGCTCGAGTGGTTGTAAATACTCATGTTTTTTTTTGCACAACTTGCAAAAATTGCTAGGTGCCATTGCTGCTTCTGCAAACCACTGATCAATGCTCCAAACCAACACGTTTGTTGACACGTTTCCTGCATGGAGTTTTCGCTGCAAAGTACGTAACCCGGATTGTTGGTCTGATTGGTTGAAGGACTATCCAATTGCGTCAAGAGTCATTTGAACTATGCCCGTTGATCACGCCTCTTGTGCAGTAGAAAATACATAGCAGACTCCCCAGACCATTGTTCAATCTAGCCAGACTGCACCACAACCATAATGATAATGACACAGATCAATTATATCATTGGAATTTTTTTCCAGATGAGGAACGATAAAAACAAAGAGCCAATCACCTAGCTAATAAAATATATCCGATTAAGTTACGAGAACTTTATTTCTGATATTTTCTATTTATGTTCTCTGAACGTTCAAAATGTCAAGCTTTTGTAAATGTTTAAAAAAATGTGTTTTAGAAATGCGAATGTTAAAGGAAATTTTCCATTCTGCAAACATTTTAGGCATGTTATTTTTGAATGTTCTCTGAACATTCGGAAATAAGTAGTAACATTTTTAAAAATTTGAAAATATTTTATTCTTTGTGATACCATTTTGAGTCCCCAAATATCGTCTCCTCGATAACTTTGAAAGAACGTTACATTAATGTTATTGGAAGACTGAATTTGAAAAATTTAAGAGAACCTGGCCAGAACATTAGACAAATTTCTAAGAATGTTCCCTGTTACCTTGGCCAATCAGAATTCAAGGCATGACAAAGCCATATGCAGTAAAAGGTAACTCTATGCTGCGTTCACATTAAATGAGGAAATCACAGAGGATTAGTCTCTCAGCTAGTGGCTTCTAGTTGGTCTTACTCAGCCATGGGATCCAACTGTATCAGTCTGCAGATGGCTCTCTGTTCTCCCATTGGTTGTTGGCTCATCGCTTTTATGAGGGAGCTCTGCACTTGCTGAAATCTCATTGAGCGAACTATCACTCCACAAATATATAGTAACCTATCAAATTGATTGTGTAATTTTAGATATTATATAAGAAATCCCTCAAGGCAGACTATAGTAATTATCCTGTCTAAGCATTTAACTGCAGCATTGCAAGACCCAGAGAGCTTGGAAACAGAGAAACTGTTACTACTGGCTGTGTTCATGAAGTGATGTAGAACAGCATTACACCTGGGCATATATCCCAAAACACAGTGCAGACAAACACGCTTTCAGTATTTTAAAGAGATGAAGCAGGTACAAGAGGTGGAGTGACACAGTAGGCCTATAGTCCTAGTAAAATATGCTATATCACTGTGGTTGTAATGATAAGTCCTGGAGGCAAGCTTGTTGAGAACCCAAATGCAACTTTAATTTACAAATGTGAACAAACACAAAGCATGGCAACGCATGAAGCAGAAACAAGAACCACGACAGAAAACATTCAAAGACAAGGGCAAACATGAGGGCTTAAATACACAGACTTTTCCCAAAATATTCCCAAACTCTCGGACAGTGCGATCTCTATAGGTTATGCAATGTCATTTTATTAGGCCTATACGTATAAAAAAAACACATAGCCTATGACTGTATTAAAGAAAAAATGATTGATAAACACTTATTTGGAATGGAATTAAATAACAAGTACTTTGGGTGTCTTGTTCATTATATTTATTTTCATATAAAAGCAACAGAACTTAAATTACATCCAGTTTATTAGCAACACTGTGCACGAGCGTGAATCCCGTGAATCCCGCGATTTTCCATCATTGATCTCGCAAGTGTCAGATCCAATGCGATAAGAGAGAACTTTCCGACTTGCCTGCGCTTTTTTCACTCCTCCTCTCACTGCAGCCGCCTACTCTCGACTACATTTCAGGCGAGGCAAGGCGCATCTCAAACAAGCCTAATAACAACATGACACATCAGACAAGGGAACACATGGCAGGATCTCATGACTTGAACAAGGGATCACATGTCATACATGAAATAGGAACAAGGAACAAAACCCTAACCGTGACAGTTGTCTGTTGGTTCCTGCACAACCTACAGCTTTCAGGAACAACCTGCAAGATTGGGAATTGTATTATGTATATAATGCCTTTCTAGAACCCAAGGTCAATGACTGTCAGCTACGGCTGCCAAACAAAACCCGTAAAAATAAAGTAAATATCCTAATTTAAATAAAGTGCAAACAACTTTTCCAGGTATTTTCCTTAAATGTTTTACAGAAAAACACTTTTATTTTACAGCTATTTCCTGAATTATCACGATCAAACACCTTCCCTGTAAAAAAGCCCCATTAAAAAAAAAAACAGTAAAATGACTGTCAGCAATGGCTGGCATAGAAAAACCATAAAATTAATGTAATATATCCTAATTTAAATAAGTACAAAAGACTTTTACAGATATCTTCATTAAACTTTTTTACAGAAACACAGTTATTTCACATATATTTCCTGATTTTTTACTAAAAAAACACATTCACTGTAAAAAGTGAATTTATTGCAGTTAACTACATGCATGATTTAATGTGACTATACTCACTGCATCAGCAACTACTCAGTTAAATAAAGCAACATGCAGCATACCAATAGTGTTTCTTTGTTCACCCTGGACTAAAGCACAGGCTATACTCTTTAGTTTAATGTTGACCCACAAAACAGACAATACAGAAACATTTTAAATCTCAACAGAATATTAAACACTTATCAAATCTCTCAAGATCTCAGCATCTTCACTTATTACAATCCAGACATTATTTCTTTCATACTAACATTCTTATTGAGAATTAACAGAGGTTTAGAAGGCGATGTTTTATTGAAAATAATAAAGGTTGATGTCACTATTTTGGGGATCAGTGTTTGCTTTAGTTGGGCTCTTGACCCTTCAGTTTTTAACTTTAGTTTTTCTCTCGATGCTGTGTGTCTCTGATACACTTGTTATGTTAGGAATCCAAGAGAAACTCAGATCAGATGATGTTGGTCACTTTTTAGTGATGATAGTCATCATTTAGTGGCCTGGTCTATTAATACAACCTGAAGTCTAATATCTGAAAAGTCTTAAATATTAGTTGTGAATTTTACATGCCAATACTGCTGCAGAAAATCCTGCGGTGCTGTGATACTTTTACTTGTGATACCGGTGCACACGCCGGTCCGATGGCTCGCGGACATTTCTCCACACCACATTTCCCTTCAGTCAGTCGCATACCAGATTATTTCACACACACACACACACACACACACACATCGTCTGTGTCTTGTTCGCGTGTCTTCGTTCGTTCGGTTGTTTGTTGTATGGGAGTAGTCTGGCTTTGGTGGGTAAACGCCGCGTCGGCCAAACAGAGCAGACGAAGAGCGGATATTTATGACATATAATTTAGGTCGCGCCGGCGCACTGCCACCAAAGTCGGTGAAACCATTGTCGTGTGATTAAGGGGGGATTATGTGTGAATTAAGTGCTTGCTATTTATGTGTTTCTGTGTTGTTGATAATGATAGATGTATTTATTGGATCATTACCAAGGACAAATATGGTTTAATGATGATTGATTAACATTGTTGTGTGTATTATGTCACTGGCTAGAGTTTATATATCTGTACCTCTCAATGGGGGATTGCCAAAGAAGGCGGAGTCTGGCCTATAAAGAGGGAGGCCAGACTCACAATCAGGACTTGTTAACCAAGTCAGTGCAGAGAGTGCAACTGCGGTGCCTCAAGCAAACCTTTTCAAGGTCTGTCTCATGTGCTGGAGGTGTTCTTCCCAGGAGTTGCTGTGTATGACCACGTCATCCAGATACGCTGCAGACCACTCCTCACATCCTTGTAACACTCTGTCCATTAATCTCTGAAACGTTGCTGGAGCTCCATGCAGTCCGAAAGGAAGGACGGTAAACTGGAAGAGCCCCAACGGAGTCCTGAAAGCAGTGTAGGGTCTGGAAGTTGGCTCTAGGGGTACTTGCCAATATCCTTTGCAGAGATCTAGAGTGGTGATGTACTTGGCTTTTCCTATTCTCTCCAGCAGGTCATCTACCCGTGGCATCGGGTATGCGTCGAATTTGGATTGGGCATTGAGCTTACGGAAGTCGATGCAGACACGTAAGGATTCATCCTTCTTTGGGACTATGACCACGGGACTGCACCAGTCACTCAACGATGGCTCAATTACTCCCAGCTCTCTCATCATCACAATTTCCTTCCTCAAGGGTTCCACCAGTCGCTCAGGTACCCGATAAGGTCTCTGTCGGGATGGGGTGGAGTCGGTAAGGTGTATGGTGTGGTGAATTATCTCTGTCCTTCCAGGCCTCTGACGAAACAGAGTGGGAAAGTGGTCTAGCAGGTTCTGCAATTCTTGGCGCTTGACGTCCTCTAGGTGAGTTAAACTCACCACAGACGCTTGCCTCTCTGCGGCCTCAGACCCATCTTCCCCCTCCATATCCTTCACCTTCCGTACCATCAATGCTGACTCAGGTTTTTCCCCTGGTGATTCCCTCCATTCTTTTAATAGGTTAAGGTGGTAGGTTTGCTTGGACTTCCCCTTGTCGGGATGGTGGATCTCGTATGTCACTGGTCCCATCTTCCGGACCACAGTGTATGGCCCTTGCCATTTCGCTAGTAGCTTGTGTGTTGACGTTGGCAGTAAGAGTAATACCTTCTGACCTGGTTGGAACTGTCGTAATCTTGCGTATTGATCATACCACCGCTTTTGTGCTTGTTGTTTCGCCTGTAAGTTTTCTTTTGCTTGTTCCCGGTACCGCTCTAGACGGTCTCTCATCTCCAACACATACCGAACAATGCCTTTCTCCTTGGTTTTGCCTGCAGGACTCTCCTCCCAGCTCTTTCGCAGGAGGTCCAGTGGTCCTTGCACTTGCCATCCATAGAGAAGCTCAAATGGTGAGAAACCTGTCGACGCTTGAGGAACTTCTCTGTAAGCAAAGAGAACAAAAGGTAGCCACCTGTCCCAATTCGTCCCGTGTCTGCGACGAACTTCCGCAACATATTTTTGAGGGTCTGGTTAAACCTTTCCACCAGACTGTCAGTCTGTGGATGGCGGTAATGCCCAACTGTCGGTTCAGTTGCCCCATGAGCTTTGACGTAAAGTTGGTGCCTTGGTCCGTCAAGATCTCTTCTGGTATTCCTACCCTGGAGAAGAGTTGTACAAGGCAATGGATGATTTTTGGTGTGGTGATGGTACGGAGTGGGAAAGCCTCTGGATATCTTGTTGCATAGTCACTGATTACCAGGATGTACTGGTGACCTGTACTGCTTTTCTCCAATGGCCCCACAATGTCCATAGCTATCCGCCTGAAAGGTTCAGAAATCTGAACGGATATTTATGACATATAATTTAGGTTGCGCCGGCGCACTGCCACCAAAGTCGGTGAAACCATTGTCGTGTGATTAAGGGGGGATTATGTGTGAATTAAGTGTTTGCTATTTATGTGTTTCTGTGTTGTTGATAATGATAGATGTATTTATTGGATCATTACCAAGGACAAATATGGTTTAATGTTGATTGATTAACATTGTTGTGTGTATTGTGTCACTGGCTAGAGTTTATACATCTGTACCTCTCAATGGGGGATTGCCAAAGAAGGCGGAGTCTGGCCTATAAAGAGGGAGGCCAGACTCACAATCAGGACTTGTTAACCAAGTCAGTGCAGAGAGTGCAACTGTGGTGCCTCAAGCAAACCTTTTGTGTAGCCTACGTTGGATACATTGTGGAGATTTTTCATCTTAATTCTTTTATTTGATTTATTTTTGGTACTTTAAGTTTTTGTGCGCACCTGTGTATATATTTCACTGTGGACTGACTTCCTGTTTGGCACTGTAAATAAAATTGCACCTTGTACGAGAGTGCTCTGCGAGTAAGTCATTTTTTTTTTTTCCCATGGATCCCAGTTCTATCTATTTTTCCCTTCCCCGAAGCGAGTAGTAGCACTCGTTTCACCACATTTGGTGTCAGAAGTGGGATGGCTACTCCCAAGACAGCGCCAAAAGGCAGAAAACCCAGGACTGGGTTGCGATCACAGAGGAAGATAGCGACGATGGAGGATGAGGCTTGGAATTCGGATGGGACTTCAGAGGAGGAGGTAGTGATGGCAGAGCTTCCTGATACCTCGAAAAAGTCCAGGTCACCACGGACTGAGCCAATCACTCCAGTCACTACAGCTGGTGAGGGGATGGTTTCCCTAATGCGTCAGTTCCTAGATGCACAGCAGCGGAGAGAATAGAGATATATACAGGAGATCCGAGGTCTTCACGAGTCTATACGGCAGTCAACTCGTCCGGCTGAGACGTTGTCCGACAATGACAGCTTACGGATGGAGCTACCAACACCAGCTACACAGAGGGTATCCACACAACGCAGAACAGCACATGTCAGAGACTCCCTAAGTTTACCGATACCAAGAGAGCCGATGCATCGAGCTGAACCAAAGATGCCGATCTTCCAGCAGGGGGAAGACATTGAGAACTATCTTCGGCGGTTCGAGCGTCTGGCCAGGACCTGGAGGTGGCCTGAGGAGGAGTGGAGTTATCATCTGGTTCCATTACTGACCGGGCAGGCATTGGAGGCGTACCTGGCGATGGATGAGGAGCAGGCAGAGGTGTACGCTGATCTGAAGGAGGCATTGCTGGAGAAATTCAACATCTCACCAGAAACCTATCGGCAGAGGTTCCGAACACAGACAGTCCCAGCTGGAGAGTCGCCATCCGAGACTTACCATCGCTTAAAGAACCTCTATCAGCGATGGGTACGACCAAGGGAGCATTCCAAGGAGGAGATTGGCGAAGCCATTATACTTGAGCAACTGCTCCGGGTTCTTCCGTATGATGTTCGCACCTGGGTAAGAGAGCATGAGCCAACTTCAGGACTGGCGGCGGCTAAGCTGGCTCAGCAATACCAGAATGCTCATCGCGGAGGTCCACGCACTCAACCATCTAAAGGTACTGTCCGCACGTACTTTGGGGCTGAGAGGGGTCCTGCTGAACAGTCAGGCAATGTACAAAACCCAAAGTCAGCAGGGGGGAAAGAACTGGTATGTTTTTACTGTCAGCAGCCGGGGCACAAAGCTGCAGTATGTCCTGCACGTAAAGCTAAGCTGACAGGGTACTGTTATGTGCCAAGAGAGGGAGACTTTGAGCTAGACTCTGTGAGGGAGAGTCTAGCAATGTGCAAAGTGACTGTTAATGGACATTCCGTGCATGCGTTATTGGACACTGGATGCTCTATGTCAATGTTGAAATTCTGTTATGTAACAAATGTTGACTATCTGAATACTGCCTCTATTCAATGTGTACATGGTGATGTGAAGCAATACCCCAGAGCTGAGGTATTGGTGGAAGTACAAGATCAAATGTACCTGTTGAATGTTGCTATAGTTGACAGTTTGCCTACCGATATGATTTTGGGACAAGACTTGCCAGTGTTGACTGAACTTTTACAAGCAACTGTTAAAGTCTCTGAAAATACCTTTAGATTTTATGAAGTCATTATAAAATGATGGTCATGTGAAAAATTATGACATTAATCATATAGACTTTGTATAAAACTAAAGTCTCTCTATATTATGCTACCTCAGCTAATATATTCAGAGATTTGACTCTTAAGTCATGCCAGTAAATCAGGCCATATGTAAATCACCATAAGATTACTATAACATCATCAATAAGTTACCAACATCATCTGATCAGATTTTGTCCTGCATTTATTGCCATTATAAATGTGTATCAAAAACACAGTTAAAGCAGCCAGAGAAAAACTAATGTTAAATACTCAAGGGTTATGAGCCCAACTAAAGCAAACACTGATCTCCAGTTAAAGTTTAAGTTAAAGTTTTTTGGACGTTATTTAAATTAGCATGTTTTACTTTCATTTTATGTTTTTTGTTTGGGAGCCTTAGCTGCCAGTCATTTGACCCTTTTTTAAAAAGATTTTTTACAATGAAGGTATTTGATCATAATAATTCAGGAAATACCTGTGAAATAACAGAGTTTTTTTTCTTTTCGGTTTATTTAAATTAGAAAATTTTAATTAAATTTTACGGTTTTGTTTGGCAGCCGTAGTTGCCAGTCATTTGACCATTTTTTTACGATTTTTTTTTTTACAATGAAGGTATGTGATTGTGATAATTTGGGAAATACATGTAAAATAACAGTGTTTTTCAGTTTATTTATTTTAGGATATTTTACTTTAATGTTACAGGCTTTTTTGGGCTGCCAGTCATTTGATCGTTTTATCATTTAACTGTTTTGTTACTGTTTAATTACAGATTATATTTGTAAATTTACATACATTTTTATGTAATTTAAGAAAACAGAAACAATACTGTATGAAAAATACAGTAACTTTTCTGTATACAAAGTGTGAATTACTGGAATTTGTCATTAATGTCACAACACCTAAAATAATAGCTGCATTTTTAATTTACAGATATTATTTGAAATTTTACAGAGTTTTGAGTACAATTTAAAAATAAAGAAAATGATCGTCAAAAAAATCACAATTATTTTCTTATTTTATTTAATTTTGTTATTTTATAAAATTTAGATTTTTTTTTTTTACAGTGCACACATAAAATGCGAATACTTAAAATTCAAACAACAGTAAGACAAAGAGTAATAAAACATGATGTTAAAGGCAATATATTGCATATTTTTAGCTTGTCTTTCCATTAGATTTTTGTTGGTAAACATAAATTGACCATATTCTCTACCTTCATTAGTGTGTATTATTAAATAAATTAAATCAAATTGCTAATGTCAGATGTCAGATTATGGAATTCCAGATTGTGGAATTATTCTGAATGTTCCAATCCAATCTGAATTCTGAACTATAATAATGATACACTGTTCGCCCGTTGACCAGTGGAGAACTGGCCCCCGACTGAGCCTGGGTTCTCCCAAGGTTTTTTTTCCTCCATTCTGTCACCTGATGGAGTTATGTTTCCTGGCCACTGTCACCTTTGGCTTTTGGCTTGCTTATTTGGCGACACTAAATATTCAACAATAATATTGATTTGCCTGCATTGACACCATTATATGAGAACTGAATTAAGCTGGACGATGACATCACTGTTTTCTCTAGAGTGGCTATATATATTAATGAACTAAATTAATAACTTTGTTACAAAAGAAATTAACCATCGCTGAATTTTCTTCTAGATCTGCTGTATAACAGAAACAAACTTTGTTGCATTATTTTCCTGTTATCACTGTAAAGCTGCTTTGAAACAATCTGTATTGTAAAAAGCTCTATATAAATAAAGGTGACTTGACTTGGCTTTAGTTATCCAGGGTTTTTTAAGACAAAACACACTATAATAATCCTCACCATATGTGCATTTTCATGTCTCTGATTTTATCTAGTGCAGTGTGCTTGATTATGTGTTGACTCAGAAACACTTTTGTTATTATACAAGCTATTTTCAAAATGTAAAGTGAAGTGTCTCATTTTTGTTAATCAGCTCCAAATGGAATTAGAAAAATTGTGATTTTTTTTCCCCAAAAAGGTTTCCCAAGCACTTCCCCCATCTGCTATTATTCAGTCCCCCTTCCCTAAACTAATGGAATAGGCTGAGCCAATGTTGCTGTAACTCATTTGTGGCTACTCACTTCTTGGCATATAAAACAAATACATCCAACTATCCGTTTTTACAGACCTCTGTGTTTAATGCCCGGTACATGGAGATGAGAATGATGGGGTTAAAACTTTTTCATCTCACACAGCTCTGAGGTTACTCAGATGTCAAAGGTGTGTTTAGCGCTTCAGTGGGCAGATCTCTTAAATACTTAACTTCTTCTCAGCCACATACGGCTGCAATTGCTCTGTTGCCCCCTGAACTCTTCCAACATCAAAAGTTCTGCTCTCTGGGACAGTCTGCAGCAGCACAGTGAACTGTAAAATCTATGAGCACACATTTTCTGCGATCTCTTGGCACAACAGCCAACTGCCTGTGCCAGCTGCTGCTGGAATGCTTTATGCACCTCAGGGATAGTAGAAAGCAGTGGAAACCAGACAATATTTCTGCACATAATGACTCCTCCCAGGTGTCAGGTCACAGCAGTGCACACATTTTTGATAATTACACCTGAAATTGCATTTGAAATGCCAAGTGGAATCATGGATCTATCAAAGCGCTTTCATTTTTCTAAGCTCCCTGCATCTTAAGTCAGATACTGAGAAGACGGGTCACTCAAAGAACTCTTCTCATTTCAATTAAAATAACTGCCACTAATGTTTGGTAACCATGGTGTTAATGTTGCAGAGGGCATTTCATTTCCCTGAGAAACGAGATGACAAGCCAAAAGGCAGGTAATTAATTAGGTTCTTTTGTAAGGAGGTGACAATGAAAAACAATAAATCGAACAACGATTAAAAGGTTGCTTCTGAATCTACATTCTAATTCATTTAGATTACAAAGGTCATTAAGATGCTTGAATGCTCTCCTATCTCTGCTATTTGAAAACAGACCATTGTTGTTAGCCTATGATCCCGTCGAGGCTAGGATGCATAGTAATTTCCCAGTGACATTACTTAACAAAGATGTTAGTTTAAAGACCCATGAAATGCCTTGATGAGTGCAGGTTTCGTTCATGTAATTAAACAGGACGTTTCAAAGGAATTCTTCAAAGGCTTTTTGAAACAGCCTATAGTCTTTGATTAAAAAAAATTTGAGTAACACTTTACAATAAGGTTCATTAGTTAACATTAGTTCCCTTTCGTAGTCACTCCGAGTTACGTCGGATGACGACGAATGGGGGTTTCGCCTAGAAAGCCAATCATCTTCGTGTATTATAAAACGAGCCAATGGCGATGAAATGCCATGGGTCTGCGGAATTTGCATAGCGTAACTCCGCCCCACCTCGTGGGTATAAAAGGAGGACGCTCGGCAACATGCAGATATGTTTTCGCTTCGGAGCCAAGAGCTTCTCTTCACTCCACAAGCCAATCCTGACTTCATCTTCTTTGACGAGCGAACTCTCAGGTGTTGGTGTGACGGCGGTAACCAGCGAGTTCACATTGCCTGTGATCTGAGCAGTGATCTGCCAGTCTGTGTGTTTCTCCCTGGTCGCCTCAGCATCGCTGAGTTTTTTCTCTAAAAGAGCTGCACGTGGCACGTCTTTTTAAAGATGTCTCGCCCGTGTTCTTCTGGGTGCGGTCGTTTCCTGTCTTCCTTTGATGGGCACAATCGCTGCTTTGCGTGTTTGGGCTTAGAACACGCTAAAGCAGCGCTTGTGGATGACTCATGTTCCTTCTGTGGGAACATGGCCATCGCCACACTGAGGTCTAGACTCAATGATCTCATTCGAGAGTCCCCTCATCCACACCCCGATCTACATCCTTCACGAGAGGCTGTACTTCGGCTGGTGGACAGGGTGACTTGAGGGTGACGGTGTGGGACAATCCGACGATGTGTCCTCGGACCACGCCCTCCTCTACAGTGTTGCAACCTGCGAGTGCTGCGGTGATTCTACCGGGTTCATCCTTCGATGCCCCGCGTGTTTCATTCGGCGCTCCAGAGGAAGACTCGATGTCGATCGCGGCATCACAAGGCGGGCAAGAGTCATCGGGAAGTGACGATGCGGCTGCGTTGCCTCCTTCTGGAGCTCCAGCGTTGCCCGTATCAGATCCCGAGATGACGGCCATGCTCTCCCGGGCCGCCGCGAGCATCGGGCTTGAGTGGAACCTTCCGCCCTGCCCTGAGCGCTCGCGGTTGGATGATTGGTTTTTGGGTGCGGCTGCCGCCTCACGCCCACAGCCAACCCCAATGCCATTCTTCCCGGAGGTGCATGAGGAGTTGACGAAATCATGGAAGGCTCCTTTGACCTCCCGTGTACGTTCGTCAGCTTTCTCCGCTTTTCCTCCCCTCGATGGGGCGGCCGCCCATGGGTACACTGGGATTCCCCCGGTTGAACGCTCTGTTGCCATGCAACTATGTCCTCAGAGTGCTTCATCTCGTGGTAATCCTAAGCACCCGTCCAAGGCCTGTAGATTTTTGTCCACCCTAGTGGCGAGGTCTCACAGAGCTGCAGGACAGGCGGCTGCCGCGCTGCATGCGATGAGCACCTTGCAGGTCTACCAGGCCCAGCTGCTCAGAGATATGCACGAGGCGGGGACTGACCCAGGGCTCTTCAATGAGCTGCGTGCCGCCACTGACCTTGCTCTCCGAGCGACGAAAGTGGCCTCACGCTCCCTGGGTCAGGTGATGGCCACCTCTGTGGTCCAGGAGCGTCACCTGTGGCTGAACCTGGCTGATATGCGGGACGCCGAGCGAACCCGTCTGCTCGACGCCCCCATATCCCAGGCTGGCCTCTTCGGCGGAGCGGTTGAGGACTTTGCCCAGCAGTTCTCAACTGCACAGAAGCAGTCTGAGGCGATTAAACATATTCTGCCCCGACGGCCTGCTGCTGCCTCCACCCAGCCGTCGGTACAGACACCTCAGACTGCTCGCCGCCGAGGGCGCCCTCCTGTGCGCTCCCTCCCCTCCCGCACGGCCCCAGCAGCAGCCTTCACCTGGGCCGCGTCGTGGAGGAGGCCGCAGGAAGGCGCCACAGCCCTCTCCAGCCCCGCGCCCCGCTAAACGCTAGGCTAAGCGGCGCTCCTGAGACGGTCTGCTCAGTGATGGTGTCGGTTTTTTCCCAGGAGGTGGTTGCAGGCCCCCTCCTTCCCCCGGCGGAGGGCCGGGGGAGAATCTTTTGTTCTCCCGCTGCCCACTCACGGGTGGCTAGTACCCTATTATGGTCAAAGAAAGAACCAATACACCCATCACTGAGCACACAGAGCCGGTTGACAGTGCGCGACACCCCCGGGCCTCGCCGCTCTCATCCCCCTCTGTCACAGAGTTCTCGGACCGCAGTGTGTGCCGCCTCCGGGCCTCGCCACTCCCGTCCCCCTCTGTCCCGGAGGGTGCGGACGACAGTGTGTGCCGTCTCCGGACCTCACCACTCTCGTCCCCCTCTATCGCCAGACCCCTGGCAGAGCAGACCCCCGTGGAACGCTGGTCCTTCCCTGGTCTCCTCTGTCAGGACCTGGAGCATGACCGCGCCCCCGCACCGGGCCGCTTTGCCACCCTCGCCTGGGCCAGTCACTCCGCTTCTCCCCTTCGGGCTAGCCCTGTCTCCTCACGTCTTCACGAAGGTCGTCGAGGCTGCCCTTGTTCCCCTTCGGGAACACGGGGTTCGCATCCTGAACTATCTCGACGACTGGCTGATCCTAGCTCACTCTCGAGACCAGGTTTGCGAACACAGGGATCTTGTGCTCCGGCACCTAGCCCGTCTGGGCCTTCGGGTCAACTGGGAGAAGATCAAACTCTGCCCCGTGCAGAGGATCTCTTTTCTCGGTATGGAGTGACTCCGACCTGCCATCAGTCCTTCACTCCGTGGAGGAACCTCAGCTTTCTACGGGCCGGAGTTCCCCTAGAACGAGTTTCCAGGCATGTTGTTGTCTCCACAGATGCCTCTTCCACGGGTTGGGGCGCCATGTGCAACGGACATGCTGCCGCGGGCTCCTGGACAGGACCCCAGCGCCTTTTGCATGTCAATTGCCTCGAGTTGCTGGCAGTACGCCTTGCCCTGCACCGTTTCCTCACGTTGCTCAGGGGTCAACACGTACTAGTCCGTTCAGACAATACCGCGACTGTAGCGTACTTCTACCGTCAGGGTGGTCTACGCTCCCGCCGTATGTCGCAACTCGCACGCCACCTCCTCTTATGGAGTCAGAAGCACCTGAGGTCCCTTCGTGCTATCTACATTCCGAAACTTTGCAGCCGACGAGCTGTCACGGTTTCGGACCATCTCCGGCAAATGGCGACTCCATCCCCAGTCGGTTCAGCTGATTTGGGACCAGTTCGGGGACGCACAGATAGATCTGTTTGCCTCTCACGACTCGACCCATTGCGCCCTGTTCTATTCCCTGACCGAGGGCTCCCTCGGCACTAATGCACTGGCGCACAGCTGGCCGCGGGGCCTACGCAAATATGCGTTTCCCCCAGTGAGCCTTCTCGCACAGACCTTGTGCAAGATCAAGGAGGACGAGGAGCAACTCATTCTGGTTGCGCCGTATCGGCCCACCCGGACCTGGTTCTCCGAACTGGTACTCCTCGCGACAGCACCTCCTTGGCCAATTCCTCTGAGGAAGGATCTCCTTTCTCAGAGACGGGGCACCCTTTGGCACCCTCGACCCGATCTCTGGAGGCTCCACGTGTGGCTCCTGGACGGGACGAGGCAGGTTTGAGTACCCTGCCACCAGCGGTGGCGGCTACCATCACTTCCGCTAGAGCATCGTCCACAAGACATGTCTATGCGTTGAAGTGGAACCTCTTCGTCAACTGGTGCTCTTCTCGACGAGATGACCCCAGGAGATGCTCGATCTCTGTCGTGCTTTCCTTCCTGCAAGATGGGTTGGAGTGAAGGCTGTCTCCCTCCACCCTGAAGGTGTATGTGGCCGCTATCGCCGCATATCACGAAGCAGTTCAAGGTAAGTCTCTGGGGAAGCACGACCTGATCGTCAGGTTCCTGAGAGGAGCGAGGAGACTGAATCCTCCTCGCCCTCCTCTCGTTCCCTCTTGGGACCTCTCAGTGGTCTTAAATGCCCTGCAGAGGGCTCCCTTTGAGCCTCTGCATTCAGTTGAGCTTAAGTTTCTGTCTATGAAGACAGCGCTCCTGGTTGCTTTGGCCTCTATCAAGTGGGTAGGGGACCTGCACGCATTCTCCGTTGACGAAGCGTGCCTGGAATTCGGGCCTGGTCACTCTCACGTGATCCTGAGACGTCGGCCTGGATATGTGCCCAAGGTTCCCACCACTCCCTTCCGGGACCAGGTGGTGAACCTGCAAGCGCTGCCCCGGGAGGAGGCAGACCCAGCCTTGGCACTGCTCTGTCCAGTACGCGCTCTCCATGCTTACGTAGACAGAACGCAGTGTTTCAGGACCTCAGACCAGCTCTTTGTCTGTTATGGTGGGAGACTGAAGGGAAAGGCTCTCTCAAAGCAGAGGTTGTCTCACTGGATAGTGGACGCCATTGCTTTGGCTTACCAACAGCAAGGCCGAGCGTGCCCCCTTGGTGTGACAGCCCACTCCACCCGGAGTGTGGCTTCCTCTTGGGCTCTAGCGCATGGCGCCTCGCTGGCAGACATTTGTAGAGCTGCAGGCTGGGCGACACCCAACACATTCGCCAGATTCTATAATCTCCGAGTGGAGCCTGTGTCCTCTCGTGTACTCACTTCAGTTAGCTAGTACTGGACCCGCTCAGGTGTCTTCGCTTGCTCGCCATTCCACTCCACGGACTGGATACGTGCGATTATTCCTCAGGTGAGCCTTCCTCTCTGAAGCCCTGAGTTCCTCCAGCACTGTTGACGCTGGCGCCAGTGTCTATTGCCTGGGCGTCGGCTAGGTGCCTCCGTGTGCATGGTTCCTCCCTGAGTAACCCCCACATGTTTATTTCCACTGTAAGCCTCCTTTTCCCTTGGCAAGCCACCTTGCCCTCCTGGAGTTGAAAGTTGCCACCCCTCGGGCTGGTCACTCCAGTGTTCCTCCATATGTAGCCCTCCGGCCATATGTGTTTCTTAAGTCCTCCCTACGGGTAGGCATGCTGCGGCATATCTCCTCTGAGAGTGTACCTTGGTATTCCTGTGTTAAGTAGGACTCCTTCGTCCGTGCCAGTATCACGACAGGGGGATCAGACTTTCGCAGGGCACTGGAAGACAGCTGTGAAGGTGGCGTGATTTCACTGGGACCCCCATTCGTCGTCATCCGACGTAACTCGGAGTGACTACGAAAGGGAACGTCTCGGTTACATATGTAACCCTCGTTCCCTGAGTAGGGAACGGAGACGTTACATCTCCCTGCCACTTCTGCTGTACCGCTGGGTAGACGCCTGAGTTCAGTCTCGGCTCCTCAGCGAAGACATATCTGCATGTTGCCGAGTGTCCTCCTTTTATACCCACGAGGTGGGGCGGAGTTACGCTATGCAAATTCCGCAGACCCATGGCATTTCATTGCCATTGGCTCGTTTTATAATACACGAAGATGATTGGCTTTCTAGGCGAAACCCCCATTCGTCGTCATCCGACGTAACGTCTCCGTTCCCTACTCAGGGAACGAGGGTTACATATGTAACCGAGACGTTAATTTATTAACTAACATGAATTAACAATGAGCAATAAATTTTTTACAGTATTTATTAATCTTTGTCGATGTTAGTTAAAGCAAAACTATGTAGTTTTTCAACCTTCATAATATATTTCCAAGACATGAGAGATGGTACATCGACTTACAATAGGTTGAATGACACGTCTGCCATAGCCTGACAGTGTCTGTATCGCTTTTACTTGCAATACGTAACTTTGGGGTTCGGGTAGTAATCCGAGCACAAAAAGAACTACAAAATTCGACTGCTTTACGGCATACGTCACTTCCCCCACCATCCCCAACTTCCTCAAATTCTGACGTGAGAGCCCAACTAGCATTTGTTTGCCGTCTGTATGTTGTTGTCATGGCCGAAGCAGCAACTAAAATGAAGAAGGCAAAGGTTTTGTCGGAGGAGACTAGAAAGAGAAAAAGGGAGAGTGACAAAATAAAAGGTCGGACGAGGATCAATATTGGTCCAGCGTTCGCTCGCTGGTGTGAGCTAAAGGAGGAGGAGGGGTGCCCGACCGATGCTGACCTGGCCGTCATGCTGTTGGACTAGTAAATATATTGCTTGCATACTATCTCTATTTTTTCGAATTTGTTGTCTGCCTGGCCATGTTACGGGATCCTCCATTTATCTTCATGATAGTCATGTTTGTAAATTTATTATTCTGGTGAAAGTGTCTTGCCTCAGGCTATAATGCAAATCGATTTTTCAAATTTTCAGATTCATCTATGGTAGCTTGATATTATAATATTGACGGTGTATGGCTATAACCTAACAAACAAACATTGAATTGAATTAGAATATCCATTATGTAAAACAGTAACGAATAGGCTACTATAATGACGCTGGCTTGTAAACATGAGCTACGCGATCTTTTGGCGTTTGAAAAAAAATAAAACCCATGAAATTATATTCATATGACATGCTGAAATATGTGCCATTGTACCTGGGATGAAGACATTTCACACGCAACGCTGGCAGTCTGCCCAAGACGTGAGAACTAGTGAGAACTCAAGACGGTATCGGCTTGTCAACAAATGCATGTGTATCCCCTGGTGTAACCATGACAGATTTTACGACCGTAGTAGAAGACAATACTGTTTCCCAACTGTAGGGGGACCCCGAGAGCAAAAACTACATAGTGCTGCTTTGATAAAAATACAGCTGTTCATTGTTTGTTCATGTTAGTTCACATTGCATTAACTAATGTTAGAATTACAACCTTTGATTTTAATAATGTATTAGTAAATGTTGAAATTAATATGAACTAAGATTAATAAATGCTAACGTTAACTAATGAACCTTATAGTAAAGTGTTTCCAAAATTGGGATATCCTCATTGCAAGATGCATTATCAAATATTGTTTTCGTAGTAGATTGCTTTAATTAATTTAATTTGGTCATCGTTTAGGAGTAGCCTACACTACAGTAGCATACGGATAGAACTAAAGCTTACAGACATGGACTGAAATCCACACAATATGTGAAATATGATCCTGAGGTTATGGGTTTTTGAATATGACAAAAATAATCACTAAGACAATTTTACATTAAAGCCCCATTCGGACATTTTAATTGTTTCTTATGTGGACATCTGTAAAAATAAATTTGCATGGCACCTCAGTGTTAAAACTCATGCATTCGGATGTCAATTTATTCACGGTGGAGGAGCGAGTTTTGTGATCCGGGAACGCGCTGCTCACATGGTCAGTCGCATGATAGTCTGCTGTAAATAAAATGTCATATGCTTTGAGTAATAAGAATAAATTCATATTTAATTTAATAATAAGAAAATTATATTCTATTTATTATTTGATTATTTAAATCTCCTGTTTAATAATAGGAAGAGAGATGAGCTATAGTTGAAATGCTTTTGTGTCTTGCATTTTATCAAAATGATGTCATTTAAAAAATTTGGAAATTAGGGAAATAAGTTAATGCAGCCTTTTATTTACATGAGGTATATTTTTAATGTATATAATTGTATGTAATATTTTAAAATGGCAAATACAGAGAAAGGCAACAGTTATTATATGGTGCTCTGCAGTGGTCAAAAAGGATTGAAAGACTTTTCTTGCAAACTCAGAGATTTGGATTTGGACAGCAATAAAATTACCACACAACCTTGGTGTTTGTCTAAAAAAACAGAAGGTAATTCTGGGGGGGATTTTTATGTGGATGGTGAGATAAAAACACTGTCATTCTGGATTCGGAGCAATAAAATCTCAGACTAGCCCCTGTAAATGTTGAAAATACCTTACGACCCCATGAGGAACATTTACCAGCCGAATAGGGCGTAACATCATACACTCACTTAATCATTCAAACACCATGGTGAAAATTTTAATATGTTTTAGTATGAGATAATAATACGATTTTAATATATCTGTATCGATTATCATTTTTCCTTTTGAAAAAAAAAGACCTTTTAACATTTGTCTCAGCTGATCCTAGGTGGTTCTTTGCCACATACTGGACAAGGGTAAAATGTCTGTTTTAACTCAAAGGTTGACTGATCGGTGAGTAGGTGGTCTTTCACTGTTCTTTGGGTGCAAGAAGACAGATTATCGTTTACACTATAAATGTGATTTGGTCATGTGTTTCTGACTTCCTCTGTGTTTATGAGAGATCTGGTCACAAAATGCTTCAGACCATGTTTACAGCTGTATTTGGCACTGAACACTTCGGATGAGCCGAGGCGAATACCAAGTGTGATCAAGGTCCAAGAGTTAAACTTTTCACAGTCCTTGATTCACCAACCAACAAAGAGTGTACCCCAGAGCTAAGCTACTGCTTTAAATGCAGAGAGGCTTTCACATCATCAGAGTCGTGCTGGCTGCAGGGAAAAGAAAAGAGTTACAGATTATCCTCCATCAGTAAGGCTTGATACTCTGCCACAGTCTATACTTATTATCTTAAGAGTCTGCTGCATATGTTCTCAATAAATTGCACAGGATAACTTCTCAAATAGCCTCTCAGATAATGTATTATGTGCATCACAGTATATGTATAAAAATAACAACTGTATTGTAGGTTCAGATAATATAAATGGCACATAATATTATATCCAATTTTAAATGTGATCACATGCATTTATTCATTAAATCTAATATCCATTTATTCATTAATTTTGTTCCCAGTCTCTGATTGTCTGTTTCACTTTAGTTTGATACTGAGAGGGTCTACTGAGCTAAATTAGGAATAATCCAATCAGAAAAAT
Source organism: Siphateles boraxobius (assembly GCF_051911475.1). Lineage (NCBI taxonomy): Eukaryota > Metazoa > Chordata > Actinopteri > Cypriniformes > Leuciscidae > Siphateles > Siphateles boraxobius. The sequence goes on from NW_027508722.1 coordinate 10,490,138, forward strand.
CTGATTATGTAGTAGGGATGTGTATTATTCTTCAATACCTAAAACAGATTGTTTCTACCTTGTATCATTAGTACTTTCATACATCACTAAACCAATTAATTTGCAATTTTTGTATTCATTTAATCAGTTCAGGAACAAACACATTTTCTCATTTCATGCTACAGTATTTTAATTCAAGGCAGCGGATATGACAAGCCTCCTCCACATGTTCAATACCATGACGGTTTTACAGACAGATCTTATTAAGAGTCTGCCCCAGTCTTAATAAGTAGATTCTACAGACAACAGTCTGGATGGAAAAATCAATATTTACTTAGTTATATGTGGAGCACTAAAATCACAGGCAGAAAGACGAGACCTATTGAAGATATGGTACATAAAAGAGTGCTCTTGCCTTAAAAAAAAGGAGTGTCCATCCTCAAAAACACTGACACACTAATCTCATACAAGTATAAAATGTATGGTTTCCTCTATCTCTGCTGACAAATAACTACCTTGTTTTGATGTTTAGCCCTTTCCTTTGCTTGAGAGGTGATTTTGCTCTGTTTCTGAGCGTCAAAGTGGTAACCAGGAAACCTTCTAAGTAAATGTCAAGATACTGGTCACGTGTGCCTGAGCAAGGGTGATATGCTTTCCATCAAACAGGCTCTTGTATGCCTATCCCTTGGGGCTTTATGGCTGTTGACATCTGCTTCATTATTTGGCTGGTTTCGTAGAAAACAAGCCATTTCCTGAACAAGGTTCAGTCATCATAAACGAATAGATTTGGCAGATGACCAAAGCTACCCTGAAGATTTAAATTAAACCACAGGAACAAATTGCATTTTAGCTTATAACTGTTGTAGGTCAAGAGGGGAGGATGGGGGTTTCCAGGGTAAGTTGAGGACATTAGTATAGTGCGTTTATAAAAATCGCATTAAGTCAGAGCAGTCATCTGGAAACACAGTTTTCCTTTTTCTTCTATCTCTATTGTTCGCATTAATAGAGCTGCATGTGGTAGAGAGAGAAGTTTCTCCACAGGGGGTGTCATAGCGTTGTTAATGTCTTTAGGCGACTAATATCGTCTTAATGGCTAATCACGTTATCTCTGTGTGAGGCTCATGAGATGTTTGGTAGAGTAACAGATATCATAAGGCGATAATTGTATATCCTAAAAGGAAAAAAATGCACTTCTAAAGAGATGAGAAAAAGGCCAATATTTGCTGTGGCCAACAGACCACTATTACTGACAATGAAACAAATATAACTACATATAAACAAATATATGTGGTGGTTCAGGAGTTTCCCCCCCCCCCTTATGTAAGTGCTTTGAGTGCTGAGAGAAGCACTATTTAAATGTAACAAATTACTATTATTATTATTATTATTATAACATCACTCATGAAATGTCACATGCACATTAAGGCATTTGGCAGATGCCTTTATCCAAAACAACTGACATTGAAGGTATACCTTTTATTTTATTTCATGCATTAATTTAAATAGTATACATTTTAGTTCATGCATTACCTGGGAATCAAACTTATAACGTTGTTGTTGCCAGCACAATGCTCTACTGTTTGAGCTACAGAAATGCAATATTAATTTGCGGTGAGATACATTTAAAACACACTCAGAAGTAACTGATGTTAATAATTAGCACACAATTATTGAAGTGTCAATACGGAAATGTCAATTTCACTCTATTCTTTAGGTCATCATAGATTTATATTTTTATAATGGATTTTCATAGGTTAGGATTGAAAGCCTAGGACAAGGGTAGTCTGTTTAAATAATGATCCACCTAATAGGACATAGAAGTGCCTGTAGTTGAAGACAGATTTATGAATGGGAGTCATTCCTTTGAGGTTTCTAAATTAATTGGAATGACCTCTTTAGTTTGAGCATCGCTATAATAAACAGCAGGTTCAAAAGTGCATTGAAAACTACCTGACTACCCTAGGCAGCAAATAGGTCAAACTGAGGGTAATTCAGATTGACATTAACTCTGGATTGCTATGCTGCAGTCATTACCTTATTGTGAGCCTGCTTCAATGCACACAGCTGTAGACACGCATACTGTCTCATACTGTCTGACGCCCGTTTCACACATACTCCGTTTGCAGTGCGTATGCGGTGCGTATTTTTTTCGTACCCATGTTAACAGGTTAGAGCTTTCACACTGCACGCGGATGCAGTTGGTCGATCCGTTCCAGTTGCGGTGCGTATACAGCAGTGCAGCGATCGTTTCCGCACCGAGTCTATTTTTGCTGTGCTGCAAACGCTGAATTAAAGGGACAATGCGCGGTTCGTGGTAAAAAAGAACACAGATTGACCTGAAAATGTAGTAATTTCACCATAAATGCATTTAATTCAATAAAAGGTAGTAATCTCACCATGTATTTAATTAAATACTACTTTTCATCTTTTTACTTTAAGACCGGGGTTTTAAGCAAGGAAAATTACAATTTACCTCAACAAGGACATAATGAACGACACTCGTCTCATTCGTGGAGATGGAGAAACAAGTTCTTTGTGACATGCAAGATTTATTGTATTAAAATTTAACCCTCTGAGGTCTAAGGTGTTTTCTGGGTCCTGGAGGTGTTCTGACATGCTCTGACATTTGTGCTTTTTTCAGTTATTTATAAACATGTAAATGGCAAAGGTGTAAATTCACTCTATATAGCACAAACGGGGCTACCGTAATATGTGAGCAACATGTATGTACATGTTTGTATTTTTAAGATAATAATGTTTATGCGTGGTTTGTGAAAAAACAAAAAACAAATGTCACTGAAATAAGGTCATAAAACCCATAGTGATTATTTCTTTACAAGACTTTTGAAAATTGTATCACGTAGCCTAGAATATTTGCTCCAAAACTATGTGAAAATCATCCTGCATACTCATTTAGAGAAGACAATATATTGATTTAAAATTTGTATGACGTGTTTTGTGTGAGAAAGCTTTATGCAAAGGGGCGTGGATCTCTCATTAATATGAATGCATTTTACACCTGAGAAAGACAAAGACCCTCCCCTAATGGCCCTATCAGGTGCTATCAGGCCTGATCATTATGAGGAGCCTTGCACAAAGAATAAGGAGAAATTAAAAAAAGAATGGCTTTTAGATTGTCTGGATTTATTTACAACACAACATAATCCAAAGATACACAACAAAGGACAAAAAGCACATTAGTAAACACACTGATGTAAAGACAAAGACTTAAACAGTCACACACCTTTGTGCCATTCCTGAAACATAGTAGCCTACATACCTGTCATGTCCAAGGTGTTTGACTTTTCATTTTACCATGTTCATGTACAGAGACTCATGTGAATGTTGAAGTCAGCAGGACTCATCCAGTGGCATCTGGTCCCTTTCTAAAAAATAAATAAATAAACACCTGTAAACATGTTGATATCAAGACAAACTATAGGGCTGCACGATTCTGGGAATACATTTTAGATTTTTCACTCACACACACACATATACATATATATACACACACAATATATATATATATATATATATATATATATATATATATATACACACACACACACACACACACACACTGCCGTTCAAAAGTTTGGGGTCGGTATGATTTTTAATGTTTTTAAAAGAAGTCACGTATGCTCACAAAGGCTGCATTTATTTGAGTAAAAATACAAAACAAACCCAGTAATATTGTGAAATAATATTTCAACGGTGATCAGCTGTTTTCTATGTAAACATATAGTAAAGTGTAATTTATTCCTGTGATCATTACTCCAGTCTTCAGTGTCACATGATCCTTCAGAAATCAGTATAATATGATGATTTGATGCTCAAGAAACAGTTTTCATTATCATCAATGTTGAAAACAGTTATTTACATTTTTATTTCAGGATTCTTTGATGAATAGAAAGTTCAAAAGAACAGCATTTATCTGAAAAATAATCTAATCATAAGTAACGACTTTTAAAAACATAAAAAACTCATCTCATTTCATAACGAATAGAAATCCAGCCGCAGGTGGAATATTTCAACCCCAGGGGTGGCAAGGTGGCTTGCCAAGGGAAAGACACATGCTTAGAGAGGGTTACAGTGGAAATACACATGTGGGGGTTGCTCAGAGGAGGGACCTTGCACGTTGGAGGCACCTAGCTGACGCGCAGGCAATAGACACTGGCGTCGACGTCAGCAGTGCTGGAGGAATTCAGGGCTTTCGGGGAAGCTCACCTGAGGAAAATATCGCACGTATCCAGTCCGTGGAGTGAAATGGCGAGCAAGCGAAGACACCTGAGCGGGTCCAGTACTAGCTGGTTGAAGCGAGTACATGAGAGGACACAGGCTCGACTCGGAGATTGTAGAATTTGGCGAATGTGTCAGTTGTCGCCCAGCCTGCAGCTCTGCAGATGTCTGTTAGGGAGGCGCCATGCGCTGGAGCCCAAGAGCACGCCACACTCCGGGTGGAGTGGGCATTCACACCAAGAGGGCACAGTCGACCTTGCTGCTGGTATGCCAAAGCAATGGCGTCCACTATCCAGTGAGACAACCTTTGCTTGGAGAGAGCCTTTCCCTTCAGCTTCTCACCATAACAGACAAGAGCTGGTCTGAGGTCCTGAAACACTGCGTTACGGTCTACACAGGCGCGGAGAGCGCGTACTGGACAGAGCAGTGCCAAGGCTGGGTCTGCCTCCTCCAGGGGCAGCGCTTGCAGGTTCACCACCTGGTCCCGGAAGGGAGTGGTAGGAACCTTGGGCACATATCCAGGCCGGGGTCTCAGGATCACGTGAGAGTAAGCCGGCCCGAATTGCAGGCAAGCTTCGTCAATGGAGAATGCGTGCAGGTCCCCCACCCTCTTGATGGAGGCCAATGCAACCAGGAGCGCTGTCTTCATTGACAGGAACTTAAGCTCCACTGATTGCAAAAGGCTAAAAGGGAGCACTCTGCAGGGCAGTTAGAACCACTGAGAGGTCCCAAAAGGGAACGAGAGGAGGGCGAGGAGGATTCAGTCGCCTCGCTCCCCTCAGTAACCTGACGATCAGGTAGCGCTTCCCTACGGACTTACCTTCCACTCTATCATGGTGTGCGGCAATAGCGGCAACGTATACTTTCAGGGTGGAGGGAGACAGCCTTCGCTCCAACCCCGCTTGAAGGAAGGAAAGCACGACACTGATCGAACATCTCCGGGAGTCTTCTCGGTGAGAAGAGCCCAGTTGACGAAGAGGTTCCACTTCAACGCGTAGACATGTCTCGTGGATGATGCTAAGCAGAAGTGATCATAACCACCACCGCTGGTGGTAGGATACTCAACCTGCCTAATCCAGTCCAGGAACCACAGGTGGAGGTTCAAGGGTCGGGACGAGGGTGCCATAGGGTGCCCCGTCCCTAAGAAAGGAGGTGCGCCTCAGAAGAGGCCAGGGAGGTGCTGTCGCGAAAAGTAGAAGTTTGGAGAACCAGGTCCGGCTGGTTGCACAGGTCTGTGCAAGACGGCTCACTGGGTGAAAATGCATACTTGCGGGGCCCCGCAGCCCGCTGTGCGCCAGTGCGTTCGTGCCGAGCGTGCCCTTGGACAGGGAGTAAAACAGAGCGCAATGGGTCGAGTCGTGGGAGGCAAACAGATCTACCTGTGCGTCCCCAAACTGGTCCCAAACCAGCTGAACCGACTGGGGATGGAGTCACCATTCTCCAGAGAGGGGCTGAAGCCGTGGGAGCTCGTAGGCTCCACAGTTCAGGGCTCCAGGAGTAATGACTCGAAGCGACCTCAGATGCTTCCGACTCCATAAGAGGAGGTGGCGGGCGAGTTGCGACATGTGGGTCGTGGGGACACGGTGGGAGCGTAGACCACCTTGATGGTAGATGTACACTACTGACACGGTAATGTCAGGGTGGACTACTATGAGTTGACCCTGAGCAACGGAAGAGCGGTGCAGAACAAGGCATACTGCCAGCAACTCGAGGCAATAGACATGCTAAGGGCGTGCCCCAGCCCGTGGTGGAGGCATGTGTTGAGAAAAAAATGCCTGGAAGCTCCTTCCAGGGGCACTAGCCCGTAGAAAACTGAGGTTCGAACCGGGGTAAAGGTCTGACGGCAGGTCGGAGTAACTGGTACTCGGAGCACGCCGTGTTGCCATGCCCACCTCGGGACTCGGTCGCGAAGCCAAAGCTGAAGCGGTCTCATATGAGCAATCCGAGCGGCGATGTTGCGGCTACGGATGCCATATTCCCCAGGAGCCTCTGAAAAAACTTCAGTGGAACCGCACTCTTGTGCTTGATTGTCTCAGGCAAGTCAGCAGTGGCTGAGTGGAGAAGGCGACCGAGTCAATACCGAGAAAAGAGATCCTCTGCACTGGGCAAAGTTTACTCTTTTCACAGTTGACCCGAAGGCCCAGACGAGCTAGGTGCCGGAGCACTGGGTTCCTGTGTTTGCAAACCTGGTCTCGAGAGTGAGCTAGGATAGCCAGTCGCCGAGATAGTTCAGGAGGCGAACCCCGTGTTCCCATGGAGGAACAAGGGCTGCCTCGACAACCTTTGTGAAGGCGCAAAGAGACAGAGCTAGCCCGAATGGGAGAACAGCGTACTGATATGCACGCCCCTTGACAGCAAACCGTTGGTACGGTCTGAGTCGAAGGAGAACGGAGACATAAAAGTAGGCGTCCTTCAGGTCGATCGCTCCAAACCAATCCTGTGGCCGCACACATTCGAAAATACGTTTGGCCAGGAGCATCTTGAACGGCAGCCTGTGAAGGGGGCGGTTCAGATGTGCAGGTCCAGGATTGGCCGTAACCCACCGGATTTCTCCTGGACAATGAGCTAGGGGCTGTAAAACCCGGACCTCATTTCGGCTGGAGGGACAGTCTTGATCGTACCCTTCGCCAGTAGGGTAGCAACCTGCGCTCTCATGACAGGGGCATAGCCACCGACCATAGTGGAGCGGACTCCCCTGAAGCGGGGAGGAGACCGTGCGAACTGAATTGCATATCCGAGGGTTCGCGCGACCCAGTGGAACAGATTGGGAAGCTCTAGCCAGGCTCCCAAGAACTGTGCCAGCGGAGTCATTCGAACCACAGATGTCCCCTCGGTGGAGCAGCGAAGCCGAATGACTGGCCCTGACGTGGACGGCATAGTGGCCCAATGTGAGGGCACGGTCATAACCGCACCCTGACAGAGGAGGCCAGGGAAGGACCAGCGTTCCGCGGGGGCATGCTCTGCCAGGGGCCTGGCGACAGAGGGGGATGAGAGCGGTATGGTCCGGGGACGGCATGCACTGTCATCCGGCTCTGAGACAGAGGGGGGCGAGGGGTGCGCGGCTCGGGGGATGGCACACCGTGTCGTCCGTGAACTGTGTGCTCAGAGACGGGAGAGTCATGTAAATGTTTTACATTAACCAGTATCAGAAGCACAGTGAAATGTGGGTCATCAGGGTGGTAGTGAACTCGACTTGTGTCATGGTCACTGATGACAGTAAGGAGGCCCACTGCAACACCATCAAGCTCTGGCTCATCCGACTCGTCCTGAATGAATGAAAAAGAGATACTATAGACAACCTTAACACATGAAACAGAACAGATTACATAATTTTTCCAAGTCCCATTAAAATCCAATACCTCTTTTACAAGGGAGACCTGGGTCTCATTGTCAGAGGTGTAAAACATAAGATCCATGTTCTGCGCACACGAATCAGCCAAATTACCAGAGAATCTGAGTGGTATGAGATAGACTGAAACCAAGCTAAAGGACATTTACAAGAAAAAGTTTTACTGATTATTGAACAAAACGCCAATACAGTTACTTTTTAGTGAGGAGAAAGAAAACAGACCATACACGAAAACTGTATAGGTAGACTAAACAAAGGTAAGTCCTAAAACATGTTAGTATTTTGATGAACTGTTTTCATAATTCACCGTAGAATCTGTTGGTGACTTAAGGAGACTCACTTACCAATACCAATACCACCGACATCCGCTCAAACAACTTGGAAACGCACCTAAATCACAATTTTTTTTTTTTGCTAACTTTGAAAAGATTTGCTTCGTGTTTGGATGGAAACGCAGCAATTGTTTTGGATGTTCGGTAAGCTCTGTCGTGAAATATAGGCTACACAAAAAAAGCAGATCAATCAGGTTGCGAACATATCCCTATTCCTTTCAGTTAGTTGTTAAAATGCCAATGTGATCGCTTAGCGGACCAGGACTAAATTTTTTTACATTTTTTTTAGTCCGGACCAAAACCAAGCGAACTATCTTTTCAGGAGTAATGTAGATTTCTTCATAAAAATCTATGCTTGACAATCGCTGTGATGAGTCTTGACACTAATTAGTGCAGAGCAAATGCTGTGTGAAAAGACTATGCTCATACAAAGGAAACAAAGTAATTTTATATTCTGGCCCAGCAGTTCAGATTTTTACTTGCCTTGCCAACATATTCAATTGCCTATCAGAACCCATATGGTTGTGTTGTGTGAGGAACTAAACCCAGTCTTTATGCATTATCTAATATCTAATAAACTAACTGGAAAGTTTTCCCCGAAATCTAACAATTTTGGGGCACATGAGGGTCTAACCATGATAAATCATGGGTTATGCTTAGCCTCAAATATCTCTTCAAAGGGGATTTAATGTGCATTATGGGCACTGAGCTTTGGTATTTTTCGGACAGGGACATGTGCACTTACTTCCTGTCGCATGCACATGTTCTCAAGTGGCCAAGACAGCAAATGTGGGTAATGGGACAGGCCCATTGGGCATGGTGTATCTATACAATGGTATGTTGTAACTAAAATTATTGTCACTGGACATTTTTTTCAGCCTGTTTTTTTTTTATATTGTTGCAAAATGGGTTAGTTTTCTGGAATGGGTCAAGGGATCTAAAATATATCTACAAAACAGTAAATATTATATAGATATATTTATGATATAAAGTATTCATAAATAGTTTACATTTCTATAGCTACTGTATATTCTCTATTGATACTGTCAGTACATCCAGTACATACATTTTAGCATCTTTTTTTTTTGTACATTTAAATGTTACTTACGGAGACCTACATAATTTATTAGAACAAATAAATAATTAGAACAGGCTGACCTGTGATTGTATGTCTTTGTTTGCTAGCCCTGGTATTCATGGTGTTTCCCTGCCTATTCCCCAAGACGCTGATAGGCTTATGACAACAAGATAATATTTTGATTGTCCCTCAATTGATTAAAGGAAACACAAAAAAGTCACAAAGTACTTACAGCAACATCTTCACTATTTATATACCATGTACATTTTGTGCATTTCCCACAACAACATTTGCCATTTTTGAACCTAGCCAGTATTTAAGATAACACCCTTGGGTCTGTTGTACAAAAAGCAGGTGATCGTACCATAAATGGAAAACCAAATTTAGATTTTTCCATCACTCTGCCATGTGAAAAAACAGATACACATACACACAAAAAGTTTTATTTGTGATAATGCAAGGAAACATGCCTAATTGTGCGGAAATACTTTTTTACCAAGCTGTCATACAAAGACATTTTAACCAATAAAATATTGATAACTGATTCTGTTCTCTTTTTTTTGCATTGTAAAATAAAACCTGTAGCTGTAGTATGAAGTTTTTGCTAAATAGTTTTGTCAGATAAATACCTTAAGAAGCGTATTGTTTTGTTTTTCCTTCAAAAATATAAAATATTTACCTCATATTTTGATCGTTTGATCAAACTTAGGGGTCATAAAGAAACAAAGTCTTGTCTGGGTTGTAAAATTAGAAATGTTGCCCGAATTTTAAAAGATCAGGCACGTTCTTGTTTAGCCCTGCACATCTCTAAACATGGTGGAGAGCTGGGCCTTCTCTCCTCTCCATGTACAAAAAGCCATTTTCATGTTGTTTAAATCAAATGAATCCCTTATCCCGAACCCATAAAGTCCTCTCGGCCTCCCTGAAGAGGGAAAAGGGCTTATCTGCTGAGGCCAGCCCAGCACCCCTGCTGAGAGGAGGGTTCGGGAAAGGCTCTCTCCGGTTCCCACTACTAGCAAATGGCTACACCCAACCAGAGCAAAGATTTACTAGTAATTTAAACGTTACACAGGAAATATACATGTATTTCATGCGTAACTATCAGCCAACACTGAGCAGTACGTTTATTTCTTAATTGAATTGTTTATCTAAGCTACAAATAATTTTTTTTTGCTGAGTATTTCTTCAGTTGGACACTTAAGTTCCCAGATTCCCTTTGGTGCAGTGTAGTTTACAACATTCGTCAGTAAATAACCAGAGTAAAGCAAAGTAAAGTTAGTAGACTCCTTTATCCAAAGCGACCTACATCAAATACATTGTATCAGTGCAAATGTCCCGTGGGAAATGGCCTTGACATTGAGTTGTGATCTACAGAAATGATGGGTGGAATGATATGTTTTTTATCATAGTGAATGGTGATTGTATTGTGGACATCACAGTTAGGGGAATGGAATATAATAGTTTTTGTGATGCATCTTGATGCTGGGATGAACGATTCTGAACGATGCATAAAAATAATAGAATCGATTTGTAAAACAAATTCACACTATAAATCCTGAACTGTGTTATTGTAAATTAAGTAGCCTACTCTTAAAAAAGATTGATAAAACTCTTTATTCAGAAGTAAAGTATTTGCATATAATGTTGGCACATAGAGAGAGAGAAGCCCTAACTTCTTAAAAGCAGATTTGGTAACATTTCAGTTTTTATGTAGATAAGGAGAAAAAATCATGATAAAAATAATAATGCAACAACAACAATCATTTTCAAAAATTGGATTCAATGAGGTGACATTCTCAGCTGGTAAATAACAATAGCTTAAAGCGAAAGAGTGTGTGTATTATTAATAAAAGAATTGGAGGACAAGATGCATTGACAATAAGTTTATAAACAAAACTACACTCTCCGAATCATAATTGTTTATATTGTAAAGATTCACACCTCTTATTATATATATATATATATATATATATATTTTTTTTTTCTTCTTGCTGAAAAAATACTAAATAATAACAATGTGGTCATATGTACTTTAATAATTAAGTTAATTAAATACTTAAAGGGTAGGAAATTTCAGAGAGGTTGTCAAAACGTCATAGCTTTGAAAGCATGACATCCCATTTATCCACAATTAGGATAATCCCCACCTATGAGTTACAACTAAGTAAATTACGTGTCCAGGAACGCTGTGGAGTCTTCTGGGCTCCCTTCTCAGGTTTGGCTCCAGTATATTGCATAAACGTTAAAGAGACTAATTGGCCATATGCCTAACAATAAATATTAAATTAACGTATGTCTGCCAAAGCAATTTTAGCCAGCTTAAAAAAAAGAAAAGAAAAAAAGCCAGTTGCTCTTCTGAAACTGACCAGCTGATGGCATTTGAGAGCTCTTTGCAGGTGCAGTATTTTTCCAGCTGAGACACTTTGGTTGCTATGATGATACGGAATATGCCATGCAGTAATGTGGATAAACATGTAATCTCATTTTGAAGAATATTACTGATTATAAAAACGCAGAAACCAGCAATATTAACTTCTCCATTGTTGTTCAGTCGTTGTACAAGTAGAATGGTTGTTTGGTGTAGTATTTGGTGTAGTATTAGTATTTGTTTTGTGAATGAAGCACTATGCACAGAAACAAATTACATAACTCTTACTTGTACCACCTGACTGTTGCAGATTAATTTCGCCATTGATAGTGTTAATATAGAAATGCATAAATCTGTGTCTGATGACGTGAACAGCTCCAAGTAGAATGTCACTGGTGGCAATCTCGTAATTACGGTTTCGACACTGCGTGAACGCAGCATAAGCTGTTTGTTTTGGTTCAGGAGGAACTTTAAAAGGCGGCGCTCTGTGACTGTCTGTCTACAACTCTGCATAGCCTTACGGAACGTGCTGAGGTGTGATGTCTGCGCGAGCTGGATGCGTGGAGGTATGGAAATGCATACTCGAACCGAATGCAATGACTGGATGAACTTTTTTGTCCTGACTTCCACAGAAGATACCGTATATGTACGTTTTAATATTTCTTTTAGAATTTTTATTGATTGCTATCAGGATGCCAAGTTTTAACCAGCATAACAAAATGTGTTTATCAAAAAAATGCCTAACTTTAAGTACTTAGTACATCTCATTTGATTATTTTCTCTTTGTATTATGTTGGATGGATGCTAATAAAAGAAAACCTATAAACCCTATAAAAAACAATGGTAGTCTCACATTATAATTCACATTGTGAGTTGAATTAATAATAAAATAAAAAATCAAAACAGTAAAACTTTATAGCCCTTAAATGCACAACTGCGATCAAACATTACTTGAATTGTACATTGTCTTTTTTTCAGACAGCTTTGATCTAGGTGATACGAATGAGTTTTTATAAGCTGAAAGACAGATATTGAGACAGCATGTCTGTAATTTGTTTTATGGATCTGCTGCTGGTTATTATAATGAGGTAATTCAAGCCGAAAATGGCTGTCCAGAAATGGACCAAAAGTGAGACCACTAAGTGGTCATATGAACTGGCATAGTTCCCAGGACGCTCAGTTTTATGGCTACATTACTGCAGAATAAAGGTTACACTATCTGTGCCTTTTTTTTCCAATCCCCATTTGCCCTGTAACATAATTGAGTCACCAGTGTTAGATTTCAGCACTCTAATGTAGCCCACAGACCATAACAAATTGCATCTGAATTTTAAATGATTTCTGCAGCTCATTATAATGGATCCTACTGGTCAAGAATATTGTGTACTGGGAAGAAGCAAGACATTTTGGCATTATAAATGTGTGCTGGTTACTCAACATAAATCTACATAAAAAGGAGGGTGTCTATTGATGATAATAATTAGAAGCATGTGCCCAACTATGTTGATTGTAACTTCCAAAAGTGTTTATAAATGCAGCTTAGGAAATCACCCATTCACATATCTAAATTTGGTCTGTCCAGTTGAGTCTGCCTTCAGCAGATTGTGCTTTAAAGGCATGATTTACCCCAAGACTTGAAATTCTGAACTTGAAATAATGTCCCCTTAAAAGAAAAAAAATATTTCAAGTCAAAATAAAGTAAGATAAATAAATGTTATTATACATCATGGTAAATGTACATATAATTTTGAATCAATTTCTGTAACCAGTTGGCACCCAAGGCGTTTGATACTGCACATGTCCTATGCTTTGCACTTCACTGTACAGATGCCAAAACACCCTTTATTGCATCATAGCCCATTGCTTTTAATGTGAAAACTTTGCCATCAATATGTTAGGGTATGCTTTTTCAAATTGATTAGTAGTGATTTTTTAGTTACATTACACTATTATGTCGATTTTTTTGAGCACCTAACTCAAAACCCCAGCTGTAAATCTAACCATTTCTTAACAGTTTAAAATATGTAATAGTCAGATAAAAGTAGTCACAATCATTTTCTAAAAAAATTACAAATGTTTCAAGGCCAAACAATAGTTTTGTATGAGAATTTAGATTTTGATCATCATCCCCATTATAACATGCAAATCCTACAGAAATTTTAAAAAATGCTTCCTGTAGAATTGTTACAACAGGTGTAATGTGAAATCCTATTTGATCTAATGTGTCTTATAACCTGTTGTGATATGCTAAAGTTCAAATTTATCTTTTGAATTATGCGTTTTCTCAGTTCCTGATATGGGTTCAAAACTTCAAGGGTAATTTCTAATACTTTTTAAAATTTGTTTCAAAAATTTGTATTATTATTATTGTGACTGTACTTTTATCAGCCTGTTCCTGGTTTATATTGTTAAGATATGGTTAGGTTAAGGGAAGGTTTGGGGTAATGCAATAATAAAGATCTGTAAAATGTTAAATATATATAAAAAAAGTTTTTCCTAATTTTCTTGACCAGCTAATTAAATCCATAGATTAAAAAATTAAAACTGAAATTAGTATATCTTTCTTTAGAACTAAACACATTTTATCCAGCAAAATTATCAAGATATTTGTTAAAATATTTAACGTCATAAAAATGTCAATGACCTGTGTGTCAGTGTATTGATGGCATTGAAAGCAAAGGGTTACCGGCCATGTTGGCAAACATACGGTGGACTAGTAGTGCACAACACAATGAAATTTATAAAGCAAACATAAGTTCACAACACAATAAAATCAAGCCACAACATAGCGAAATAAAGCCACAACACAACGGAAACAAGCCATAACTCCCGACCACTAGATTCGAATTAATACATATTTTTAATTGACTAATTTATAACATTTTAGACATTAATAACAGTAAATCATTTGGTCAGAACCCTCTAAGTAAATAACATGTTATTTTATTGTGTAATATTTTGTTTTCATTTTAATGTGGGACAGTTAAATGCATTATACTGTCGGTTTCTGAATTGCTTTCTTATTTTAAAGATGTGGAGTTTCTCATCCAGTGTGCAAAGTTCTGTAAACCACTTTAGGAATATTTTAAAGTAACAACAGAATAATATTCCTGTTGCTGTTTGTTATTAATGTTAATCAAACAACAAGAGACAGATAACATGGCAGATAAGATAAAATCACTCATTGCTCTTGACTGAAAAACCTTTGTAACTTAAATACAGATTAATTTATATTTAATTTATGTAGTGAAGACTATACAGTGTTATTTTACATTTCATTTGGTTATTCAATTTCTGTACCTGAATACTGTTAGATACCTGTGTAAGACTTGATTTTCCTGCTAGGACAAAAGCTGAGATAAAACTCACCCTGCAATAAAGCAATAAAATGCACCCTGGACAGAAGATCTCAAAGAAAGAGCACAGGACATTGTCTTGTCCAAACTTTTTTCCTTCCTTATCTCTGCATCCCCCTCTCCCTCCACGCTTCCTTTCCCCCAGATTCAGTCTTTTGAAATTAAAATTCGTGTTGGAATATACCTTCTTCTGTCCTCCCTGAACCACCCCGTGACATCCTCTTCCACGAAACCAGGTGTTACTCCCTGGGGTACATGAATTGACCCAAAACAACACTAAACAATATTTGTACAAGCCTTTTGTTCTGGTCTGGGTATATGAGGGTAAGTGACAGATCAGTCTTTGGGAATCTATAACTAGAAAACCCCCATGCAGTGCTGTGTCAGTGTTTTCCCGTCGGAGCACACTCACACACCACTGTGTGTCTCTTTCAGGAATGCATTTCTTACTCTTAGAGTCATCTTTGAGCAATTTATGTTATGTATGTATTATTTTGAATTTGTTTTTAATCATTTACTTGTGTAATAAAATGTTATATTTGATTTATTCTGCATTATTCTGAAATCATTTCTCTAGTATGGATTAATGTGTAGTCTGGTGTTTCTGCAAATCTCCCCCAGGATAGATCACACTGAAGGCACTAATGAATGGAGCATGGAGCACATCATTAAGGAGACCGTCTGATTTCTGTCTATCACTGTCTTAACACGTTGCATCTTGCGATTATTAAAAAAATACACCTTTTGTTATGAGTCAGCATTGAGCGGCATCTTAAGGGTAAAATATATAGCACTCCATCCTCTGACTATTTCAGAACTGGCTAGTTTGTGATCGTGAGCGCACAATCACGGCGTGTCATCTCAAAGCGATACCGTGTCCTTTAATGAACAAATAATTGAAAGTATGGGATACCCAGAATAATTAAAGATCTAAATTAAATCATAATCAATATTTATGATTATTTTCTAAGATAAAGATAAAGTAATATTGGAACTAAATTCTAATAAATAATGTGAACTTCACTGGAGTTCAATGGGTGGCCCTACTACACAAATGCGAATGTGAAAACGGTGACTTCATGAACATGTATAATGTGTTCAGTCTATAGGTGCGTAGTTTCTTTACAAAGTGATTGCCATCTACTGGCCTTGCATGCATAAAACAGCGTTTTTAGTAGTTTTCGCAGATCGGGGATTGTTTTGACAACGTTGTTGTCTGTATGTGAAAAACTCAAGGCCAGGTTCTGGGAGTAGATCAGGATATCCTCAATATAGACGATGACGAAGCGTTGGAGGTACTCCCGGAACACCTCATTCATGTAGACTTGAAATACGGAGGGTGAGTTGGACAGGCCATGCGGCATTACCTGGTACTCGTAGTGGCCTGCCGGAGTGATGAACGCCGTCTTCCATTCGTCACCCTTGCGTATCCGAATGAGGTTATGGGTGCTCCGCAGGTCCAGCTTGGGGAAACTGCAAGCCCCACGGAGCTGTTCCAACGCGGCAGGGACCAGAGGAAGAGGATAACTGTTTTTAACAGTCTGTGCGTTAAGGGCCCGGTAGTCGATACACGGCCACAAATCTCCGTCCTCCTTGGCCATGAAGAAGGAGCAGGATGCGACAGGGGATGTCAATCGACGGATGAAACTTTGTTTGAGAGCCTCCTGAATGTACTCCTCCATGGACTTCTGTTCCGGGATAGACAGAGGGTAGACTTTACCCTTAGGTGGCGTCGCCCCAGGCAGCAGGTCGATGGCGCAGTCCCATGGCCGATGAGGTGGTGGACGGGTCGCCAACCATTTGCGGTATACATCCTGGAACGCCCGGTACTCTGGAGGGATTTCAGTTTTACTCTGTTTCTGGGCTTTTGGAGGTCGAGAGATTGAGAGAGGTCCGACGTGTAGACGGTTTGATCACAGATGACAGACAGTTCTGGAAGCAGGAATAAGTGTCTACCTGCATGGGTTCTGGTGCTGGAAGGGCGATAGATGGAGAGAGGGGCGGATGATGCGAAGCGGGTTGATCCAATGAGTGGGCTGAAAAACGTTGAGAGATACGCACAGCTTTCTGAATGAAACTCTCCAAACCGACGGTGTCATCAAAAATTACCATCTGGTGGCGCACTTCTGGGTTCAGACCCTGGTGAAAGGCTGTCAACAGAGACCGTCTCATACCAACCGCTAGATGCTGCCAATGTGCGGAACTGCACAGCATAAGCATTTATAGATTTATTACATTGGCAGAGGTTGAACAGCTGGTCATGGATGGATAATTTGACCGAAGACTTCCTTGAAGTGACTGATGAAGGATGCCAATGAAGTCGTGACCAGCGTGGATCCATGTTGGCGTGCCAGATGGATTGGGCCCAATGGAGTGCCCGTCCAGATAGCAGGGAATTCATGAAGGTGATACGCGCCCGTTAGGTGGACAAAAGCTGTGGTTGCATTTCAAAATATTGTGAACATTGTTGAAGGAACCCGCTGCAAACCTCCAACAAACCTCCAACATGCACAGGTTCGGCAAACTGATCTGGTGGACGCTCCCCGCTGGTTCCAACAGGACTCTGCATGATGGTCTAGTCTTCTGTCACAAACACAGGAGGAGACAGACAGGTTTAGGTGCACACAGTGTTGATTAAAAGCAGAGAGGTGGTGAAACAACGGGAACCAGATGACGGTGAAAGGATGGTGACTAGTAGACTGATGATGGTGACTTAGCTGGCGATGACTAAAGTGGATTCTCTGTGCAGGTGACTGAGTGAACACGAAGACAGGAGACTGGATACAGGACAAGACGATCTCAGGTGAGTAGATAATAGTACAAGTAGAGGTTACACTTTATTTCGATAGTCACTTTAGACATTCTACTAAATATAAGTAACTTTTCAACTACATGTCAACTAACTGTCATTAGAGTATTAGTAGACTGTAGTAGACTGTCAGTAGACTGGTAGGTTAGGGTTAGGTGTTAGTGTTAGGAGAACAAGTTGACTTGTAGTTGCTAAGTTACTTATAGTCAGTAGAATATCTGTTGGGGGACCAACAAAATAAAATGTAAGCAGATATTAAGCAGACAGTCTACTAATACTCTAATGACTGATAGTTGACATGTAGCTGCAAAGTCATTTATAGTTAGTAGAATGTCTAAAGTGGACTATCGAAATAAAGTGTTACCCAAGTAGATAGTACATAAAGCGGTGTATATTGCAACAAGACCAGACAAATGCTGCATTCCTGTCCAAAATTGTCATGCCCTTCACTCGCTAACTTCCCTCCCTGCTCGTTCACTCGGATGTACGTCATTGCTTATGTTGCACGAGTGCCCACTTCTGGCGAAAACTGCAATTGGCTGAATTGGAACGTCCTAAGCCCTTGATCACTTGGAATCAGCTATGGAGTTAATTTAATATATATATTTTTTTCCCTTTAAGAATTTGTTTAATGCAGCGTCCAAATGTATATAGATGTGTTTGTGTAACCCCCTTCACCCGGGTCCCACTCGACCCGCTCCGAGCGGGCCTCGAACCCGGGTCTCCGGCATGAGAGTCAGGCGCTCTAACAAGGAGGCTAAAGACTGCAGCCTCTAGCATCTGTCGCCAGAGCGCCTATTGAGATCAGAGGAGTGAGGTTTACTCGCACAGCAACTACTAGCTGGCCTCCGTTACATTTGGGTTGTTTTAAATTTAAAAAATCATAATTAATATATCATAGAGTTGTTTGTGGTGGTGGTGATTAGATGAGATATGTTGTGACGTCACAATCATGTTGCATTGTGGTATATGGAGCTGCCTAAATTGTACATATGAAATAGACTCGCTCCCTTGGTCAAAATCGAGGGAACGAGGGTCTGTCCATATAAACTTCCCTCGTCGACTTCATGAAGTGGAAAACCCTTCAAAATGGCGGCAGGGATTCCCCCCGAGTTGCGCACCCAAGCCCAACTGAACTGCACTCTGGCCCACCTCTTGCAAGCAGGCCAGGGATGGTTAAGCGAACTGCGACCGGGCATGGTTCGAAACAATAACACTAGTCAAACGAACCAGACTTTTTGGGTTCATTTCACATTGCAATGTTTACACATTCAATTTAATGTATTTGTTTAGGCAATAATATTGTTTTAAACAGCTTTACAAAGAACAACCGTACTAATATCCTAATGAACAAGTCATCTTTGTTACGTATGCACCCTTGGTCCTGAGTAGGGAATGAGACTTTGTGTCAGCTGACACTATGGGAACACCTCCAGTTGTCACAATCATCTGAAGCCTGTATAATAATTTTTTGGCTGATGGCGCTTTGCACTGCCCCATGAGGAATACGTCAAGTATGCCTCAAAAGGACGTGCTTGCGCCATCTCACTTCAGATTTCCAGTGAAGGAAGCACGCAAATGAGGAGAATGGCAAGCTACACAGCGTCTCGTTCCCTGCTCAGGTAGAATAAGGACGAACAGCCAAATGCAAAGCCAAGCCACGTACCTCATAAGCTGCAGAAATAAAATCAGTCGCCCAATGAGACATCATCTGCTTGGTGACAGCTGTTCCTCTATTCCATCCTTCAAAACAGAAAAACAGTTGATCACGCCTACGCCTCTGCACGGTATGATCAATGTAAGCCTTCAGGCCCTTACTGGGCAAAGCCTGTGGAGCCGGTCATTCTATCAGCATCCTCAAAGTCTGGACTTCATGTTGACCGAGTTTGGTAGTTGTGGGATGAATTCCCTAGGAGGAGTATATCAAATTCATGGCATGCGTTTTTCAAACAACCTTAAATAGCTGACTTCCTGTTGGGCGGAGCGTCCGGACTGATGAAATCTGCATGTTTCATGCATATACGGTCTTTTATGTGTCCAAGATATTAGCCCTCTGGGGTCGGCGGTCACGCCGGCGTGACCAGCTCACCTTTTTTCTTATCAGTGAGACTCAAAATACTCTGTTGATTTTAATCTTACATATAAGTGTTATACATCATTCGATCCTGTTAAGTGTCTATTTTTTATGTATAATCACAATAAAAACAAAGTTTTGTGGTTTTTGTCAAATAAAGAAAAATAAACATGATGCGAGTTTTGCCTTCTCTCTGTCAGGGAAGTCCATTCTGAAACGCGTCCGAAAATGAACTGTAACTCCGCGAATACTTGTCATACAGGCATGAAAGATTTTTCTTTATGAAGCTTGAATTCTTTTTGTAGCAATGTTCAGGGAAGAAGGAGGCGGGAATTGGCGAACATTTAAACATACTTTATTAAAATAAAACCAAACAAACTAAAATACCGCCAGCAGCCCCTCGCGGACGACGGCTGGCTTACCAAAAATAAACATAACGGCCAGCAGCCCCTCGCGGACGACTGCTGGCTGAAATAAAACACAAATATAAAAAACAAAACTCAACTAAAATACAGGTCTGTTCCTCTCTCGATCATCAAGTCGTCTCTTCTCCTTTATGCTTCCGTTCCTCCGTGAGAGATGCGATACCAGTGTGCTTCACAGGTGTTGCTCATTAGCAATCACACCACCGGCCTCGCGCCGATCTCTCATGTCCCTCGGCTGTCCTGTTCGCCACATACCCCTATCGCCCCTCACAGTACCCACGAGCCTGTGCCTACTCCCCCCCGGCGCGGCGATCCCTGGGGGAAATGGAGACGGAAGCATGAGGAGCGACAGATCGAGAGAGGGGAGAGAGGGAAAAAAAATTGGTCCGGTTCCCACAATGCGCTGCCATCTTGTCCCCCATCAGCTGGGCGATCTCCTCCGTGGTGCCTGGCGGTGATGCTGGGTAGCCCTCGGTGGACGGCTCGACGCTCATCCGCCGCCCGGTGGACGGCGAAGGCTCCTCGGGTGCCTTGGGCAGACGGCAGGAGTCCCCCGCTCCCTGCTCCTCCCCTTCGCTGGTGGACGGCAGCAGGCTCCGGCCCACGGCGAGCGGCGGCGACTCCTCCTCTCCCTCCCGGATGGCAGCCACCCCTCCAATACCCAGCCGGCCGGCAGCGAGCTCGACCGTCCCACCGGCAACTCACTCCAGCGCACTGCCTCGAGCGTCCATGGCCGCGAGTCCCCCGCTCCCTGCTCCTCCCCTCGTTCGGCAGATGGCAGCAGGCTCCGGCCCACGGCGAGCGGCGGCGACTCGCGCACCATGCTCGATGGCACCGCGGATTCCCCACAGCGGCGAGGACTCTCTGACAGCGCGTTCCTCGCTCTTCCCGGGTCTCGGCACCAGTGTAGCAATTTTCAGGGAAGAAGGAGGCGGGAACCAGCGAACAATCAAATAAACTTTATTTAAAATAAAACAAACAAACCAAAATACCGCCAGGAGCCCCTCGCGGACGACTGCTGGCTACCGAAAATAAACATAAAGAACTGCCAGCAGCCCCTCGCGGACGACTGCTGGCTAAAATAAAACACAAATTCAAAAACTAAAACACAGGCCTTTTCCTCTCTCGATCATCAACGTCGTCGCTACTCCTTTTTGCTTCCGCTCTTCCGTGAGAGATGCGAGACCGGTGTGCTTCAGAGGTGTTGCTCATTAGCAATCGCACCACCTGTTCGCCACACTCTTCTTTTAAATGAAGTAATTTATATAAAAAACAAATATTCTCAGTTTATGTAATCTGTATGAAAAGAGAGAGATGCCAGTCTTTTTCTTTTCAGCTAATTATACCTCATTACACGTTAATGTGCCACGCCCACGGAAAGCGCGGGCTATTCAAACAAATGATCTGAGGCAAGCCATGCAAACATGCCTACGCCCACATCAGCTGGATATAAACACATCAAGTTTATTAAGAACCATGTACTTTACCTCGTCTTGCTGCGCTGTGAGGAATAATAGTATCGTAATAATCCTGGAACATTTTACCTCAGAAGTGCTGGTAGTTTCATTTCGAGGAGCAACGGATCCAGCTGATGTAGTAAGAATAGTGACATTGAATAATGTCTGTAAACCGCAAAAAGACTGTTTAAATATGAATTGCGTGTCTGTGTGTGAATGATGAATGAACGAAACAGGCGCGGGCGCGCTGTTGTTTACTACAGTTATAGAGGGTATGTCTGTGCCGATTTACTCTCGCACCTACATTAGTAAACGTTATTTTTACATGGACACATCCAAACTATATTGCTATAGCCTACTGAGATGAGTAAAAATAGACTGAAATATGTTGAAATAAAATGTCTGTATAAGCAAAAAACTGCAAATTTAACATTTATATGTTAATATATCCTAAACATGATATGTTACAGACTAAATATGAATGTTTAGACAAGATTTTGTTGATTAGTTTTGGATAGATTATAAAGTTTTTAGGCTACTGTAAAAAAAGACTACTGCCCAAGAGACTAAGTGTACCCATTAAGCCCACCAAAATCTGTCTAGTTTTTTTCATAGATATTGACAAGGTTTATAAGGAAAATAATTAGTTAAAATAGAAGATGTATCTCTCATTTAAAAATATATTAATTAGTTGATGTACATTTTAGAATATAAAATTAAGATCATTTAGGGATAAAGTCAGAAGTCTGGCATGGGCTCAATTGGTACTTTTGCCACCATTTAAGCCCGCGTATGTTCCAAATAAGCCCACATCATCATTTATTCACAAAATATAAAAAAATATTGATTTTAAAGAAGTAAAACATCAATATATTTATTCAGTGACAGTGAAGTATTAAAAAAATTCCTTTAGCTAATGTTTGATTAGAGACCTGGGTGGGATGGGTAGGTGTTAGTGGACGGTGGTCTGGAGCCTTAAAGGGTAACTAAACCCCTGGTCAGAGCCTGACTCCACCCACTGGCAATATTTGAAAAATGCTGGAAAAGTGGGCAGAGCCCAGCGGAGGGGGGCGTGCACCTGAGATGCATCTCTTTGTATGGAACCTGCCTACGTCACCAACAACCGTTGTGTCACGAACCACCGCAACCACTAATAGGAAAATTCAACTGCAGTAGCCACCGTTCAACCTAAACAGGGCAGCACTCAGACGTTTTTAAACCATATATTGTAGAATTAAAACACTTTACACCTAAATGTAAAAAAAAAAATACTGGAATCAATGAACAGCATTTATGAAGCTCCATTCTTACAGATCATTAACTAAAAAAAGTTGTTTTAGTGTTTAGTTACCCTTTAAGTCGGCTCGACTGGAGTTGTAGCTGGAGTCAAGCTGGAAGTTCGACCAGGTGTATCTCGGAAGCCAAGCCGAATTAGGGCTCCATACTCTGGGCTTAGGGGGGCCTCCTAGTGGGCCCCAGACACTGGGAGTCTGGAGCCTTAACCCTCTGGGGTCTAAGGTATTTTTGGGGTCCTTGAGATGTTTGACGTGCCCTGGCATTTGTGCTTTTTTCAGTTGCTTATAAACATATTAATGGCAAAGGTGTAATTACACTCTATTTAGCACAAACATGGCTACCATAATATGTGAGGAACATGTATGTACATGTTTGTATTTTTGAGAGAATATTGTTTATGCATGGTTATTGAAAAAACTAAAACTTAAAGTTTCTGAAATAAGGCCACAAAACACATACTAAATATGTGTCCACAAGACTTTTGACTAATGGATGTTGTCGCCTAGAGTTTTGCTTCAAAATGATCTGAAAATCATCCTGCCTAATCATTTACACAAAACAATACATTGATTAAAATTTTTTAACACTTTTTGTTTGGAAAGGCAATATGTGTGGAGGCGTGTTCACACCTGAGAAGACAAAGACCGCTTAATGTGTCGCATAATGAGCTGCATAATGAGCCTTTCACTGGGTACCAAAGAATGCAAGGACACAAAATAAATATATATATATATATATATATATATATATATATATATATATATATATATATATATATATATATTTATATTTATATATATATAGGGGAGAGCCGGGACGGTTGAAACGCTCTTCAGATAAACGTCGTTTTCTAAGATAAGGTTAAAGATAGATTTTTTTTGTGTGTGTGATCAACAACTCACATATGTGTTCTCTTAGTATCATGTGTTATTCGGTAGAAACATAGAATGATTTAAGTAAAAATTTACTTTGAACGGGAGTTGGGTTTTGTTTCAATCGTCCCTCCACAGCGGGACGATTTAAACACAGGGGTGGGACGGATGAAACATAACAGTTTAAACGGTAACTATTCATCTAATTCTTGTTTTTATGAACAATACCTGACAAGTAACTTATGTACATATTGTTACAAACATATTTTGTCATTTATTTTCATTTTAAGGTTCATATTAACATTTTTGTTCTGTCGCCCAATAAACAATTGGCGATAAGCCTTTGTGCATTTTGCGTAATCTTTCTAATTGGCTATTTTGAAGAAGACAGACAAATCCGTTTACAATTAATTCTTACTTTTATTCCTTGAGTCATATTGAGTAGGGGTGTTAAAGATTTATTAGTTTTCTCGATGCATCGATTACAAATCCTGATGATGCATATGCATCGATCCTGAAACATGTATTTTGAATCGTGAATCGTTTATTTCGGTCAATGTTCGATTTAAAATGCTAAGAATCGAATAATTTACGATTCTATAGCGATTCATTGCTTTAAAACACATAAACATTAAATGACTACATGCGCGTAATGGAGGCGTTGTGCGGCGTCATTTGGCGTCCTCACAGCTCTCCTTCACAGATAGGCTACTCGCTGCACTCTTTACCATCTTTCACTGGATTTCGCTCACGCTCGGTTCCATATAACTCTCATCTACAGATTTTTGAGCAGTCCATCTTTGAGCTCTCCTCAGGAAAACCACTGGTGTTCACATGAGCAGATGACAGCTCTCTATCGAGAAAGCAAGTCTTGAGTCAAACCGCTCAAGCCATTGATAACGCTTCCATATCATTGCGCGGGCACTGCTATGAAACAACTTGTTCGTAGCGTGGAAATGTCGCCGTTATTTTCTAAGTATTAAAAAAATTCCTTTAGCTAATGTTTGATTACAGCCCTGGGTGGGATGGGTAGGTGTTAGTGGACGGTGGTCTGGAGCCTTAAGGGTAACTAAACCCCTGGTCAGAGCCTGACTCCACCCACTGGCAATATTTGAAAAATGTTGGAAAAGTGGGCAGAGCCCAGCGGAGGGGGGCATGCACCTGAGATGCATCTCTTTGTATGGAACCTGCCTACGTCACCAACAACCGCTGCATCACGAACCACCGCAACCACCAATAGGAAAATTCAACTGCAGTAGCCACCGTTCAACCTGAACAGGGCAGCACTCAGACGTTTTTAAACCATACATTGTAGAATTAAAACACTTTACACCTAAATGTAAAAAAAAAAATACTGGAATCAATGAACAGCATTTATGAAGCTCCATTCTTACAGATCATTAACTAAAAAAAAGTTGTTTTAGTGTTTAGTTACCCTTTAAGTCGGCTCGACTGGAGTTGTAGCTGGAGTCAAGCTGGAAGTTCGACCAGGTGTATCTCGGAAGCCAAGCCGAATTAGGGCTCCATACTCTGGGCTTAGGGGGGCCTCCTAGTGGGCCCCAGACACTGGGAGTCTGGAGCCTTAACCCTCTGGGGTCTAAGGTGTTTTTGGGGTCCTTGAGATGTTTGACATGCCCTGACATTTGTGCTTTTTTCAGTTGCTTATAAACATATTAATGGCAAAGGTGTAATTACACTCTATTTAGCACAAACATGGCTACCATAATATGTGAGGAACATGTATGTACATGTTTGTATTTTTGAAAGAATATTGTTTATGCATGGTTTTTGAAAAAACTAAAACTTAAAGTTTCTGAAATAAGGCCACAAAACACATACTAAATATCTGTCCACAAGACTTTTGACTAATGGATGTTGTCGCCTAGAGTTTTGCTTCAAAATGATCTGAAAATCATCCTGCCTAATCATTTACACAAAACAATACATTGATTTAAATTTTATAAGACACTTTTTGTTTGGAAAGGCAATATGAGTGGAGGCGTGTTCACACCTGAGAAGACAAAGATCGCTTAATGTGTCGCATAATGAGCTGCATAATGAGCCTTTCACTGGGTACCAAAGAATGCAAGGACACAAAATAAATTATATATATATATATATATATATATATATATAGATTTATATTTATATATATATAGGGGAGAGCCGGGATGGTTGAAACACTTTTCAGATAAACGTCGTTTTATAAGATAAGGTTACAGATAGATTTTCTTGTGTGTGTGTGATCAACAACTCACATATGTGTTCTCTTAGTATCATGTGTTATTCGGTAGAAACATAGAATGATTTAAGTAAAAATTTACTTTGAACGGGAGTTGGGTTTTGTTTCAATCGTCCCTCCACATGAAACAATAAATACAACTTGTCAGTCAAAAAAAAGTACCGCACAAAAGATTTCCCTAACCACACTCAAAAACCGCTTTCCGGCTCTAACTTTAAAACGGCAAGACGTAAAGAAGAAATGTTTTCGCGGGTCTGATAGGCATTGCGTGCTGTATGTGCTGACGGAATTTGACGTACATAACGTGTGTGGTTTTCAAGGAAATCTCAATGTTTCATCCATCCCGCGTTCCAATCGTCCCGGCTCTCCCCTATATATATATATATATATATATATATATATATATATATAGCATATATATGTCCATTTTTCCGATTTTGAGATTTTTCGACGGATAGAATGTCCAGGTTAATTTCCGTATACAGTGTGCTTCACATTATCTAAATGACCAATGAAAAGTTGTGAAATCATGTCATCTGATTTTCACGTATATCCATTTGGTGTCAAAGCTGTCAATCACGCCGCGTATCTCCCACCCTGTGGAGGCATCTCGCCGGTCTCATGAAGTTTCATCTTAACGCCGCCTTCACACTGGCAGTTGAAATCAGCTCCGATATGGCTCCGAAACGACCGGAAGTCATTCATTTCCTATGGAGATTCGCAGACCGCATGCGAATGGGTCCGAAACGGGTCCGACCGAGTGCGGTGCGAAGAAAATCGTGTCCGTTGGTCATCCGCATGAGTTCAAAAAATTGAACTCTTGCGAAAAGCTACGGACGGTTCCTATCCGACAATTCCAGCGGAAGTTAGCGTTGCTATGATACTGATAAACAAACCTGAATTCTTATCGTTATAAAATTATTATTTCTTTTATTAAAAGTTAAGTTGTCATGTCATTTTTTGTTATTTCTCAACGTTATTAGAGCAGTTAATACAATTAAATTGTAGGCAGACATCGAACTAAATGTGATATTGTAGGCAGACATCGAACTAAATGTGATATTATTAGGGCCAAATATAATTATTTCTGTTTTATCCTTATTTAACTGGAGAAAATTATTATTCATCCAGGATTTTACCTCTTTTAGACATTCAAAAAGTGTTTCCACAGATTTATTATCTCCAGGCTTTATGGGTAGATACATCTGGGTGTCATCAGCATAAAAATGATATGAAATGCTATATTTCTTAAAAATGGAACCAAGGGGAAGCATATATATTGAAAATAGTACTGGTCCTAGAATGGAACCTTGAGGGACCCCACATGTGATCGAAGCTGTTGATGATGAAAAATTTCCGATTTTAACAGAAAAGGTCCTATTTTGAAGATAGGAGGCAAACCAGCTTAGAGCAGTGCCTTGGATCCCCACACACTGTCTTAAACGTTCAACCAAGATTAAATGACCAATGTATCAACCAATGTATCAAATGCTGAGCTAAGATCTAGCAAAACCAAAGCAACATTGTCATGATTCTGCCATCTAGTTCTTGTATTTCTTTAAGTCTTGAGGCAGGATCATGACAGACCCATGTTTTATGTGCAAACACATGGCCTTGTTGGGCCATGTGCTTGTGTTGTCCCGTCATCTAGCCCCGCCCTCCTTGTTATCCTTGTTTAGTCATTATTGCTTCCCCATTATCACCTGTCTCCCTCATTAGTTTGTCTCTATTTAATCCCCTCGTGTTTGCTGTCCAGTGTTGGTTCATTGTCAATCCGTGTCAAGTTTGTGAGTAACCTGTCAAGAATAATCGTCCTGTTGAGCTATGTTTTGTATCAGTTATTTGTCTTCTAGTATTTTGTCAGTATCTTTGTCTAGTTAGTCACCTTAGTCCTGTCTTGTTTTGCCCCCTCGTGGGCTTTGTTTTCCATTTTTGTTCATAATAAACCGTGTGCTGTGACTACTGTCTGCGATTGGGTTCATTCCCTTCTTCACCCTTCCAACCACATGACAAACATTGCTACTAGAGTCAATCTTGACTAAAAGGTCATTAACTACCCTAATTAAAGTTGATTCTGTGCAATGACCTGATCTAAAACCAGAGTGAAATTTATCAAAAACATTATTTTTTTTTAAAAATGATGTAAGCTGATTAAAAACTATTTTTTCTAATATTTTGGATAAGAATGGTAGCTTAGATATTGGCTGAAAATTATTTGGATCTGTAGGATCTAGGCTAGGCTTTTTAAGTAGAGGCTGGACTACTGCATGCTTAAGACTTGAAGGAACACACCCACTGGTCAGACTGCAATTTATAATTGAAAGAATACTTGGTCCAATCGTATCTATGAGCTTGACAAACAACTTGGGGGGGAAGCACATCATTAAAGGAGGAAGTAGGGTTTAAATGTGCAACAACATCTCTAATAGATGAGAGTGAAATTGGCTCAAATTGAGATACATTTTGAGACATAGAGATTAATATAGAAGTTATATCAACTTGTGATGGTGTAATCGACAGTCTTATGTCCTTAATTTTTTTAATAAAAAACTTTAAGAACATGTCACAAGTATTTGGTGATGGATCAGGGCCAGTGCTACATTCTAGTTTAATAATAGTATTTATAGTTTTAAATAATATCTGTGGACTGTGAGCATTTTGTGCAATTTTCATCGAAAAATATTCTGCTCTTGACGTTTTCACCGCCTTTTCATATTTGCATAGACACTCTCTTAAAACCTCATAAGAAATCTGAAGCTTGTCTTTTTGCCATTTCCGTTCTGCTCTCCTACACTCCCGTCTATGTAACCGAGTATTTTCATTTAACCATGGAAGGTTTTTGTTTTTATCTCCTTAATTTATATGGGGCAACATGGATATCAGAACAAGCATCATTAAACAGATTTATCAATTCTTCTGGATCCACTGAAACAGATGGAGATTCAACAGTGCCAATTAATGAGTGAGTTACAAATACTGATGAAAAATCACTGATTGTATTAGATGTAATCGCACAAGAGTAATAAGCAACAGGCTGTGTTTCCGGGGGACCACATAGTAGGGTAATATTAAAAACAATAGGCTTATGGTCAGAAAAATAATGATCTAAGATCTGTATGTTAGACACAGAAATACCCATACAAAGGACCAAATCAAGAGTGTGACCATGCTGATGAGTGGGGCCAGTTACACATTGTAAAAAATCAAATGAATCAATAACGTTTAAAAACTCTGTGACTAAAGGCTTCGATTGACAGCAAACATGAATGTTAATATCACCAAGGATTACAATGTTGTCAAAAGAAGTTACAATCACAGATAAAAAGTCTGAAAAACTCCTGTATAAAGTCTGCATTATATCTGCGAGGTCTATATACAAGAACACATAATACAGGACTAGGCAGAGCAATTACTACATTGACTACATTGACTTGAATTACATGACTACACCTCAAAACTCTGGTAACTCTCAGCAGGGATTAATCGACATTTCCACTCATTTTTAAAGATAGATGCTATTCCTTCGCCTCTACCTATAGTTCTCGGGGTATTAAAAAAGTTGCAGTTCATAGGTAAAAGTTCGGAGAAGGGGCTTATATCCCCGTCTTTAAGCCATGTTTCAATAATAAATAAAAAGTCTAATTTTCGTGATACAAAGATATCATTCAGAATGGCAGTTTTGTTTGAAATAGATCTAGCATTAACCAATGCTATTGTCGCTATACTATTAGAGGCATCGTGTTGAGTACTGGCCTTCACTGGAGTTGTGTCCACATGCCGTATGTTATTGAGCTGTAATCCTCTGCCGCATCTCCGCGATCTAGCCAAGACGATTCATTACGTCGGCACACGCAAGGCAGGGCAGACATTCTGTAGATAGGAGCTCCTTAACTCCAATCCGACATCCTCTAGATGGAATTTCTGGTTATTATTTCCAGGACCCAGACCACGTCTTGCTCGGACGGCCAGACCGGCTCTTTTCCCACGCTTCCTGCTGCTATGGCGTTTCCTTCTATGACGCACAACCAAGCGCCACGTATTTGCCGGTATAACCGATGTGGATTGTGGAGTGGTATACCATTCTCCCCCAGAGTCCCGCATACTTTGTTCCATGACTGTTGTCCGAATGCTGAGCAAAGTATAACGACCGTATACTATGCAAGAACAAGTCAATAAATGTAATAAAATACATACATAGTAATAAAAGATAAATAAGAGCCATTGAGCAGCAAGAGCGACGGCATGCCGACAGGTAACCAGGCGCCATCTTGCTCATTCACAACAACAATTACAATTTTAACAATATTCCAAGTTTATTCTTTCTTTGTAAAAAGTATACATTTTATCATAAGTATTTCAAAGGTAAGGATTCATTAGTATGAATATTGGAACAAACACTACAATAACATCTCAGTTGATAATTCAATATACCTACTTTATTTTTGAGAAAACATCCCATACTATATATTTAACATATGAGCAGAAATTGGCGAACAAAAGCTGAGGGAAAGTGTACCCATTAAGCCCATGTCCCCTTTAAGCCCACTTTCAACTTTGAAGTCAAATAAAAAAAAGAGTAAATCATATTTTATGCTGATCATTATTTTAATCAATCCAGTGATTTGTTACTTCCCTGGCATTTTTTTTATTGTATACCAATCACATTTGGAGATGTTGAGTTTGCCCCACCCATGTGCATGCTGTCTCAGGGGACCTCACACAAAGTCACCCCAAAACTTTGGTGTTTCGGGACCCTGCAGAAATCAATAAATTTCTGCAATTTTCAGCCATTTATTTGGTAACTACATTGATATTATGTCAAATAAGAGATAAATTTGTTGTTTTTTTGTGAATGAACAAATAGTACTTTATTATTTTATATAATTGTCCTTTAAATGTAAAGATGAGTTTTATTAGCTTCTGTTCAAAGCTTATCTCTTGGTCAAACCATTATCCTTACAGAAAGATAGACTGCCAAAGAATTAAGCATGTGAACTGCAAACAATAAATGTTTTGTGATTCACTTTACATTAATTTACAAATAAATACATCATAAATTGTTTTGTAGAGATTATTTTCATAAATTAACTCTTTTTTTTTAGATGGGCTTAAATGGTACAGTACAACAAAACGCATGCAAACTATAGCCAAAACAAGCTAACCTTGAAGAAAAAAACTTAACATTTCTCAATATGGGCACAATGAAAATCACTATGATACTTAGTCCACTGTATATTTAAGCTCCATGCATGTATTTGTAAACATATCTTACATTTTTAAATTGAAAACATTGTCTTTTTTCACCATTACTCACTGTGGAACCATTTAAGCCCATCTTATGTGTTTCAATGAGGAATCCCTCTAATTGCAAACTTTGATAAATTTTCTGAAAGTGTTTAATGATAACATTTCCGCTACTTCCGGTCCAGCTTTGACCGGGCAAAACTCGGGAACCAAGCCAAGTTGGGGCTCCAGACTCCAGGCATGGAGGGGTCACCCAGTGGGCCCCCCATGCCAGGAGTATTGAGCCCTAACTCGGCTTTCTTCCCGAGATATGGTCACTTCCTGTGGAACTTTGATTGGGCATAATTCCACAGTCAAGCCAACCTAAGGCTGCATACTCCGGGTGTGGGGGAGCCACTAGGAGACCCCCCGAAACCCCAGAGTCTGGAGCCCCAACTCGGCTTCCTTCCGGAGATACACCCGGTCAAGCTTCCTTTGACCAGGAATAACTCGGGAGCCAAGCCCACTTAATAACAATTTTGGTCTCACGCACACATGATCTTTAGTTATTTCCTTATCACTTCTCACGTGTGTTCGATTGTGAAACGTAGTTTGCGGACCAGACAGAAGTTGTCGGCGATTCTTTCTTTTGTAAAGTCATGCAGTGTGAACCCCCCTGTCGCTGATCCATCGTGCAGTGTGAACACAGCAGCAACTGAATGTTACCCCATATAGTCGTGCAGTGTGAAAAGAACAGTGACCCGAATACTTTGAAAATCGTGCAGTGTGAAATCAGCATTAGGAAAGAAAGATCAATAAAGGTCAGATTAAACACAAAGAAGTCATTAGAGATTTTTTTTGGTGTCTTTTACAAATTTCCTGAAGTACCATGGCAATGGCTGGGAAACCCAGGAGTAAGCAAACAACAGCGAAACCTAACCAGAACAGAGGAACAATAGGCTGTTCAGTGGAAAAAAATAGTCATTGACCAAAAACATTTACAGACAACTCTGTACTATCTAAATCTGTATGCATGTTTGCAGAGTCAAAGAGAAATGTGGACAAATGTTTGGAAGAGGGGTGTTGTTTGTTTTATCCTTGACATTTTGTTTTATCTGTTAACTATTTTTTTATTGAACTGTTGGGTGGTACGTGGCTCAGTGGGTTGCACTGTTGCTTCATGGAATGAAGGTCTCGCTTCGTGTCCTGGCTGAGCCAGGAGGCCTTTCTGTGTACTGTAGTGTACATGTTCTTCCCAAGTTGGCTTGGGTTTCTTTTGAGTATTCTATTTTCCTCCACAATCCAAAGACATGCAGGACAGGTCAATTGTCTGTCTTTGTCTAGTAGTTTACTGATAGTATACTGCAGTGTATGTTACAAACTTAAATGTATATAACTAGTAAACGTCTTGGTTATGTATGTGACCCTAGTTCCTTGAAGAGGGAACGAGACACTGCGACGAAACACTGTGGGAATGCCTCTGTGTGATTGCGTCATGAAGCAAGTATGAAATCAGTCAAATGGAGTGACGGACCATACATCATCAACCAGGAAACTATAAAGCACACCTGAACCAAACAGCATCAGCTTCTGATAGGCTATAGCAAGTAAATCACGTGTATGCGGTGAGAACTAGCCTGCCGCATCACAAACATCTTGGAGGGAAACTCCTGACAGTAATGCTTTGGAAGCAGCCATGCTGTCTGTCCGACTCATAAGCAAGTGATATGGCCTTGAACACCCACTTGCTCATCCTCTGCTCAGATGCCGGGCACCCCTTTCTGGGTGCCCCTAAGCAAACAAACAGTTGTTCAGACATTGTTCTGTTGTGTTGTACTGTTCTGTGGATCTAAGCACTACTAAGGACTAAGGACTAAGGCCCTAACTAGGCAGAGCAGATATAGTTTATCTTGGTCTGACGTCCGGAGGAGGACAGAAGGCCTGCAATACTGTTCTTAGGGTGAAGAAAAACCTTTACCATACCAGGAGCAAATTCCAGGCACGAGGGAGATACCGAGAGGCCTTGAATGTCTCCAATTATTTTGATAGATGTAATAGCAAGAAGAAATACAGTCTTGGAGTGAGAACTTCTCAGGAACCTCTTCAATAGGCTACAAAATTATGGCCAAATCCCAGGCCGGCACCCTCATGCCCGGCACCCTCGTGCAGGTCTAAGCCTCAAAATGCCACGGAAGAAATGTGTACTAAGGGGTGTCTCCCTAAAGACACACCATATAAAGCAGTTTGGTAAGCAGCTAAGGCCGCCACATACACTTTTAGTGTGGAGGGGGCTAACCTTACAGAGAATCGTTCCTGCAGGAATTCCAGTACTGCACCCACCGAGCAGTTAACTGAGTCCAACTGGTGATTTCCGCACCAGGAAGTGAAAAATCTCCACTTTAAGGTGTAGAGTTTCCTCGTGGATGGAGCTCTGGAGTGGAGGATGGTCTAAACAACCTCAATTGAGAGACCTGAACTTATGAGCTGGGCCCCCTCAGAGACCAAGCCCAGAGTCTCCACAATTCTGGGCGGGGGGTGAAGGATCAACCCGCTCACCTGAAAGAAAAGGTCCCTCCTGATTGGAATCTCCAGAGGAGAGCCGTCGAGGAGAGACACTAGGTCCAAGAACTATACTCGGCCCAGCCAAAACGTTGCTATTAACAGAAGACGGGCCTCATCCCGGCAAGCTCTCTCCAGAACTCCCAGGAGCAGAGTGATCAGGGGAAATGCGGGTGTACCATAGCATCCAGCCCCAGAGGAGCTGGCTGACTGAGGGAGAACCACAGTCGTCTCTTGAGACGTGAACAGATCTACTTCCACTCAGCCAAAGTTTTTTATAGGAACTCCACCTCGGGGTGGAGTCTCCATTCCCCGGGCCTCTGCCCCTGCCTAGACAGGATGTCTGCTCCCTGATTTAAATACCCAGGGATGCAAATTGCCTTTAGAGAGAGCAACCTCCCTTGCCCAAATGAGGATCGGGTGAGCCAGCTTACATAAGCTTCGCGACCACAGACCCCCCTGATTGTTTATATAGGAGACCACCAATGTGTTGTGTTGTCTGGAATGTGAGATCTGAGGCGTAGATT
Organism: Siphateles boraxobius; assembly: GCF_051911475.1. Classification (NCBI taxonomy): domain Eukaryota; kingdom Metazoa; phylum Chordata; class Actinopteri; order Cypriniformes; family Leuciscidae; genus Siphateles; species Siphateles boraxobius. The sequence continues at coordinate 10,524,323 of NW_027508722.1, forward strand.
CTTTATGTTGATCCATGATCTAAGCACTGCCTCAGCAAGCGCAAGATCCAATCTAGTTAAGACTCAACAGGGGCGAAGCTAAAGCTCCCGATAGTGCATGTTCTTTTCTACACATAGGGAAAATTTTATGAATGAAACTGTCAGCCCACACTGACGTGCATGCACCGTTCCCCCAAAAAAATTTTTACCGCGTGTATACTGCTCGTAATGTAGTGAGGGCAGGGAAGGATACACGATACAAAAGGCTGTTTGCTTCAGATGAAGTGGTGAGTCTGTTTCGATAACTATAACATTCAGCTCCTCAGAACTTGATAATAGCAGTCCGGGTGCCTAATTTGGGGTGGATGTAACCGCAAAGCGCTCTCCCGAACTCCTGGCAGGTAAAGGCAGAGAAAGGGTGAAGCCCCTCTCTAACCCCTCTGCCAGATCCATTTGCAAACCCCACGACTTGAGCCGCCGGGACGCGACCCGTGAGGAATGCGAGCTGAGGTTCTCTCCTTAAAATGCACCCAGCGGTAGTACAACGTTCTCAACTGTCAATGCTCACAAAGTTCATATTCAGCACCCATGAGGGTTGACTGAGCGTGATGCAGTCCCACACATGATACATGTGTATCGCCACCCGTGATGTAGATTGAGCAGGGGTGAACACTCTATTGAACTGTTGTTCGCTCGCCATTATAAAGTTTATATATATATATATATATATATATATATATATATATATATATATATATATGGGTAAAAAATCCTGCCTAGCACAAAAAGACAGACAAAAATCACTCAGGGATTTCACATAGAGCGCTTGCTGTAGACACAGAAGCTGACACTGTTTGGTTCAGGTGTGCTTAATTGTTTCCTAGTCGATGACATCACATGACGTTCCGTCACGCCATTGGACTGATTTCATACGTGCTTCATGACACAATCACGCGGAGGCGTTCCCACAGAGTTGCGACGCAGCTCGAATTCCCTTGAAAGGGAACTAGCAGCATACCTAATGTTCACTTGTAGTATATGGTTACAATTTTAAGGAAACATAAACTAGTTACCACTGTTACACTTAAATGTAAACTTTTATACTTTTAAACTGAAAAGTGAACCTTGTGTAGTCCCAATAAGTATTGAAGTATACCCACTTCTTTTTTGTGTTGGTCTGCATTCAATTTTAGTGCTGTTGATCATACACATAAGAACCAATTCAATGTGTGTGCAGTTTCTTCTTGCCCTTTTCCTTAAATGATATGTTCTTATGCTCTTACCTTCCTTTTTTCCTCAAATATTTTGAATTGGTATGTCCAGAAAATAAATCCTTTCCAGTCCAGCTTAGTGCCAGCAAATCCAAAGAGGAAATGTTGTGCATGAATCACAGAATGTGACTCCAAACAACAAAATGGGTTAACCTACGTATATGTATGTACACTGCTTCTTCAAGCAATCAGCCAGATATACAGACAGTGGATAAACACACCCCTGTTAAAACTGCTGGGTTTTGCAATATTAAAGATGAAAAACAGATAAATCAGATCAGATTTTTACATTTAATCTAAACAGTACAATTTCCCTCAGCACGTAACTGCTAAATAAAAAATTACTACAAGTATATGAGTAAACTATCAGTATAACTAGAAGTCACTTGTAGTATAATTGCACTACAAACGAAAAACTTAGTTGTATACTAGTTATGTACGGTGGCCGAGAGAGCTCAACATGCTGCAACCTAAAGAAGACGCATGCAAATAGAAAAAAACGCATGCAAATAGAAAAAAAACACCAGCAAATTAAGAAAACATCTTCATCAGTTTCACAGCACACGTGTACTCCAAATACTCACAGCACAACCAAATACAGAAACGCGGTGCAAAAGTTCAACAACTGTTGTTGTTGTTGTTGTTGTTGCTGTTGTTATTTTACTCTGACATAACTTAAAATAATGATTCATGATAAATGAACTAATTACAGACACTTTATGTAATGTGTGTGTGTATATATATATATATATATATATATATATATATATATATATATGTAATCTGTATTGTATTTGTTTGTGTAGAATACAAGTCAACACAAACTATATTATCATATTCAATTAACACAATTCCAATATATAAAAACAAATGTTTCTAGTTTTTTAGGGCTATAATTTGGCTATTAACTCCCAAAAGACCATTTGTACATTAATTATTTTCATAATAATGTTATAATAATTAATTCAGTTCAGTAATGCCTATGACTAAAATTGTAATACCATAAATATAGACTAGGCATTCAAGTCTATTTCCATTCCATTTTCATCTCCTCATTTTTATTATTTTTACAATATTTTGTATGTTGAGCTGACCTATGCTCTCCAGATAAAGAACTGGCATAATGACACCCCCCAAGACAATAGAACATATTGCAATAAAGATTAATGTGCAGTAGTACATATCAAAACTTATTGGTAAATTGTGTCCGAATGAAAAGATAAGTGCTGATGGAAGGTAAGTGGTAAAAGTCAAGACAAAACTGTTAATTATGGTACGCAGGGCTCTCTTCTTTTGGGGATGTATATGACTTTTCCCTGAAGGATCAGGTTTTCTCAAAGCTTGTAAAACTTTGACGTCACAAAAACCAATCACAGGTAGGGAAATAAACAGAGGTGTAGATGTAAAAGTGCTTGTAAAAATCCAAGGATTTAAGACATTAAGAAATCCAAAAAAAAAGATCAACAACCAAATTATCATGGCAATTACCTTTCTGGTAATAGCAGTTATCCTGCTGTTGATGTAGATGATGGGATGAACCACAGCAAAATAGTAATCTCCACAGACACAGGCCATGAAGAGAGGTCTTCCACACATGGGTAGTGAATATGTGAAATTATTAAAGTATTCAAATTCTGGGTTCTGCAAAAGCATGTAGTTATAGACACCGAAAGGCAGGAAACTTAGGAAAACAAGATCGATGATCGTCAGATTAAACACAAAGAAGTCATTTGTAGAAATATTTTGTCGATGTCTTTGACAAAGTTTCCGAAGTACAACGGTACTGGCAAAGACACCCAGAAGAACACAACATATAGAGAGACCTGACCAGAACATGGGAAAAGTAAGCTGGTCACTGCAAAGTGAAAAATAGTTCCTGGTTCCATTTGAGAAATCTGAAGCACTCTGATGTAAAGATAACATCCCTAAATGCACGAAGAGAGAAAGCATTCAATGAGACTTGTCTATTACCTGTGAAGTTAGAGTGATCTGCTGAGAAGGATTAAATAAAAAATACAGTATTTTTATTATTTATTTATCTTACCTCAGTGATGTCTATAATAACCAAGAGGAAAGAGATAAAATGAGAGGCAACAAGTCTCATGAACGAGGTCTGAGAGGTATTACATGTACACAAATAGCAATGGGTTATATCCCTTGACTGTGAAGTTTTGAATATTATGCAAAATAACATCACCAGAAAAACACTGCTTAAACAAAAGTACACAGCAGTGGAGGGGGAAAGTTCTATTACATCAAATGACAGTTCACAATGCCTGTATTTTCACACCATGCTTTCTATCATTTTCTAATATTATTATTATTGTTTTGTATTTTGATCAAGAAAGTAATCTATATTCAATGGAGCTTGATGTCAGTTATTATTATTATTTTCTTTTCATAAATTATTTTTATGGACGGTTTTCATCTGCCATGTTTGAAATAGGGGTGGTCATGGCAAAAATATCATATTTGTGATTTTTTTTTCAAGAAAATCACAATCCACGATTTTATCACGATTCTTTTTCATGTTGGTTATACTATTTTGCAAGTGATTGAGCATTACAGCCAAACCAATGTCCCTATTTAAAAAACAAAGCCTTACAAGGTAACAAAATATAAAATAATGGGAGACATTAAACCAAAGTGGCAAAGATACAAATCTTTGTCGTAATTTTCTTTGTCATTAAAAAATAAGAACAAAGATACACATTACATATACACAACATAATATACAAATGAAATAAACAGTTATTTATTTATTCTGCTACCGTTGGTATTATTTAATAATTATTAAATATTATTTAACAGTAGCATTCAAGAAAGAAAGTAAATTAACAAAGATACAAATAAAACACTACATAGACTTCACTGTATAAATTATACATTGATTCTTATTAAAGCTACTATTAAAGTTCTCAGTAAAGAGCAGTGAGTGATTTTTTCTCTGTTTTGTTGTTTTATTAACATTAAAGGGATAGTCCTCCCAAAAATGAAAATTGTCATAATTTACTCTCTCAAGTTAATAAGTTTCTTTTTTTTCTGTTGAAATTATTTTATTATTTATTTAGAAGATTTATCTGTTATTTTGAAGAGTGTGGGTAATTAAACAGTTGCTGGTCCACCTGGGGACCTGCAACTGTTTGGATAGCCACATTCTACAAAATACCTTCTTTGGTGTTCAGCACAAGAAGGAAATTAATACAGGTTTGGAACAACATTTAATAATGAACTTTTGTGAACTGCAGTGTCCCTTGAGTGTAACTCTACCTTTGCGTTAACATGTGTTTGAAATGTACATCGCGTTGTACAGTATGTTAAGACGGAGGCGCCAGAACTGCAACTGATAGAAAATGCACTGTAGCACGATACTACGATATTACGATATTTCTTCTAAAGAAGATTGTGGATTTATTAAAATCGTTATCTTCGTTAAAATCACACACCCCTACTTTGAAATCAATACTGGATTGAACATAACATGGTTGTAAAGTGTATCCTATAGCCCTCCAGGGCCAGACTTGAGGAAACCTGCTTCAGTGCAACAGATGACTCATCGTGACAATGGACAAGGAGCAAAGATAGACATTATTTAGAATTTGTTGAGTGGAAAACGTCTCAGGTTACGACTGTAACCCTAGTTCCCTGAGAAGGGAATGAGATGATGCGTTGATGACGCTTTGGAAACGCCTTTGCGTGACTGAGTCTGAAGCACTACTGTCAACTAGTCCAATGGAATAAATGAAGCGTCACGGGCGGTTGACGTCATGACCAGGAAGATATAAAAGCACATCCGGTGCAATGCTCACGTTAGCTTATAGAGCCGAAGCAAAGTCGATCGCAGGGATGCAGGAAGTATGGCAGGGAGACGCATCGTCTCGTTCCCTTCTCAGGGAACTAGGGTTACAGTCGTAACCCGAGACGTTCCTTTTAGGACTTTTTAGAGTCTTGGGCTTTATGTCAGCTGATAGGGCACTCATTCCTTCAGCATGGCGGAGTGGGTACTCATTCCTCAGAGTGTCCTCTAGGGGTCGCAGTTTGATTTCTCATTCAAAAGGGAACAACTTAGGTTATGCATGTAACCATGGTTCCCTGAGAAGGGAATCGAGACACTGCGTCCCCTTGCCATGCTTCAGGTATTCATATGCGCGTCTCCTTCAGACATGGAAGTTGATGAAGTGTTCTACAGGTACCCTTTTATAATTGCAGTCGCACCAATGATGTGTCATAGGCTGTCGCCAGCCAATGTCAAGTTCATTACCGTGTTTCCACAACTTCAGGCACTGGTCATGCCTGTGGCATTACCCAAAGTGTCCTCTAGGGGGTGCAGTGTCTCGTTTCCATTCTCAGGGTCAAGTTCATTATCGTGTTTCCACAACTTCACTTGTTACATGCAGAACCTGAGATGTTTTTTAACGCCAAAATAATGTTTCCGCTAGGGCAAGCTGTTTGCATATCTGGCCCTAAGTATTTGAAGGCTGAGCAATGAGATCATTGGCAACTAATTCAGCAGGAACCAATCAGCTGTGCCTTATAGAGAAAAATGTGATTGCAAGCAGATTGAGACCTATCCGTCTGCGCCGTTGCATAACTTTGTATTTTTGAGTATGCAGGTGTCACTCGAGGCTTTGTATAAACAAAATGACATAATATAAGCATAGTTAAACCAACACAATGAAACTCTAAACAACATATCAATCATCTGTCTTGACAACTTGTCACCCACATTATTGAGAACAAGAGACTTATAATGTTCCACTGACTCGCACTGCACAACACACAATCAACAAGCTCACAATTAGGGGAGACCAGGGCGAGTTGTCACACTTTTTACTCCATGAATATTTTAATACTCCAGTTAATATTTTTAACATCAATTTATCTATAGCCACATACCTAAGTCAAGGCAACAACAAAATTACTTAAAACATTTCCATTTTTAATTGCCCAGGAAAAAGATTCTGATCAATGAGCATACATTAACAGACTGTAGTGGGTCATGTTTTCATGTTGTCACAAAGGTTTTTCAGCCAAATGTGGTACAAAACAAAACAAACAATTCCAAACCATTATTTTGGTCAATCGATATGGAACTTACTAAATTAGAGATAAAATTACAGCATTAAAATAAAATAAAAATTAATCTATACCAAACTGACAAAACTGAGAGCACAGTTCAACATGTTTTTGCTTAGACTCAACTAATACCTGACATAACCAAAATTATGTGTCATAGTGTTTTACTGTCTCTTGATCTGTTTACTCTGATTCCAGGTGTCTTTCTTCTTGTTCATCATCTTTGTTGTATACACCATGCTTCCCTTCTCCATGAGGGATGCCATCATAGCCAGCGTGATCACCGCGTCCTCTCATACTGTTGTCCTCAGTGTCTGCCTCTCCTCTACAGTCGACCATGTGGAGCCCCTGGTATGGCAGGTCAGTGCTCTCCCGTCTGTCTTGCTATGTGCGTGCCAAGAGCTGTGAGCTTTACCCTGTGCGCCAACTGCTTAAGTTTGCCTTGTTGGTTGAAACCATTGCCAATTACTTGTTTCTTATTGTAATATTGATAAATTACTTTTGAAAATCTCTTATTGTGTTGATAATATAATGGATATTCACTGATATAATTCACACAAATTACTGATGTGGTATCAACCTTAATTAAGGTGGCCATATTTCTCAAATGAAAACAGTAACATGGGAGAATTTCTAGTTCAGTGGAAAATGTATTACTCAAATATAATGGTATTATCCAAGGGTTAAAAAAGAACAATTTTAGTTTTTTTTGTATTTTGACCATGATGATGTAGTGCTGTGATGAACTATGGAGTATCATATTGTGGCATGATTACATTTAGTTATCAACACACACGTGACTTGTTCCCCTCAAACTAACGCTTCTCAACTGACAATGCATGCGTTCAAAACAATGCCTTAATACTTACAGTTACTACACATAAAGAAATGTAAACTACAATAAAATTGATAATAATGTGCATCATCTAAATAATATGAAATATTTTTTAGCATGGTTTAATGCAATAAAGAGAAACAGAGACTGCAAGTAATTAATATCTTTATTGTATTACATTTGTGAAATTATGGGGCCTTTTTTACAACATATATATTATTTTCGTTCATTTTCTTAGTTTTCATACAGTTTCATAAACAAACATGAGCTTCAGTGAACTTTATACACAAAGGTAAAGTTGATCTAATTATGTAATTTTAAAGCTTTTTTTGTGAAACTTAACTAAATTAATTTGAAATGACGCATACGGAATATATATATATATATATATATATATATATATTGCATTAGATATTATTTCACTGTTGGAACACAGTAAAAAATGGGGACATTTCTGAGGACAGCTCCATCTGAGGAAGGCCATCCAAAATATTGAGTGTCCCCAGAAGACGGGGACATCTGTTCACCCAGGACTAAATATAAATAGCTATAAATATTAGATGAGACTTACCTTCCCTTGGTGTTATGTTCCTTATTTAGGCATTTTCATATTCTATAAATCAAAGTAATTAGATTTTAACAAAGTCGTTTGCCCTTATTCATTTTGTTTCAATCTCTTCTATTTTCCTTGTCGTGAATCGCACTGCACATGGTCTCTGATTTAATTTTCAATCAGATTGCTTGCTATGAAAATCCAGAAAGCTAACTTGCTTCTATCTTCAAATAAACACGTAAACAAGCTAATGTGACCTTTCCGTAGAAGCCAATTTATGTGAAGGGCATACAATAACATGTATTTAGAATGTTCTGTAAAAGGTCAAAATTTATATGAACAGAAACCCTTAATTTAATTATAAAAGTCAATGAATTTTCAATTTCCAGTGTCCAATTCTGCATTCAGTGCAAATGTTCCTGTCTTAGACTACAAAAAAAGAACCCTATCTGACTCTCTCACTATTGCCAAATACAGTTTTTACTCCTTGTTTCTCGCACAGTTTCGATTTCTTTCTCTCCCTTTCATGCTATCTATTTTGGTCAGGGGTAGAGAAAATCTTGAAATCTGTGCATTCTTTAACATTTAGAATGCCCCAGGCACAAGAGTGAGAGACACTTTGGCAAACTGCTGCTTGGCATCTTTGGGGAAGAACAAAACTATATATATATATATATATATATATATATATATATACTTGGGAGGGAAAGGGCCTCTCAAAAGTTTGTATGAGAAATAATAAACAAAGAGTTGAAGCCTAAATGCGTATTACTTTATTGTTGAAGTTTTAGAAATGTAAACCATAAATTTGATTCTGATGTGACTTCTTTTAATAAATGTGATGTTAATATGTACAAAAATATAGTTGTGAGGATACTGCCTTTTCAAGTATCTTTGACAGAAAAGGTAGATTCGAGATCGGCCTGTAATTGACTAATTCTGTAGGATCAAGTTGCGTTTTTTTAACAAGCGGTTTAATCATAGCCAGCTTAAAAGTTTTTGGTACCTATCCTAATGACAAAATTAATTAAGGATATGAAGAAGAGGATCTATGACTTCTGGAAGCATCTCTTTCAATAGCTTAGTCGGTATAGGGTCTAACATACATGTTGTCGATTTAGATGATTTAACGAGTTTTCTCCTATTCATCTTTTTCCTCACGTCTCCGTGGGGGGCACCATAGCGGTGAGTGACTTCCGGTAAGATGCTCTCAACTTCCGTTAAGTAATTGTCATCAGCTAGACAACGTTACTGGTGATGGCAAATAGTGGAGGCTCTGGTAGAATTTGTGCCGTTAAAGGCTGTCACAACAGCTCCAGAAAGCTAAAAAAAACTTCTGGAACATGAGTGTTACAACCACAAGCCAATAAAAAGAGCAGAATGTAACTGCCCAAAACCATTTAAATTGCACAGGATGCCATCCGACGACGAGGGCAAAAGACAATGGTTCGCAGCACTTAATTTGAAATTACCGCCCGTAACATCCATCCACTTTGTGGACAGACAACCAATGGAAAATCCATATCCTGAACTTTGGCTTGGATATGATCGTCCATTTAGAAAGAAGAGAAGACGACAAACTTGTCCGTAGGAAGGTGAGTCTATTCATTAACATTATGTATAAGGCTAACGTGCAGGTCTGCACAATTAATAGAAATGTGGCTTAAGGTATGGATACAGTGTTCCCTTTCGTTGTCACTCCGAGTTACATCGGATGGCGATGGCTTAGAAAGCCTATCGACTTCGAGCATTACAAAACGAGCCAATGGCAAAGAAATGCCATGGGTCTGCGGAATTTGCATGGCGCAACTCCACCCCACCTCGTGGGTATAAAAGGAGGACGCCGGCAACATGCAGATATGTTTTCGCTACGGTGCCACGGAACGTGCAAGCCAAAAAAGGTGTGAGGACTCAAATGCAGGAGAATGGTAATTTATTACAAAAATAAACAAGTACAAAGCAAAAAACCCACGAGGGGGAAAAACACAATGAATAAAAATGAAACAACAACTGAACCTTAACATGAAGCGGATCACGGGGAACGGGGGATCACGGGGAACGGGAGACATTAGACAACGATCCGACAAAGACTGCAAACAAGAGGAGACTTAAGAAGGGAACAAATCAAGAGGGGACAGTTGGAAGAACTCAAACAATAATCAGGTAACGAGGGGGAGGGATCAGACAATGACACATGCCCATGCACATGCCCCAAAATAACAAAACACCCATGTGCAAAACAAGACAAGACAGGCATGTGACATTCGGAGCCAAGAGTATCTCTTCACTCCACCGCCATTTCTGACTTCACTCTACGAGACGAACAACTCTCCGGTGTTGGTGTGACGGCGATCTCCAGCGAGTTCACACTGCCTGCTGATCTGTGCAGTATCTGCCAGTGAGTGTGTTCGCCCTGCTCGCTTCAACGTCCGCAGAGTTTTTTCTCTCACAAAAGAGCTTGCACGCGGCACGTCTTTTTAAAGTCGGCTCACCCGTGCACTTCTGGTTGCGGTTTACTCATTTTGATGGGCACATTCTCTGCTCTGCGTGTTTGGGCTTGATCACGCTAGAGCAGCGTTTGTGGATGACTCACATTCTCCCCGCGGGAACGTGACCATCGCGTCATTATGGTCGAGACTCAATGACCTCATTAGAGAGAGAGTCCCCTCAGAGTGTCGTCCTCGGCCCACGCCCCCCTCTTCATTGACGCAACCCGTGAGCAATCACGTGGCGCCCGCGGCTTTCCTTTGACGTTCCAGAATCGGACCTGTTGTCCATCGCAGCATCACAGGGCGGGCAAGAATCTTCAGGAAGTGAAGATTCGACAGTGGTGCCACTTTCGGGTGTGCATATGGCATTGTCGAGTCAGATCCTGAGATGACGGCCATGCTTTCCCGGGCCGCTGCGAGCATCGGACTAAAGTGGAACCTTCCACCCTGTCCTGAGCGCTCACTGCTGGACGATTGGTTTTTGGGTGCGGCCGCTCACACCTGTCAGCGTCCACCCCAATACCCTTCTCCCGGATGTGCATCAGGAGATCTCAAAATCCTCGAAGACACCCATGTCTTCCAGCAATCCCTCATTGATCTCCTCCTCCTTTCCTCCCCTCGACGGGGCCGCTGCCCATGGGTACACTGGGGTCCCCCCGGTTGAACGCTCTGTTGCGATGCTACTGTGTTCTCAGATCCCTCAGTCTGCCCACAGCAGAAGGCACCCTCCCGCGGCTCCCACCCCGCCCGTTCACTCGGGCTGGCTCTGGAGGCCACAGGAGGATGCCACGGCCTTCTCCAGGCCCGCCCCCCGCTATATGCCGGGCTAAGCGGCGCTCCTGAAACGGGCTGCTCAGAGATGGGACTCCGTTCTTTCCAGGAGCCGGTAGCAGGGCCACTCCTTTCCCCTGTGGAGGGCCGGGGGAGAATCCTTATTCTCAGAAAGAACTGACTCTCCCGTCTCTGAGCACACAGAATTCTCAGACTGCACGGTGCGCCGCCCCCGAGCCTTGCAACCCTCGTCCTCTTCTGTCTCAGAGTCGGATGACAGTGCGTGCCGTCCCCAGACTGTACCGCTCTCATCCCCCTCTGTCGCCAGACCCCTGACAGAGCAAGCCCCCGCGGAACGTTCCTCCTTCCCTGGCCTCCTCTGTCAGGACGTGGTTAATGACCGTGCCCCCACACCGGGCCGCTGGGTACACCTTTAGCTGAACTAGCAGTGATCCTTATCTCTCTTTCACTATGCCAAACTTCTGACAATCTTTGATTTTGTGTTTGAATGTCCAATACAGCTGCCTGGTCGCTGTTCATCTCTATGTAGTTTCTGTAAAATGCTTTACATTTACTGCAAGTCAAAGTCTCCCCATGTGGTTGGTGGAGTTCTACACTATCAATTTCATATGCCTGCTCTGGTACATTTGCATCGTGGCACTTTTCCAAAAGACTATTTTTTAGTTCAAACAGAGCTTATCTGAAGAACTGACTCTCTCATGATGCGTCATAGCATGGTGTAGATGCTAGCCTTTCTCCTTCCCTTGCTGATGACGCACAATATACTTCCTCAGCTCTGTGATGTCTAAATGTTATCTGACTGATTAGTTTCTGTTCATGATTTTTTCTGGTCCCTGGATTCAATCTACGCTGCTCATCAGTGCAAATTCTTCATTGCAGGTGCACAAATTCTATTCTACAAATCACAAATGAATAAACTCGTGCACTCGCATTTTTGCGAGTGTCAGTGTCCTAATATCAGTGTTCTAATAAACATTTTGCACCCTACACTGATGTTTCTCTTTGTCATGTTATTAGGATGATACACAATGATGATCATTGATACAAATGCATGATCTCATTCAACAACATGTTTTAATAGTCATAAAGTTCTATAAACATATATGTTCTTAATTGGGCTTCAATAGAATACGTGCACAAGCGTATTAACGAACTTCCGCTATTGTCAGAAGTCGGCATATGGAAACTGATATGCCGACTTCTGACAATAGCGGAAGTTCGTTAATACGATTGTTTACGATTGTTCATCCGCATCTGCTAATAAACAAACCAGATGAGTGCTGCTGTTGTATGAAAAAAGGAGTTCTTAAACACATCAAAGTTTCTAAGAACCGTAGGTGGATCTACCATCTAACCCCCGTTTCACACATAATTTGTTTGCAGTGCGTATTGCGGTCATAGACTGTAAAAAGGTTGCGGTGCAGGAGCAACGCGTGCTAGTGCTTTCACATATGATGCGTTTGAAGTGAATAGCTGATCCGCGGCTGTACCACAAACACATACTTAGGCCTACTATTTTTATTTAAAATCCAGAAGTTATGCTGCAACTTTTATTTTCAAAAAAGGTTTTCAGCTTTGCGATTCTCTTTATACACATATACACTCTTTAATGGACGCATGCACGTTTAAACACAATTTAAACAACGCAAGTTAGGGCTATTATTCCATGCATTACATATTAAGTTGCTCAAGCAAGTGGTCAAATATTTACTATATTAAAATCGCAAATATTTTAACTTAAAATTGACAAAAACAGCCGACTCGCATGCCTTTTCTTTTGCATTTAAATTTGAATACAATAGATCTTGCATGTCACAAAGAACTTGTTTTTCCACCTCCACGAATGAGACGAGTGTTGTTCATTATGTCGCCTTGTTGAAGTAAATTGTAGTTTTCCTTGATTTACCCCGGTCTTCACAGTCTTCAGATGACTGTGAAAACCGGTATATAATTAAATGCATTTATGGTGAGATTACTACATTTTATTTAATGAAACGCATTTACGGTGAAATTACTACATTTACAGGCATGTGAGTCGGCTGTTTTTTTATTTTATTTCAATTTTAAGTTTTAATTTAAAAATTTTAATATAGTAAATATTTGACCACTTGCTTGAGCAACTTAAAGGTGCAGTGTGTGATTTTTAGCGACATCTAGCTGCGAGTTGCACTGAGGGCTCAGCCCACTGCTCACCCCTCCCTTTCGAAGAAGCTACGGTGCCTGAAACTAGACAAACATATCGTCGTCTGAGACAGCAGAGAATAGCCAGAGTAAGCCAAGAGTGTGTAACATTGTCACTGTTTCTGTACCACAGTCCATTATAAACCACATCATGGATAAAGTTTACAAAGCCATAGTCAGGTGAGGATCAAGGGTCTTAATATATAATATAATAATAGTAATCAGCTGATTTTCTCACAAACATAACCAGCACATTTCCCGCACATGAAACTATGCAACTATATATTGTTTCTAACAGGAAAGTAAAAGTTTAGCTGGCTCAATATGAGCTGTTACTGTGGCTGAGCTGGTTAAAGCGTAAAGCCTTGTTTAAACTCGACGCGTCCGCATGAGCCCAAAGGTGCGCGCGGCAAAAATGGCATGATTGTACAGCGCGCGCGCCTCCGCATCCCCTAGACACCATTTAATACACACAATAGGCTTTTTTTCTCTGATTTTGAAAACTCTTCGCGATCGACTTAAAATGCTTCCAAGATCGACGGGCTGGTGAATCCTGTAACGTTACTGTTTTACGGTCAATGACAAGAGTACTAATCAGCTGTCTCACGAACGTAACCAGCACATTTATCCCCACATAGCAAAGCCATAACACAGCGAGGGAGAAGAACTAAGTTACATGAAACAATCCAACTACATATTTTACACCACTTACAAGGGAAAAGTCACTACTCACGGTGTTTATGGCTAGCTTCTAGCTTTCTGCTGCTTCTCTTTCAAGGTTGTGATGAAACGCGCTCTTCTCGGCTACGGTAGAAACATGACGTCACAATATGTCGACCTTCATAGAAGGGGGTGCCCGCAGTTATGTAGATATAAATGTCTCATTCTAAGGTAATAAAAACATTACGGTTTATTAAGTAAGTTCTGTATACACCACTGAAAACAGTTATGGATGTCATATTGCATTTCTGTTAATAGATACTCAAATTTTTTACACATTGCACCTTTAATAAATGTAAGTAATGCATGGAATTATAGCCCTAACTTAGGCTACGTTGTTTAAATTGTGTTTAAACGTGTATTAAAGAGTGTATATGTGTACAAAGAGAATCGCAATGCTGACAACTTTTTTTGAAAATAAAAGTTGCAGCATAACTTCTGGATTTTAAATAAAAATAGTAAGTAGGCCTATGTGTTTGTGGTACAGCCGCGGATCAGTTATTCACTGCAAACGCATCATAGGCCTATGTGAAAGCACTAGCACGCGTTGCTCCTGCACCGCAACCTTTTTACAGTCTATGACCGCAACACGCACTGCAAACAGAGTATGTGTGAAATGGGGGTTAGATGATAGATCCACCTACAGTTCTTAGAAACTTTGATGTGTTTAAGAACTCTTTTTTTCGTACAACAGCAGCACTCATCTGGTTTGTTTATTAGCAGATGCGGATGAACAGTCGTAAACCGGAAACTGATATGCCGACTTCTGACAATAGCGGAAGTTCGTTACTACGCGTGTGTAGGTAGTCTATTAGTTTCGGCAAGTGAAGTCCCACCCACTGATCTGTAATAGGTCTGTAGCGTGAGTGGGCCCCTCCCCCTGAATAAATGTTGAGCTAGTGTTTGTAGTCTCTACACTTTTCAATGAAATGTGACTTCCTGCTTATTATGACGCAAAATGACGATTTTTACGTCTATAAGCAGGAAGTAAAACACTTAAATCCTTATTTCTCCCATCTCAGGGAAAAAATAAAGGAAAAATCCACGATCATTATAATGACTGGGTTTCTAACAATACAAAGCGTAATGCAAATGGGTGAAGTGTCCCTTTAAGAACAATCACACCAGGATATATTTGTAAAAAAAAGTGTTAGCCCACAGATACATTTATGAGGGTTTATTTAATTTATTGCAATCAACAAATGATAACAATTAGTAAAATACACAGTTTTAAAGCTTCACAAGGTGCAATTTATACGACGAGTTGAAGTTTGCTGTACTTTATAGGTCTACACGAAGTGAATGCCTGCAATCATTCAGTCATTGACGAATGCACAAAACGTGCAAATTAATAAAAACTAGGGCTGCAACAACTAATCGATAAAATCGATTATAATCGATTATGAAAATCGTTGTCAACGAATGTCATTATCGATTAGTTGGTCTGCTTACGTCACGGGGAGCGTTTACTGGTACGCACACACACGCAAGGTCTCTCTCCCTCAGGCGCTCTGCCGAGCGCGCGCTACACGGTTTGGAGCAGTCTCTTCTGTCTCGCATGCGCGCTCTTGCTTGCGCGCTCTAGATTTCGGGAGTTTGAACTAATTCGCGGGCATCAGGGAGCCGCAATCAATATGCGGGAGACTCCCGGGACTTCCGGGATCTTGGGATGTCTGTATTTTGTCTCGAGCATCAGGTTGCGCAATCAGTTCGCTCGCAACGTAAGTGATGGATTAAAATAGCGCTACCGCAGAAATAGGTTAAATTAAAACGGTCTTTACAAAGCGAAGCACTAAATATAAAGGCAGTTAATAACAGCAGCAGTAAAATATTGTTTTTTAATCACTGTACTCAGTGGTTTTCAGCGAATGCTTGTGCACTAATGCATAATTTCTCCTGTCCTTTACTCAAGCCTGTTAGCTTGCTGGGTAACGTTACCTCCATTCCGTTCTCTTTTTATAGCATTTGTCTACTAAGTTTTAATTGTTTTTCAAACGCGATCTACTGCGGCTCTACGTTCACACAATTGTTTTCAGTCTTTCTATATTTATTTAATCAATTTATCCTTATATTATTCTTTTATATATTATATATAATACATATTATATTCTTTATCCTTATATTCCTTATATATAATTAATTTTAAATAAAAATTAAATGAATTATATATTTTAGATGTTTTTAGTTTGTTTTTAGTTCAGATATTCACATCTGAACAACATGTCTGTGTAAATTTGTTTTAACAAAAATTGTGTTAAAACATAATATGTTGGATATCATTTTTTTAACAATAATCATGTTTGTCAACTTGCCATCAGCAATTATCATTAAAAACAATGCAAATATTGATATTAGTAAAACTCAATGTGTGGCTTTTGCACTTTTTAAAGTACACTTTTACACATAAATACCCTGATTTACGGTTTTATTTAGTTATAATAAAAAAAAAATCTAATTTAATTTCTATCCGATTAATCGATTAATCGAAAAAATAATCGTCCGATTAATCGATTATCAAAATAATCGTTAGTTGCAGCCCTAATAAAAACATAATGAACTTTACGAAACGATACACAATTGTAGTTTAAGTTCGCGCTGAAACTATATTTACCTTTTTTGAAATAACCCATTAAACCTGCTGAGAAATGAGGAGTGAACCTCTCAGTGAACTAAAATGAGCAAAAAACTAAAAAAGTCTGCAAATTTGCAACTCTTAAAACATTTCTCTCTGTGACTTCAAATTTACTGATACACATGTGTGGCTATTCTCTACAACTTCAAATTTCACTGTCACAGGCGTTCAGTTGTTTTGCAGCAAAAATACCTTCATAAATATGCACGCAAAAAAACATTTTTGTCGTATAAATGGCACGAGAAATAACATTTCTGGTATTGATATGAACTGTCATGAGATTGTGTTGCAAAATTCACATAGCTGAAAGTCTGCTATACTGTTATAATGCTAAAAATGTTTCAAAAAATCACAGGAAGAATGCCTGAATACCTCTCTTGGTTTCCTCTCAACCTTTTCCAAATCTGATATTTTTTTGAAACCTGATGCCTTGAGGTGCTGAATGAAATCTGTGCTCAAAGCTATTTAACATTAGCACACAGGCCACATGGACAACTTTAAGATGTTTTTATTAATTTGTGTGTGTGTTTTTTGTCATTTTTGAAGCTTGACAGCCATGAGAGTTTTGTCTGTATTGTGTTACAGAGCTGTGCTAGTGTTCTGTCTCAGTGAGGCTCAGGGTGAGTTGATTGGATCTGATCTTGGTGTCACTGGCTGAAAAGTATGGTTACATTTCATTGTTGTTAACGTTTCCCCATTGGGCACTCAAATAACAACGTATGCACTTTAGTGTGTAATTAGAATAGTAGAGCCCCAGGTATAAATGGGTGTTGGATGGGAGGACAGCGATACAATCCAAATTATAAATGGGTTGATGCAATTCTAACTGAATGGATACTTCAGAATGCCCATTTCATTTAATTGCACATAATTCGTTGACCCTCTCCGTTTTCTCTTCCTTTGACTTAAGGCCCGTTCACACCAAGCACGATAACTATAAAGATAAAGATATAATTCTAAAAATAGTTCTCCATATTAAAGAATAACAGAGTTCACACTACAACTATTACGATAAAGATACGAGGAACGATATCGTTGGGATCACTTCCAGAACGATTTTTTTTCCTGCTGTCTAACGATAAAACACTGACAGCCAATCAGAATCCATTCTAATTTAAAGGTCTCGCGCATTTAAAATGGCAGATGACATTGCAGAGAAGTTAATCGTCGAGGTACAAAAAAATCCTCCACTGTTTGACAAGTCAACCCCCCTTTTCAAGGATACGTTAAAAAAGATGGATATATGGAAAGCAATCGGTCGTATCCTGGGAATAAATGGTGAGAAGTATTAACGATGAGATATTATGCAGTCTAGCATATGTAAGTTAACAACATTACCTCAGGTAGGCTATCCAGCGCTAGTTTTGACAACATTGCTGAAGTTGCAGTGAAAAAGGCGTTGTATACATAAAGGTGTTGACTAAGCGATGTTTTTATCCCATCATTGACTTCGTCAGCTAACAGTTAGATTAGATCAATTACACTAGACTTGCTAAATTCACTGTTTGCGCTCGGGACATAGCATGCTGGCTGAGGACATCTGCTGGCAAAGACGTGTAAAGGCAATAAGAACAGCAAAAACATATTCAATGACATGTTGTAAACAACAATTATAATAAAATGTAATCTATAACATCAGTCAATATCATTAAAGCTATTGTAGTACGTTTTTCTGAATGAAACTGTTGTTGATTCATTCGAAAATATGAATACAATTTGTATTCAAAAGATGACAACTCTCTAATCAGAGTGACGGATTCTCCCAACTCCTCTCGTTTTTTAAGGATATCGTGTACCCAAAAATGCCTGTTCCCTTACGAAGGGAACTCAACGATGCGTCCATCGACGCCATGGGAACGCCCCCAGCGTGA
The DNA here is from genome assembly GCF_051911475.1 of Siphateles boraxobius. Lineage (NCBI taxonomy): Eukaryota > Metazoa > Chordata > Actinopteri > Cypriniformes > Leuciscidae > Siphateles > Siphateles boraxobius. The sequence goes on from NW_027508722.1 coordinate 10,542,722, forward strand.
CTGCGTCTGAAGCATCTATGTCAACTAGTCCAATGGAAAGAATGAGCGTCACGGGCGGGTGACGTCATGACCAGGATATGATAAAAGCACATCCGGTGCAAACCGGCATCAGCTTCTGTTGCCTCAGCAAGCGATCTGTGTCAAACTGTCTGTTATATTTACTGTTGTCTGTCTGATATATATATTTATGGAAACTAAACAATTGCACAACTCTGTGTTCTCCCTGCTCGCGCTATTTAACGAGTAGGGACACACACGAGCTTTGTGTGATGTGTTTGGGAGTAGAGCATGCGGTATCAGCCTCCGAGGGGGCTGATTGCCAACATTGTGAGAAGCTTTCGCTTCGCATGCTCCGCTCCCGCCTGTCACTTTTCGAGGAAAGTGGCCGGGCTCGCAATTCTCAGGGTGACAGGTCCCGCGTCTGCCGAGGCAGGGCGGAGAATGCATTCCTGTGGATCGCGAATAGGATCTCTTTACGGGGTTGGAGACGGGTCCGCGGATCTTATCTCCTCCCTTTCCACGAGGGATCCAGTGCTCTCTCGCCGGTCACGGAAGCCCGCGCTGCGGTCTCTTCCGCCCGGGGAGAGAGAGAAATCAATGCTTCAGTGCTCTACCTCCGAGGAGGTAGATGTGCTGGGCATTGAAAGTGACACAATCATGGGGGAAGTGAATTTGCCATCTCTTTCCCCAGCGTATGAGAAATATATATAGCCTATATATATATATATATATATGATAGTTTATATATTATATATAAAATAAAGTGAATATATATAAAAAATATATATAAAAAATAATAAGCTGGTGGAAGTGTTTACTAAGGCTGTAGATAAATTAAATATTTATGGCCAGCAGAAATAAGGGGGCACTCGTCCTAAAAATAAAATAAATTAAACGAGTTTCCTTCCCTCTATTTTTCCACCTCCATCACGGGGCCTTCCATTTTTCCCGATCTGCACAGCGAGCTGTCTAGATCATGGAAAAAGCCTTACTCCTCTTGTCTTTTAGCCCCCACATTCATGTATATTCAGATATTTGGGGGTTAAGAGGGTATGGCTATGGGGCAATACCCCGGGTAGAACAGACGCTTGCGAGCTATCTGTCTCCCGGTTCAGTATCGTACCTGAAGGCGTCGGCTTCTCTCACTAAACCATTAAAGAAAACTATTGTTTAATCTAGTGGGAAAAGCATATATGGCAGTGGGTCTAGCATGGGCCTGCTTGCACACCATAGCAGTGCTACAAGCATATCAGGCTGACCTGCTGCGGTATTTGGACAGAAGTGAGGGAGTTTGGCCCGATGGGGTTTGAGAACTCCGTCGGGCCACAGATTTATCTCTCAGGGATGGCAGCCCTTGTGGTCACTGAGAGACACCTCTGGCTCAATTTGATGGGAATCATAGAGAAAGATACAAGATAATCTCTCCCTCGCTATGTCCTACCCCCTGGGGCTGCTGGGCGTGAGCAGCTCCAGCCGTCTAGTTTCTCATACACAACACAGCAGCCAAAGCCTTCAAAGCAGAAGCCGGATCCGAGGACCGTTCTTCACGCTGAGAAGGCTGCGGCTCAAAAGAAAAGGTCTGGCGCCACCGGCGTCAGACCGGTGAGGGCAGCCCCAACCGGGGTGGAATGGTGTACACCTCATTATACGGTGCCCTTTCCATCTCGGTGCCCTCAGGGGACCGTTCTGCCAACCCCGCCACCCTTGGTGCTTCGGGGCGCAGCGGTCTCCAGCGAGCTTCTGGCGCAGCGTCAACTCGACATTGCGTCGGAATGCGCCCTCTGAGGGGGGTTCGAAAACAGTCAGTTCGGGTGGTTCCTGCCAGTATGCTTCAGGTCCCCGAACTGGCTGTCTTTATTACACCAGAGGCCAGCCTCGAGGGGCTGGTTCCCTTGGTAGATTTTCTGGCAGCGCGGAAGCTACTGCCAAATATATCTCTATGGGTCCTGCAGTTAGTAGTAAGAGGCAGATTTGGTTCTCGTCCTCCAGGCTACAACGGGGTGTTGCTCACGTTAGTGCATTCCGAGCAGGCTCTGGTAATGGAGCAAGAGGTAAAGGCCCTGTTAGCAAAGAAAGCTATAGAGCAGGTGTACTCACCCGACATTGCGTCGGGTCTTTACAGTCGTTATCTCATTGTTCCAAAAAAGGATGGAGAGCTGCGTCACATACTAGATCTTCGTCTGTTGGAGTGTTTGGTGCTGGAACTCAAGTCCAAAATGCTGACACTCAAACAGATCGTGACTCAAATCAGATCCGAGGACTGGTTTGTCACGATAGATCTAAAAGACGCATACTTCCATATCTCCATCCTCCCTCAGCACAGGAGGTTCCTGAGGGTTTCTTTGGGGCAAAGAACACCAGTATCAGGCACTTCCTTTCGGTCTAGCTCTATCACCCCGCACATTCACGAAGCGTGTAGACGCAGCTCTGGCCTCGCCAGGCTGCAGTGCATATGCATTCTGAATTGCATAGATGACTGGCTGATTCTAGCGGAATCAGAACAGTTAGCGGTTCGGCACCGAGGTGTCGTTCTCGCTCCTATGCAGATGTTGGGGTTGAGGCTCAATGCCAAGAAGAGTGTGCTTTCTCCAGTACAGAGAACCACTTTCCTTGGTGTGGTATGGGATTCAGTGACGATGCGGGCCACTCTGTCGCCCGTTCGTGTAGCTGCTATCCTAACAGCCACAAAAGAGCTGAGGCTAGGCCAGTCACGCACTGTAAAACAGTTAGAGAGACTGTTGGGTCTTGTGACAGCAGCGTCCAACGGGATAACTTTTGGCCTGCTGTACATGAGACCTTTACAGTGGTGGCTCAGGACCAGAGGGATCTCCCCGAGGGGAAACCCACTTCGTATGATCAAGATCACGCGGCGGTGTCTCCGCACCTTGGTTATATGGAGGAAACACTGGTTCTTAACCCAGGGTCCGGTGTTGGGAGCTCTTTGCCATCGAGTTGTGATCTCGACAGATGCTTCCCTCACCGGCTGGGGAGCGGTATTGGAAGGCCGCTCAGCTCAGGGCTTGTGGAGGAGTCATCATCTCTCTTGGCACATGAATTGCCTAGAGATGGTGGTCGTCTTCAATGCGTTGAGACATCTCCTCCCAGACCTGAGGGGCCATCATGTGTTGTTCTGGAACAGTGACTGTTAGGCCTCAGTGCAGCAGCGTCCAATGTGATACCCTTTGACCTGCTGTACGTGAGACCTTTACAGAGGTGGCTCAGGACCAGAGGGTTCTCCCTGAGGGGAAACCCACTCCTTACGATCAAGATCACGCGGCAGTATCCCCGCGCCTTGGTTATATGGAGGAAACTCTGGTTCTTGACCCACAGACAACACGTTGGTGGCCTCTTATTTTGGTCCCTCAAGAAATTACGCTGTCTGAGGGCAGTGTATATTCCAGGGGGGGCCAGAATATTGGAGCAGACACCCTGTCGAGGCAGGGGCTGAGGCCAGGGGACTCCACCCCGAGGCGGTGGAGCAAATATGGGAGTTTTACGGCCAGGCAGAAGTGGATTTGTTCTCGTCTCAGCATACGACGCACTGTCCACTCTGGTTATCCCTCACTCAACCAGTCCCCTTGGGGCTGGATGCTATGGTGCAGACGTGGCCGAGGCTACGTCTGTACGCATTTCCCTCCGTTGCTCTGCTCCCAGGAGTTCTGGAGTGAATCCGCCAGGATGGAATAAGCCTATTTAGTAGCACCACCCTGGCCGAGCTGAATTTGGTTTGCGGACCTAATTTTTCTCCTCGACGGACCTCCCTTGGAGGTCCCGATCAGGAGAGACCTTCTGTCTCAGGCAGGGGATGCAATATTGCACCCCCGGCAGGGGATTTGGGAACTGTGGGTTTGGCCTCTGAGGGGGCCCAACTCATAGAGAGTGGTCTCTCAACCGAGGTTGTTTAGACAATTCTAAGCTCCAGAGCTCCCGCTACGAGGAAACTATATTCACTATTTCGAGAGTTTTTCACTTCTTGGTGTTACCAGCGTCAGTGGGATCCGGTTAACTGTTCAGTAAACACAGTATTCGAGTTTCTGCAAGAACGCTTTGTATCAGGTCTATGTCCTTCCACGCTTAAGGTATAATATGTGTGGCGGCCATTGCGGCTTTCCACGCCCTGGTGGGTAGTACATTTTTGGGTCGAGACCCCCTGATCACTCGTTTCCTTCGTGGCACTTTGAGGCTGAGGCATGCAACTTGCACTAAGGTGCTGGCTTGGGACCTTGCAATAGTTCTAGAAGGCCTATCTGGGGCTCCCTTCGAGCCCTTAGATTTGGTCTCAGAGAAGTTCCTTTCTTTTAAGACTATTTTCTGCTAGCTATTTCGTCCCTATAAGAGTCAGACCTTCAGGCCCTTTCGGTCCCCACCTGCCTTGAGTGCACCGGGATGGCCAAGGCAATCTTACCCGAAACATGGATATGTTCCAAAGGTGCCTACCATTATTCCGAGGCCTATTGTGCTGCAGGTTTCTGTCCTCCCCCATTTTTCGGACCAGGAAAAGCTGAACCTCTTGTGCCAGTGCGAGCACTGGACACTTATGTTCATCGGACTTCTCTGTCGAGAAAATCCAACCTATTGAGCATATAGATAGTCGAGACTATTCTTCTTGCTTGTGAGTCTTCTGGCCAACCATTTGGTGGTCAGGGCTCATTCCACTAGGAGTATGGCTTCTAAGCGTATTATCTGGAGTTCTCTCCAAGACGTTTGTGATGCGGCGGGCTGGTCCTCACCGCTCACATTCATGAGGTTTTACAGCTTGGACCTGGATGCTGCCCCAGGTTCTCAGGTGCTTAGTGCTTAGTTACAACAGACTGACACTCAGGTACTTGGAATTCTGGCGCTTTGGGTATTCTCGTTCCCATGGCGTCGATGAACGCATCGTTGAGTTCCCTTCGTAAGGGAACGTCTCAGGTTACTATTGTAACCATAGTTCCCTGAGAACAGGGAACGAGACGATGCGTCACCCTGCCATACTTCCTGCACCCCTGTGATCGGCTTGCTTCGGCAATTTTCGAAGCTAATGCCGGTTTGCACCGGATGTGCTTTTATCATATCCTGGTCATGACGTCACCCGCCCGTGACGCTCATTCTTTCCATTGGACTAGTTGACATAGATGCTTCAGACGCAGTCACGCTGGGGGCGTTCCCATGGCGTCGATGGACGCATCGTCTCGTTCCCTGTTCTCAGGGAACTATGGTTACAATAGTAACCTGAGACGTTTTTCTTTTGTTAGCGTAAAGCAGCAGCAGGTCATCCATTTTCGCTACTTTGAAACCGCAGCGTGGGCGCGCGCGTGCTTAGAATAAAAAGACCGTTATCGGTTGTTGGTGTTATCTTTATCGTTATCTTTATAGTTAGACCTCTGTATTATGCACAATTATCTCTAATTGCGGACGTGAGAGGACGCTGGCGCTGTTTGTTCGCCGCTTCTCTGTCTGCTATTCCTTCTTGTGTTTATGTTTTGTTTATGTTCACTGTAACCCTTCCTCTGGACAGCCTCACAGCTGGTTCCCGAAGCCGCTTGGGCACCTCGACCGGACTGTCGCCTCGTCGGTTAGCCGCTTGCTGGCTGCCCGCCTTCATCAACGCGTGCCTGCTAATTCTAATTCTAGCTGCAATAGCGGCTAACCCGATTGCCTACCTCTTTCTCACAGGCAACCTCCACCAATTGCTTTCATCTCCTCCTGTCATGCCATGGATCATTTTGGCACTTACATCAGTCATCCATTTCTGTGTTCCTAGTCCATCACTAACTGCTATCACGGAGCTCTCAGTCCCTCCGCTCGGCATCATGTTCAAATATTCAACTCTGCAACTGGTCGAACTGATCAACTACTCAATTCCATCCTGCATCCCAGTCATCAAACAGCTCGGACTTCTACGCCGACCCCGTTACATCCACAGAAGTTTTCGCCGCAAGTTTGTTTACTTCCAACACGGACAATCCATTCCATCCATCTGGTCACCTGCACGCTCTGTCGCACCTCTGCCACGTCATCGGAACGCTTCCCCCGCTGGATCACATAGAGCTGAGCGCACCGACTGGCTGCACAGAAAACCCGAACTGGACTACAGTACTATTCATACTTCACATATACCTATTCTCCATTCACTTGTAAATCCACTCACTGTCCCTTATCAACTGCATTACCCCCTCACTCGCACTGCTAATCGGGACAACCTCAGATCTTTCCAGCCTGCCCCCATCTCACCACCCTCTCACCATGCCAACTTTGGCCTCCTCAACACCCGATCCCTTAACAATAAAGCCCCTGCCCTCCATGAATTAATCCTTGACAACACGCTGGATTTCCTTCTGCTCACCGAAACTTGGCAACAACCCAATGACTTCTTCTCCCTCAACCTTGCATCCCCCACTGGCTACAATTACATCTGCAAACCCCGCCCCTCCCGCCGTGGAGGTGGCCTCGCCGTTATTTATAATCAGAACTTCCGGATTACTGAACTCACCCTCCCTTCAGTATCATCATTTGAATATCTCGTCTTCAAAGCTCTTTCCTCCATGACAGTTATCCTCATTTACCGGCCACCTAAACCAAATCCCTCCTTCCTCTCTGATTTAACTGAACTCCTCACACTAGCTTCATCTCTCTCTCCACGTCTGCTACTACTCGGTGACCTAAACATCCACATAGACCCCTCCACCTGCAAGCTGTCATCAGAATTCACAATTTTATTGGACAACTTTACTCTCACCCAACATGTCACATTCCCCACCCATGAAAAAGGACACATCCTCGATCTGGTCTGCTCCACTAACCAACCAGTGCTCAACCTCCATCCATGCCTCTTTCCCCTCTCTGATCACAAACTGATACGGTTCACCATTCCGTCTCCAACCCCCCGCCCCCGCCTCCTCAGAGAAATCACCTTCCGCAACCTTAAATCAATTGATCCCCATCATCTCTCTGACCTGCTCTCCACCACTCTCCACGTGGATTCAACCCTCACCTCACCTGATGATCTCACAAACCACCTCAACTCCGTTTTGTGTACCTCCCTTAACACTCTGGCCCCCCTCAAAACAAAAACTGTCACTTTTAACAACTCGTCACCCTGGTACACACCTGCACTCCGGAAAATGAAACAAACTGGACGCCAACTTGAACGCCTGACAAAAAAATCATCTCTCACAGTCCACCATGAAGCCTATAAACTCCACCTCATTGCCTACAAAGATGCCCTCATTGCCGCCAAATCTGCCTACCTCTCCACCATCCTCACCAACCCATGTCTAAACCCCAGAACCCTCTTCTCCACATTGAACAACCTCATCAAGCCTCGGACCAACACCTTCCTTACCTCTACTCCGGATCTCTGCAACTCATTCCTTCACTTTTTCGCTGATAAAATCAATATCATTCATCAATCTCTATCCCCTGCATCCGACCTTCCAGTATCTACTCCAGCACCTATCACGGGCCCTTTTCCCCCCATCCCTCCTGACCTCTCTCCCCCTTCTCCACACTGCCTCCTCTCCCAGTTTAATTTGGTCACCACTCTTGAAATCTCTAAACTCATCAGCTCTTCCAAACCGACTACCTGCTCACTTGACTCCCTCCCTACTCCACTCCTGAAGTCCTGCCTCCCCGTCCTTTGCCCCTACCTCACTAACCTCTTCAATTCCTCATTGTCCCTTGGAACTGTTCCCTCTGCTTTCAAAACTGCCGCTGTCACCCCTATCCTCAAAAAACCTGGTCTGGATCCCTCTTCCCTCAACAACTACCGCCCAATTTCCACCCTCCCCTTTCTGTCTAAAACCCTGGAACGTATAGTCGCTTTACAATTACAAACCCATCTTCATGCCAATAACCAATTTGAACCTCTCCAATCTGGTTTTCGCCCCCTCCACAGCACAGAAACTGCTCTCCTCAAAGTCCTTAATGACCTCCTCACCTCCGCTGACACTGGTTCCCTCAACATCCTTATTCTTCTCGACCTGAGTGCAGCCTTCGATACCGTGAGCCATAACATCCTGCTCACCAGACTCAAAGACCTTGGTATCGAAGGTACTGCACTCAGCTGGCTCCGTTCCTACCTTTCCAACAGATCCCACTTCATCTCTCTTCATAATCACACCTCTGCAACAGCCACAGTCACCCAAGGCGTTCCCCAAGGATCCGTACTCGGCCCCCTCCTCTTCATCATTTACATCCTCCCCCTTGGTCAGATACTTCGTCACTTCAAACTGAATTTCCACTGTTATGCCGATGACACTCAGATCTACCTCAGCACCAAATCCCCCCACAATCCTCCCCTCTCCCATATCAACTCCTGTCTGTCAGCTATTAAAACCTGGATGCAACATAACTTCCTCAAACTCAATAGCAATAAAACAGAATTCCTCCTCATAGGCTCCAAATCCACTCTCAGCAAAACCAATAACATCACTCTCACCATTGACGACACCATTGTCTCCCCATCCCCACAGGCCCGCAACCTCGGCGTGGTTTTTGATTCAACCCTCTCCCTTGAACCTCACATCTGTCATGTCATTAAAACCTCCTTCTTTCACCTCCGCAACATCGCCAAAATCAGATCCTCACTCACACCCTCTGCTGCTGAAAGACTCATTCACGCCTTCATCTCCTCACGACTGGACTATTGCAACTCACTACTCCTTGGTATTAGCTCAAACTACATAAAAAGACTCCAACTGGTCCAGAATGCAGCCGCCCGACTCATCACCCGCTCCAAATCCTGGCACCACATCACTCCAGTCCTAAAACAACTACACTGGCTCCCTATTTCCCACCGGATCACATACAAAATCCTGGTCCTTACCTACAAAGCCATCCACCACCTGGCCCCCTCATACCTCACTGACCTCCTCTCCCCCTATCAACCCTCACGGTCCCTCAGATCCACCTCAGCCGGTCTCCTCTGCATCCACAAGTCCAAGCTCCGCAGTTTTGGGGACAGAGCCTTTTCCAGGGCAGCTCCCAGGCTCTGGAACTCCCTCCCCCATGAGATCCGCACCTCTGAGTCCCTCACCATCTTCCAGTCCCGCCTCAAGACCCATCTCTTCACCTCTGCCTATCCGTAGCCCCACGCCCCTCCCATCCCTATATGTTTTTTTTTTTTTTTTTTTTTTTTTTTTTTTTTTTCTCTTGCTGATTCACCTGCCCTGTAAAGCGACTTTGAGTTCGAGAAAAGCGCTATACAAATTCAATTTATTATTATTATTATTATTATTATAGTTATCGTGCTTGGTATGAAGGGCCTTTACACACAGAAACACAAACTCATACTGCAATAAGGAACAGTACATGTGGGGACCTTCTCATATTTGTGAGCCAAGTGTATTTCAAATCAATTTCATAATTGAGTTGAACAATAATTTTAGGTAAAAATTTAACAACTCTAACAACGAATGAACAAACCAATATTGCTTCATCAGGTATATTGCTGTGCTGTCCAAATGGGGTCATGAATTGAGAAATCAAATTTTCCTTGGCCTTTTGACAAGAGGTAATTATACTAATAGCATCCTGTCATTTTTTTTTTGTTAGTTTAAGAACAAGCTTTTATTGAAACGAAGCTGGAAAAATGACTCGTTTCACATATTGTCTCATTATGACGTTATAAAGCAATGAAAGACCACCTCTGAAGAAGATCATTGCTTCTACATTGTTGCCTCTTTAGCCCCGCCCACCGATACATGAATGTCATTTGGTAGTTAATATGAGAGAGATGCATACACAGAATTATTCGAGGAACAAAATGACGGAGATGCCCCTATTGAAAAAAAGTATACTTAAGGACAATTTATTCATATGTACTTTAGTATAACTAAATATATTCGTGGCATGCTATACATTTGTATACTTAAAGTCTGTTAAATTGGAATAAATTTTGTTCTAAATGCATTTTAGTTGTCCAAAAGCAGTGCTGAAGTTCAATTAAAGTTGTATTAAATATACTTGTTTGTTCTAAAGTGGAACTATTCCAATTATGCTCAAGTACACTTTAAGTATCTACTCTTGTATTTAAGTTTTGAAATGCAGATTTCACTCAGTATAAACTTCAAATGTATTTTGTTGACATTACAATCACAATCCAATTACACTGTAAGATTGTTCAACATACATTAATATTATACTGATAACAAACTGAGGTCATACTATCCTTTACTTTTAGTGATTTTAAAACACATTGGAATGGCATTCCAATTAAACTTGAAGTGTGCTAATTACATCATTATTGTGTGCTTCAAATACAATAAAGTAATCTTTATAAAAAATGGCACAGCAGAAGAATTTGCCTTTTACTGACATTTTACAAACAACCCCAGTATGCCATAACTCACGTATCTGGAGAAAATCAGTGAGAAAAAGGGAACAGACGTATGTACATTGAATGTAGGAAGCATTACAGACTGGGTTCGAACCAAGGTCGCTGACACACAAGCTCACTCATTTTACCAGTTACGCCACCATGGAGATATGCATCTCAGAAAACTGGGGTTAGTTTGTGTTCTTCCTTTACTGTTACAAGTATTACTATAAGCAAACATATTTTTCTATCGATGACAGCACAAATTATATGGATTTAAAGACTGACACATTAGTATACTTACTACATAATTATACTTAAAAATATACTTGAACATTACTTAAGTATACTTCATACAATTAACTTGAAGAATACTTTTTTTTCGTAAGGGCAGCTCTGGGCTTTTAGGTGTCGACGGATTAATGACGTATATCCAAAGAGGCAATCAGCTCATCAGTCTTCTCCTACCCCTGTTGTTTCCCAACGAAGTTAGGTTCTAATCTTCTTGATTGACGCAAGTTGTAACTTTCCCAAAGTTTCCAAGATCCTTCTCAAGGCCTCGGCATCTAGGCATCTACAAAAAGGCGTCTAAATTAGACAAGTCGGCAGTGTAATTGCATTTCCTTGATATTATACAACAGTATACTAACCATTAACATATTTACTGACATATCGCTTGAGACTTACATATAATTAAACTTTATTTGGAGTACTTCTTTATTGCACAATGCACATTTCTTAATATTAAGCCTAAAATTTGTTTTAATACCACTTTAAGTAAGTATAGTATGATCTCTGTATAATACCAGTCTTTAAATGCAAGATATTTAATGCGTACCTAAATTATACGTGCAATAGTTTCACTTTAGCACTATCAAATATACTTAATTAACTCTTTAGTTTGAAGGGTAGAATCCTCTGAAAGGTATGCAGAGACAATCTTTTTCCACCACTAAGAACAGCAAAACATAATGGAAAACTTATACTTAATCTAAATATATTTTATTCCAAGTAATCCTGTTGTATTACTGTATCTGTTGTCCTCTTTAATATAATTTTAGTCCTCTGATTAATTTTACAGTAAAATTTTGCTTTTGTGTTGAGTACATGTGATTCAAAAAATGTATGAGTAAACTCATCATCATTTGCATGTGCCTTTAAATAATTCGGGTTGTTGTCCCAATCGTTTTTGGTTATGTCAGTAATATTAAAATAATTATTGTCATTGTTAAAAGTAGAGACATTTCGATATTTCCTATAGTCTCAAATTGAACTTCGAATGGATCATGGCTGATAGGTTAGAGGTAATGGGTTACTGAGTTCCTGTATTACTGTATTACTGTTGTGTCTCTAGGTAAAGCACTTCACTATGAAATGCTCCAGATAAGCTGTTAAGTGTATTACGTTGCATTAAACAAGGGTGCTAAATGATGAATAACTTAGATTAGTTGACTGAAAAGCTATTTATCTTTGCTGCCACGTAAACCGGTTACAATCAATTGTTTGCATCGGTGGCCAAGATTTTTATTAGAATTGTGAGCATTGCATTAGCATAATATAATGACTTATACATAGTAGTTATGATAGTATGTTTAATACGCAGTTACAGTATACAGGTGAGAAAAAATGAGAGCCAGGGTGTACTAGCTGTTTTTTTGGAACATCTCTTCAAGATGCAAAGCTTTTACAGTAAGAGGTCCCAGAAAAACAATAAATTTATTTTAAAAAAAACTGCACTGCTTGCCTCCAGTATAGACTGAAGACTGGACCACAACAGGCATTTTAATCAGTTTAACCAGCTAAACTTTCTTGGTCAAAGGGATTCACAAGCTAAGTTTTACCAATGAACATAATCTAGACTGTCACTTACTAGAATAAACCAACCTGGACCTGCATGGAAATTAATCATAACATTTTTGCAGGGTTCCAAGGGTGTAAGACTGGAGAAACTGGAATAACTGGAAGAGAGGGCAACTCTCTGAGAAAACAAAATAAATAAACATTTGAATGTCTCTCTTGTGCTTGCCTGAAATTCACCAAAAAAATCTATATGGGTTAATGTGAATAATTATCATACAGTATTACACGTTTGATATCATTTGAAATGTCTCAGTGCAACTGGTACAAATGTCTAACGCATTCTCATCCTTTGGCGTCATATGTGACGCCATATGACAAAACGGCGAAATACTACGCACATGGCACCCTTTATCGTCAATATAACACGCACTGTGATGGGTAGGTTTAGGTGTGGGGTAGGGTCTGCGTCTCATATTCACGCTAAAGGATGCCAGTCAACTTTATGACGCCTTGGGTTCGCGTGTTATATTCACGCTAAAGGGTGCCATGTGCGTAGTATTTCGCCGTTTTGTCATATGGCGTCACATATGCCGCCAAAGGATGAGAACGGGCTCAAATGTCTCATTACCAAAGAAGTAAACCAAAAGGTAATAAGTTATTTAAGAGTTTAGAGATAAATCACACACAAAGGACGGTATGTCTTCCAGGCAAATGGTCTCCAGCTCTCAGACGGTTAAAAACTTAAATCAAATTCCCATTGTTAGCAAATGGTTCCATCCAAATCAACGTTTGCCCCCAGTAAGTCAGGGGCGGTGATTAATGTAAATTCCCACGGTGAACTCATGTTTACATTTGAAAAGAGGTTTCTGCCTTGGTCTATCTATATAATGAAATGCAACGAGAGGCTTGGGTCGATTCTGGAACTAAGACTAGCCCATGATGCAAAGTGTAAGGAAAACACTTCGCATCATGTATTTTATAATGTCAATGTATTGCATCTTCTCTCTTTATTCCAGAGCATTTGATGTTTCTATCTATTATCTTTGAATTGATTACAAATTGGCTTGATACATTTACCTGACATAATAAATTGTAAATATTTGATTTTATTCTAATCGACTCTGACATTAATTTCAGTAAAGAGTTAAAAAGAATAGTCAAACATTCTCTCACACTTAATGATGCACAGATATCTTTAAAACCTTTTTCGTTTATGGAGTCAGATGAAATAACGAGTTAATACATATGAGAAAATGTATTTAATTAAATTAAATTACTTTGCCACGCGGAAAGACAATAAAGACCTCCATTGGGCCGATTGAGCCGGGCTTACACAGGATACCAATAATCACTTACAAAGGTATACCCATTACAATATGAGCCTGTCCATTTAATGGATTTAACCAGGACCTATTATGCTCTTTTACAAAGTCTTGAGTTTGTTTTTGGAGTCTAAAAAAGTTTGTTTTCCCAGTCTGTCAGTAATGCTCTGTTTAGTTCCTGTCTCTATGAAGCCTTCCCTTCCAAAAAGTGCAATGTGCTCTGATTGGTTGAATGGATCAATGTGGTCAATTTGATATTGGTCAACCGCTTTGAGCATGTTTCGGAAATGTCAGGCCCTTTTCTACAACAGTGTTAAATACAGGGTGGAAAAAACAGTGTGTCTTGGAAATCTTGAAAACACACTCATAATGCTACTCAACCAGGCTCTCCCCCTTTTTTACGCATTCCTTGGGTGGGAATTATTTAAATGAGGAATATTGTGACATTTACACTCTGTTAGAAAACTCTATAATACAATCAAGGCGTTTGTATAAACGCATTTTCTTTGCATAAAGAAAAAAAGATAACTTTAATGTTATTGTTGGGCAAAATTAATAGTTAACTCTTAATTGTCTTGAAAGTCTGTTGTCCGGATGTGTTCATTTTAGGAACAGACAAGCCAGAGAGCAAACAATGTTAACTGTCTGTAGTTATGTAATGTAATGTAAAAATTTACTTTACTAATTTCTTTAATTTTATGTTTACACAGCACAGAAATCTAGTTATGTTTTCAAATATGGTCTTTAAGATTTGACTGACGTTCCACACTGGACAAACATGTTTAGACAGTGTTGTCAATGTAACTATTTACATCGGTTGATATATGTTATTATGCCTGCCTGTGTTCCCCTGTCTTGTGTTGGACTCTTATTTACTTTTCTGTTCCTATAGACCCCTTTTCACTTGGTAAACATGATGATGTTTTATGTGGGCGGAGCTTAGGTGGAGGCAGAACAATGCCTATGGCCGCTTCACTAATGCTAGTTTGCAAGTTTTGTTAGCTTGTTTTTTAACAATGACGAGAGAAAATCAGATTTTATCTTAATGTGCAAGGTCACTCACTGTCCAGGACCGCGATTGTTATTTGCAAAAGTTAATTTTAACGGACGGAACCAGATTGGCCGACCCAGACACGCTCAGTCAATGGATGGACGATCTGACAGGATTAACGTTACCTTGGGTGAGTGGCCTGCCTTCTACACCTACCTGATAGAGAAACTGGGCGTAAAGACGAACTGAGGGCATATACATCTTTAGATGCCTATAACTATGTGATGAATGGTCTTGACTTGTGGCAACGTTACATTGCGCGGTCCTGCCCAGCGCCAAGGCCAGAAGACGACAATGTAAAGTGACATTACAGTGCAATTTAATGATTTTTATTTCTAGAAATAAAAATATTTTTTGCTACGGAGGACGTCCCTGAACCTTCTGTCTGCCCTGTCATGACCACGTAGGTCGTTCCTGAACTTTCTGTCTGCCTTGACACAAACACGTAGGTAGTCCATGATCATCCTGTCTGCCTTGACAACATTTGCTTTCTATAAACTCTCTCCCTGTCCTATATTGGCCAAGGAGGGTTTCCCTAAACCTTCTGTGATGGCCATTTCTAAGTTCTCTGTGCTCTCTGTCCCTGTTCGGCCTGATCTGCCATGGTGGTATTCTGCTCTGCCCTGGTGTTACCTAGTCCCTTCTACTCTGCTGTGGTGGTCTTCTGCTCTGCAGTGGGGATCTTCAGTCCAGTCTACTCTGCTGAGGTGGTCTTCTCCTCTGCCGAGGGGATCTTCAAACCCATCTACTATTCCGTGGTGGTTTTCTACTCCGCCGTGGGGATCTTCAGACACGTCTGCTCCGCTGTGTTGGTCTTCTGCTCTGATGTGGGGTGTTCAGACTATTTGCTCGGCTGTGGTGGTCAGATGCTCTGCCGTGGTAGTCTCCAGCTCTGCTGAGATGGTCTTTAGTCCTGTCAGCTCCACCCTGGCCACATGCTCTGCTGTTTCTGAGCTGGCCACCTCGCTCTGCAGGCTCCACACTGGCTCCCTGATCCGCCTCAGTCTCCAGTCCTGCTTACACTCTATGGGCCTGGCCCTCCATCCCTCCCCCTGATCCATCTCCGCTTCACCTCCCTCATGGACTTATGTCTATGTTTGTTTAGGAGCTTCTGGAATGAATCCACTCAGTAAGGGGGGAGGGGGCTATATCATGATTCGGTCTTGTGTTGGATTCTTATTTTGAAGTGTTTCACCATTGTTATTTTGCTGTTTCTATTCTTTCTGTTTTCCTTTTCTGTGTTTAGTTCCTTTTTCCAGTGTTGCATTAGCTACCTTGTTTGCTCCCATAGTTTGTTTCCATAGCAATTAATCTTGATACTAACTCTTGTTATCCTGTCTATACATACCCTTGTCCTTCTCTTGTTCTTTGTCTGGTGTTGTATGTATCGTGCACATTTGTTGTAGTTCCCTGTTCTCCCGTGTCTGGATTACCTTGTTCATGACCTGTTTTTTTTCTGATGTCTTAATAGATGTTAACTGCATTTGGATCCAATGCTCCTCTTTGACTCAACCGCCATTTTACACTATGACCCGGGATTTGACCCGGGTTCGTTTGATTTTGGTTGTTTGACACTGCCAGTGATTTTCCGGAATCAGAGAGTGCGTTCACACACAACCCGTAAAAATCCCGTAAAGACACGTGACACCGATGAGACATGTAATGTCAGCAGCATCTATATGAGCTGCGATTTTTCTCTCTAGAAACCACGCTTGTGCATTTTTTTCTCTGATTCGATCATAAACTACCGCATTACGTACCGTTTCACTAGCCTGCTTTCACTTCACTTCAGCGTCATCATAAAGACACGGCACTGGTTACGGCTTTTGTTCACACAGCGCATGTTCCGGGACTGATCCCGGAAATGTTACTAGGTCCCCAACCCGGCATCAATCCCGGGATCAATCCCGGGTCGTGTTTGTGTTCACACAGAAGGCATTCTGGCAATTTCCCATCAATTTCCTGGAATCAACGCGCTGTGTGAAGGGGGCTTATGGTAATGTAAGCATCAGCAGTAATCATCAGCATCAGATGTAAATACAGTCTTATATAGAGCTTTTTATTTGTGCACTGTAATCTAATCTTCAGAATCCATATGAAGTTTAATTAACAAAGTTCGGGAGGAACACGTTCAGATAATCCAACAAATCAGCATGAGAGAAATCCGAAATATAGCCTTCTCTCACCTCAGTTCAGTTTTTCGGCATCCCTCCGCCACCCCAACTCCTCACTCTGGACTAGTTCCTGTCCCAAGGGGGGAGTACTCCTGGTTCTTTGGGCCAAATTCCGAGCTCGAGCCCTTTTCGCAGACAGCACACCAAATATGCATACTCCTTACTTTACTCGTTACTGGTCTGGTGGTAGAACATTTGTTAATTGTGATAGAGGTTCTTGGGTTCTAATCTGCCCTGGTGTTGTATTTTTTTTCATTAAACCAAAAGATGTACATCATTGATTGTACACCAAGAGCGACACGTTCGTGTGCATTTTGTTTTTTTTTATTTCACCAGAACGAATTATGCCTATGCTGTTTGTTTTGTATGGCATGTTGTTTATTATGGTTTATGTTCATTCTTTTGCCACAATAATAGACTGCAAAAAGTCTACATGAATAGTAAAAAAAAAAAAAAAACAATTCAGATTTACTATTTCATTCAAAAGTATTAAGTATAGATTACTTCACAGGCATCATTCCATCCACCCAACCATCCATCCATCCAGCTGGTAAAGAAATACATCCTCTTTCTGAGCCCAATGGGTAATATGCTAATGCTGTGATTTAATGCTAATGCGCTCTTCAGAGTGACAAGCTCACCCTTGGGAAGTGTACCCATACTCTGACCTGCTTGTAGATTTTATTAAACTTTGCTTCCTTCGAGTTCCGCTTGTCCAGATTATTTAACACAAGGGCAGAAGCCGTGCTGTCCATAGAGTGCTGCAGTATGTGCTTCTTCAGATCATTAAATTCCACAAATGGAATCTGTTTCTCATAGACCACACTGAGATTAAACCGAAAAAAAAACACAGGCCTGGCTTATGGGTTTTTTATTCTTCTTTTTTCCCCTCTAATTTTCAAGATCTGCCGAAATCTTTATTCAAAAGTCAAGAGATCTACCTATGAACTCAAACATTTCTAATCTGATTCTTCCTTAGATTGCAAAAGAAAAAAAAATTGTAAACCACAGCTTTAATATGTTGTGAAAAATTAGGTTGTTCAAAGTTTTTCATTGATTTCGTAGAAGGCTCTTTGTAATACCTAAAAAGCTGTATTGTACTGAATGTGTCTGTGTCCATCTAAATTGTTTAAACATTATTCACATGCACACTAAAACTAATCACATTCACATTTTACAATAGTAGGCCTACTTTTTAATATCATACTGTGAGGAGAACTCCACGGAGCTATGAAAGAGCAACATATAAGCAATACAATTTCTTCTGGAAAAAAATACAGAATAAAATGAGAGCAATTTACAAATATTTGATTCTTTTGGAGACATGGAGGATGTTTTGAATTCAGACCTTTCTTCGCCTTTGTTGTCATTGGCTTTTTGCTTGCTTCGTTGGGGACATTTAATTTTATATTTAACAATATTATTACAACATTATTTTCCTATTATCTCTGTAAAGCTGCTTTGAAACAATCTGTATTGTAAAAAGCACTATATAGATAAAGGTGACTTGACTTGGCCTTTTGAATTCTCTCTTCCCAGCCTGGTCTCATTATTAATATGTAGGTATTAATACGTAACATTTTACATGTTCAAACCGTATATTTTTGTACATTTGGATAGATTCTGAAACGTACAATATGGATTGTACTGTACAGTGGTCCAGCAGTGGCAGTGACGATTATCAAATTATACTAAATCATCATAGCCTACTGTTTGCTCAGGTGGTCGTGGGGCGTTTCTTTTCTCATCTCTATTAGCCTGCAATGTGTTATCATTTGTTAAAACCACACATAATGTGCATTCTAATTGTATATGTTTGTATATGTATGGTAGCCCAGGCACACATGGTCATAGGCCACTAGAGTTAAGCCATTCGGCGTGGTAGCCCAGGCACACATAGTCATATTGTTCACCAACTAGGACGATTACGATAAATGCCGTTTTGGCGCTCTTTGATGTGGCCTGCCTGACAGATCACTGTACTAGCTCCTCATTTCAAGTGGCAGCGCGGAGCGCGAGTAAACGCGATCATCTCTTCCTCAGTTACAGAATAAACATGAATGGACACCTGAAGGTATGTTGAAAAATACAGTATACTTACTGAAAGGCATCATAACTCGTGTAATCGCTCAATCAGTGTTTCATCAGCGTAAAGACGTCAATAAAACTGCATAGCTTGTCACTAGCATTATATTTACCTCAGCAGGCAAGTGATTCAGTGTCCACAACATGTTGGTTCCTAGAGAAATTAACTCTTGCACTAAATAAATGCACTATATTATCCTATATATTATAATTTACTTAACCTGTTAATTATATCTTGATTATTTAATGTACGTTTAAAATATCTTTCATGAAAATGACAGCAACTGTGTAAATTATTATATTTCAATAACAAATTAGAGTAAAGTTAATGCAAAAACTGCCTTATGTTCAGTTTACATGTTTTCATATGTGTTGGGTGTTGATTATTATATCTAAAAAATAAATAGCATCTGAATTTAGGCTCTGTCGTTAACCTTTAATGTTATAGTAATGTGTCATGGGTCACCATCTATTTCTGCACTACAGTCCCCAGAATCCTCTTTGGCGCACCTGCAATCACTTTCCCCTAAATTATCACCTGCACCTGGTTACAATAAATTACCTCATCACCCAGCTCTATAAAACTCTCACGGATACCTCAGTCATTGTCAAGGCTCCAACAGGAACAGACCCAAACCCAGTCACTAAGAAACTCTCCGTGTCATTCAGCAGCAAGTAATGTAACGTATACTTACCTTTAGTATACTAACCTGTCTATCCATGTTCTGATGTCCTCAGGATCCACGCTACGGTCCCTGCCCGGTCCTGAACCCATGTATCCTTCCTGAATATCGTTCGCCTATGGATAACTTGAAAGAAAGAAAGCAAGTATCACAGAACTGAGTTAGTTTGATGTAAAGCACACTGAAGAGGACCTGCTCACCTGAAAGTCTACACGTCAGAGTATCCTCCTTCTATTCACCTTTGAGCACGCACCTTGTATGTGACGAAATAAAGTTTATGTTCATTCACTTACCTCTGTCTCCGAGCCTGTATCCTGACAGAAGGCTTGACCAAACCGACATAAGATGAATCACGAACTCTGTGTTCCACAAGACGGCCGGTCTCTAGAAGACTACGCAGGGATTTATCTCCATCTTTTTCAGGACCTCAATTGGAATGAGGAAACTCTCACATGTGAGTTCTGGAGTGGGCTGGACGATACTCTCGCCCAGATGCTGCTGTTGGGAGATCTCCACCTCCCTTTGGTCAAATTCATTGGCCGTACGCTGTGGGTGTGTGGTTCCTCACTCTCCGTGGGAGACATTCAGCCCGAAATCCACGTCAGTCTTCCCAAGTCTGCACGTCACGTCTCGGCAACCATCAACCCAGCTCACTCTCTATTCACCACGCCGCCCGTCATCATCCGGAGTTCAGTCGCCGACCCGCCAGAGCCAGCCCCAAGGGTTCCTCGCTTCCCCGCTGTTCAGCCTGAGACTCCCGTGTGGCCCCGAGCCAGGAAGCTGGTTTCTAATAGTAGGGACCTGGGGGCAAAAATGGCGGATCCACCGCTCAAATCCGTGCGATCAGCACTAAAATCAGCTTCCTTTCTCCGGTCCTCAGTCCCAGGTCTTACCTCCTCCTCCAGCCCAGAGTTTCCTTCGCTGCTGACCCCGTCCAGTTCCGGGTCCCATGAAGTGCTGGTCCCGTCCAGTTCCGGGTCCCATGAAGTGCTGGTCCCGTCCAGTTCCGAGTCCCATGATGTGCTGGCCCCGTCCAGTTCCGAGCCTCATGATGTGCTGGCCCCGTCCAGTTCCGAGTCCCATGATGTGCTGGCCCCGTCCAGTTCCGAGTCCCATGATGTGCTGGCCGCGTCCAGTTCCGAGTCCCATGATGTGCTGGCCCCGTCCAGTTCCGAATCCCATGATGTGCTGGCCCCGTCCAGTTCCGAGTCCCATGATGTGCTGGCCCCGTCCAGTTCCGAGTCCCATGATGTGCTGGCCCCGTCCAGTTCCGAGTCCCATGATGTGCTGGTCCCGTCCAGTTCTGAGTCCCAGGAAGAGCCAGTCTTCGAGCAAGAGCCAGAGCCAGTCTTCGAGCAAGAGCCAGAGCCAGTCTTCGAGCAAGAGCCAGAGCCAGTCTTCGAGCAAGAGCCAGAGCCAGTCTTCGAGCAAGAGCCAGAGCCAGTCTTCGAGCAAGAGCCAGAGCCAGTCTTCGAGCAAGAGCCAGAGCCAGTCTTCGAGCAAGAGCCAGAGCCAGTCTTCGAGCAAGAGCCAGAGCCAGTCTTCGAGCAAGAGCCAGAGCCAGTCTTCGAGCAAGAGCCAGAGCCAGTCTTCGAGCAAGAGCCAGAGCCAGTCTTCGAGCAAGAGCCAGAGCCAGTCTTCGAGCAAGAGCCAGAGCCAGTCTTCGAGCAAGAGCCAGAGCCAGTCTTCGAGCAAGAGCCAGAGCCAGTCTTCGAGCAAGAGCCAGAGCCAGTCTTCGAGCAAGAGCCAGAGCCAGTCTTCGAGCAAGAGCCTGCGCCAGAGCCCGCTGATCCTGCGCCAGAGCCCGCTGATCCTGCGCCAGAGCCCGCTGATCCTGCGCCAGAGCCCGCTGATCCTGCGGCAGAGCCCGCTGATCCGATCCTGCGCCAGAGCCCGCTGATCCTGCGCCAGAGCCCGCTGATCCTGCACCAGAGCACACTGATCCTCCGCTGGTCCTGCCCAGCCCAAGACCCTCTTTGCTGCCGGATCCCCCCTTTCCTGTCAATTTCCCCATTAAAATTTTGGGGGGGCGCCCACCCGAAGGGTCCTCACCGCCATGGCCACCCGAAGGGTCCTCACCGCCATGGACGCCCGAGGGTCCGACAGCTCCTCCCTGGTCGCCCGAGGGTCCGACAGCTCGGCCCTGGACGCCCGAGGGTCCCACAGCTCCGCCCTGGAAGCCCGAAGGTCCGACAGCTCCGCCTTGGTCACACCCACAGCCTGCTCCGCCGTGGCCACATCCGCAGACGTTTCCACCCTGGTCCCACGAGCTGCCAGCTCCACCCTGGAGGCTTCCTGTCCTGTGCAACCACGCCCTCGTCAGCCTCCAGGGCGCCCACCCTCCCACCCCTTTGGATGTTATACGGCGCGAGGACGCGCCTTCGGAGAGGGGGGGGTACTGTCATGGGTCACCATCTATTTCTGCACTACAGTCCCCAGAATCCTCTTTGGCGCACCTGCAATCACTTTCCCCTAAATTATCACCTGCACCTGGTTACAATCAATTACCTCATCACCCAGCTCTATAAAACTCTCACGGATACCTCAGTCATTGTCAGGCTCCAACAGGAACAGGCCCAAACCCAGTCACTAAGAAACTCTCCGTGTCATTCAGCAGCAAGTAATGTAACGTATACTTACCTTTAGTATACTAACCTGTCTATCCATGTTCTGATGTCCTCAGGATCCACGCTACGGTCCCTGCCCGGTCCTGAACCCATGTATCCTTTGTGAATATCGTTCACCTATGGATAACCTGAAAGAAAGCAAGTATCACAGAACTGAGTTAGTTTGATGTAAAGCACACTGAAGAGGACCTGCTCACCTGAAAGTCTACACGTCAGAGTATCCTCCTTCTATTCACCTTTGAACACGCACCTTGTATGTGACGAAATAAAGTTTATGTTCATTCACTTACCTCTGTCTCCGAGCCTGTATCCTGACATAATGTGCGGCTCCCTATATAGTTTACAGCATTAACAGATTTTTAATCCTTGCAAAATGTTTAATTGTAATTGAAATTAATTTAAAGACGAATACACCATTTTTTCATTAAACCACTGTTTATTTTTTTTTTTAGCTTTCTAAACCAACCGAACCGAACCAAGACGTCAAAACCGTGGGAAAACCGAACCGTCACTTTTGTGAATCGTTACACCCCTAATATATATATATATATATACAGTATCTCACAAACGTGAATACACCCCTCAAATTTCAGCAAACATTTGAGTATATCTTCTCAAGGGACACTACTATAGAAATGAAACTTGGATATATTTTAGAGTAGTCAATGTGCTGCTTTTTTAGCCGTATACATTTACTTTCCTCTGAAAATAACTCAACATACAGCCATTATTGTCAAAATAGCTGGCAACAAAAGTGAGTACACCCTAAGTGAACATGTCAAAACTGTGTCCAAAGTGTCAATATTTTGTGTGAGCACCATTGTTATCTATCACTGCCTTAATCCTCCTGGGCATGGAATTCACCAGAGCATCACAGGTTGTTGCTGGGATCCTCTTTCACTCCTCCATAATGACATCATGGAGCTGCTGGAGGGTAGACACATGGCACTTCTCCATCTTCTGCTTGAGGACACCCCGCAGGTGCTCAATAGGGTTCAGGTCTGGAGACATACTTGGCCACTCCATCCCCTTCACCTTCAGCTTCCTCAGCAAGGCAGTTGTCATCTTGGCGGTGTGTTTGGGGACATTATCATGCCATTCGGCCCAGTTTCTGAAGGGAGGGCACCATGTTCTGCTTCAGAATGTCACAGTACATATTGGAATCCATGTTTTCCTTAATGAAGCGATTCATCTCGTTGCTGGCTGCCTTGGTTCCAGACTTAAAACTCTTTATATCAGCAGTTTAATGAAACGTCAACGGAGACATTTAACGTGGGTAAAACACTTCGGAAACTAATGGACATCACTGTTGATATCTGGGTCAAAAGAAAGCGAGACTCGTTCTTCTTTGAAGTCTGCCTCTTCTGGACAGATGGCGCCTCTCCATTGCTCATGCAAGTGATAGGGAAACAATAAAATTAGGTAAAAAAAAGTTTGAGCTGAAAGAAATGTTAGCTGTCTGTAAGTTTAACTGTTCAATTGAGCTAACGTTAATGTTAGCGAGCTCAGTAACATTAGCTAATGTTAGCTACTTTAGTTGACATTGATGTAAAACCGCCTACACAAGATCCACGGTAAAACCCGCTCTGAGCCTGAAGAGTTGACTTTTAGACCACTGATCGTTATAAAGTTGTTGGTAACACTGTATAATAACTGCACGCTATTAATCATTAGTTAAGCATGAGTAAAAAGTTAATTAATGGTAAATGGTAAATGGACTGCAGTTATATAGCGCTTTCACAAACCCAATGGCCACCAAAGCGCTTTTAATTAATCATCTATAAAGCATTAATAGACATTAATAAGCAGTTTAAATACATACATACATAATAAATACAGTTATAAATGCTTTTTTTCTTGATTTATAAGCATATCTATAATGTGTTTAATAATTGTATTTTCATACTTCGTTAATGATTAATTAATAATTTCTCTATGAAGTGTTCATTATTTACAAACCAGTATTTTAAGAGTTGTCAGTGGTTCCTAAGATCACTTAGGAAGTGTAAGTAAATGGAGTTAATTCAGGTAGTTATAAAGCATTTAGTAGTAGTCAGTTAACTATTTTTGTGAGCTCATCTAACGTGAGGACTATTCATGCCTTGTAAAGCATTTATAAAGGAGATTTAAAGACTCAGTTATCTTCTAAAAAGAAAAAACGAAACAAACAACACAGTATAGGCCTCCATAGACAATACATTGCAGACCAGCACATGTGCATTTCCCAATGCAATTGTGTTTTTGTAAATTGCACAATTTGATTTCTCTGAATCCATTGCAGTAATGCCAGTCAGGCTCACCATGATGCACATGAAATTACCATGGTACCATGGTATGAATCTGAATGGGAAAACCATCGAATTGTACTCAATGGCCTTTGTGCCCTGTCATAGGGACTTGGTGCCCCCCCCCCCCCCACCCCAGAAAAAAAAAAAAAAGAAAAGGTGGAGGCCAAATGGCCTTGCCCCTAAAATTACATAATTCCTACCCTGACAGGAGCAATCGATCAAACAGGAGTACATTAAAAAAAAAATGCTTGCAGCGTTAATTTCTTCTTAAGCCCTATTCACACGGGATAGGTATTACCTGGTGACCTCTAGTCAACTGTAATAATTGCGGAGGTTGTCTGTGATCATAATCCTTTGCGAATCGGCCATGTCTGTAATTTGTAAAGTAAAAATTCCCCCGCAAATGACCTACCATATTTCGCCGAACA
Source organism: Siphateles boraxobius (assembly GCF_051911475.1). NCBI lineage: Eukaryota > Metazoa > Chordata > Actinopteri > Cypriniformes > Leuciscidae > Siphateles > Siphateles boraxobius. Next base: position 10,567,477 of record NW_027508722.1, read on the forward strand.
CCGAGGTCCTGTGATAATATTAGTCCTGTGCGAATCGGCATCTCTGTGATTTGGCGGGGTCGTTTCTAATTCACACGAGGTCCCCAGATAATACTAATCCCGTGAGAATAGGGCTTTACACAGCTGAGTGGCCTTGGAGTTAGTCAGCATATTTTAGAACTTGTGTACAAATCTATTGTAGAGAGTGTAATAACTTTTCATCTCCCAGCCTGGTATGATCACTTAAACTATAGATCTAATAACAAACTCACCAGAATTGTGTCAATAGCAGGCAAAATAGTTGGCAGACCACAGAAGCCTTAAGTACAACTTTATGCTGAAATGGCAAATAAGAAGGCGAGGATTATTCTTGAAGATAGTTCTCACCCTCTCTTTAATCAATTTGAGCCCTTGAAATCAGGTAGGCCCTATAGAATCCCTCTAGTGAATAAAAATAAATAAAATAAAATACTCCGCAAGTGATCGATAAACCAAATGATAGTGCCATTAACGTAAGTAAATTTACGTGCAGAACCATTCTTAACGTAATAATACATACAAATACTCATACAATCAAATTGCTCTTTCCCTTCAGTAAGTTTTTCGTCCTCTTGATTTTAAGATTTCTTTAAGTTGCATGTGTCTAAGTAAACATCTGTGAAGAGGCAGAGAGCGCAGTTGCTTAATGAGCTTCAGACAAAAATCCATGTGTTTTTCGGGATTAACCACAATCTGGGCATGTGTGCTTATAGATTCCAAAAGAAAATATTCTAAGCCTCAGCTTTAGTGTGGTGTGAAAATTGAGGAATGACCTCAGAGTTGTTCATTGATTTTGAAAAAGGTATTAGGAAAGCTTAAGGAAGTAGCAATCCCTTTTACTTGCTTGTGTTATGGGTCAGATTCAGGAGCTAAATGCAATCCCCGGAAAGCCATAACATCTAGCGAAACTATGGGAAGTGAATAGCAATAAAATAGCATTACTAACAAACCATCCACATTCAATTAAACTGTCCTAAATCATACTGCGAGGTCATGAAAATTCAATAGTCATGACCTTCAGTAGCAGCTGCTTCTAAATGAGTAAGTTTACAGTTTTTCTCAATCGATTTGACATATTTCTTCGAATGAATGTAGTTGCACTCTAAACAATTTACACAGCACTAAAAACACTCTTATGTTGACAAATCATTTAAATATTCACTGCATAATGAAGCACAGCAGTTTTTCTAGTAATGCATTTATTAAAAGTAAATGCTGTCATCAAAACTATAACATATTCAGCTATAGACACAAAAAGTGTCTGTCCACTAAATAGTCTCCCATTTTACCCATCTTTTCACCCTCTCCTTTTCCCAATTCTTTTTTCCTGATATAAACATTTTGGTTGGCTGAGTGAACTGCTGTGAACACATTTGAAAATTTTCAACCTAAGCTTAAAGGTTGTATCAGTGATTTCAGGCCCAAAAATAAATGTCTAATCTTTCCTAACGATCCGCTAGCTGCCCGCCCCATAAGCATGCTGTCCAAAAACCGCGTCACTGTAGGCAGCCTAGGCTATGAGATCTGCACACAAAAACAAATGGGTACAACCACCACTCAAAACCAAAATAAAGTGTTCCAACCAATCACTGACAGGGGCGGGTGTTGTGAGGTTTTGCGCTCGTGCACGGCTGCGCTGACCAACTGGCCCCGTTCTTCACCCAGATCTTCAATAGATCATTGGAGCAGTGTGAAGTTCCCTGCTGCTTCAAACGCTCCACTATCATTCCTGTCCCCAAAAAACCCAAAATCACTGGACTTAATGACTACAGACCTGTCGCTCTCACGTCTGTGGTCATGAAGTCTTTTGAAAGACTGGTGCTGGCCCACCTGAAGGACATCACCGGACCACTGCTGGATCCCTTTCAGTTTGCTTACAGAGCAAACAGGTCTGTGGATGATGCAGTCAACATGGGACTGCATTATATCCTGCAACATCTCGACAGACCAGGGACTTATGCAAGGATCCTCTTTGTGGACTTCAGTTCGGCCTTCAATACCATCATGCCTGGTCTTCTCACAGCCAAACTGACCCAGCTCTCCATGCCATCCTCGATCTGTCAGTGGATCACCAGCTTCCTGATGGACCGGCAGCAGCGAGTGAGACTGGGGAAACACACATCCAAGACACTCACAATCAGCACTGGCGCCCCCCAAGGGTGCGTTCTCTCCCCACTGCTCTTCTCCCTGTACACTAATGACTGCACTTCTAAAGACCCCACTGTCAAGCTCCTGAAATTTGCAGACGACACCACTGTCATCGGTCTCATCCAAAACGGTGACGAGTCTCCTTACAGACTGCAGGTTAAACAGCTGGCTGTCTGGTGCAGTTATAAAAACCTTGAGCTGAACACGCTCAAAACAGTGGAGATGATCGTGGACTTCAGGAGGAACAGCCCAGCACTCCCCCCACTCACCATCATGAACAGCACTGTGGAAGCAGTGGAGTCATTCAGGTTCCTGGGCACTATCATCTCTCAGGACCTGAAGTGGGACAATCACATTGACTCCACTGTGAAAAAGGCACAGCAGAGACTGTACTTCCTTCGCCAGCTGAGGAAGTTCAACTTGCCACAGGAGCTGCTGAACAGTTAACATATCTCCCAAGGCATCTCCCAAGGCTCTGAACAGTTAACATATCTCCCAAGGCATATGCCTGTAAGTGCAATACTCCCACTGTTTAGTGCAATATCTTAAAAATTCAGGTGATATTTATATTTATTCATACTATACAAAATACTCACCTTAACCCACAAAAGACAGTATACACTTTCATTTAAAAAAAAAAAAAAAAAAAAAAGAACACAGAAATACCATGCAACAAATAAGTAATTCAGAATCACATTCAGATCAATTTTGATTTGTTGTTTGTGTAATTTAAAAAAAAATTAAAGTCACAAAATATTGTTTTCATGAGTCCAACTCTGTATTGACACATGCCGTTGTCTTTCTGACTGTGGCTGACTCTTTTCTTTCATTCCATCCATGTCAGCGGCTGATGCCTTTTGAAGTTTTCATGGTCCAAAGTGTGACAGCCTAGATGAGTTTAGGAGTATTTCTATAGTGACCTAAACGAAAGGAATGTCCAAGAGCAATTAAAAAATATCTCATGGAGCTAAGCCTTTGAAGCACTGTTCTCATCCGACTGTTGAATAGTGAGATTGAAAAAGATGAAGAAACGAAAGGACTTTAGCACTGGGGTGGTAATTGAACGAGGAACTATGAAAGAGAAAATGAGAGAGAAAAAAAAGAGATGTGAACAGTGAACACTAACAGTAGAAAAAGTTGGGGACTTAAGCACTTCTCTCTGCTGCTAATACTGACTACAATAACCAAAGTCCCCTCCATGCTGAACATTTGATTGGGTTAGCAAAGCTCTTGTCGAAAATCATTCTACGAGAGCTTTTTGAAACTGGAATGGAAAATTTAAACAGCTGAAGTGTTGTATGAGAAATGCTGCAAGCTGGTGTCAATGAAATATTTCTGGACTTGAAATTGATTTCTTGCACAATCCTACAATACTAAAAGGACACAGTTATTATGAAATAGCATTTTTTTTAATACAAATTATATCACCAGCATAACAATTTCAAAAATAATAATTTATAATAATTGTAATTTCATTTATTGTAAACGTCAAAATATGATGGTCCATTTTATTTTAAAATGTTCCAAAGATCATTTTGTGTACATCAGCGGAAGCAATGAAATCTGAACTTCAGTAGTAATTCACATTGGTAGATTTTACCCTTTGACAAAAATAAATAAATAGATAGATAGACAGACAGACAAACAAACAGACAAATAAATAAATAAATAGTGCAGAGGTTTTTTTTTTTGTGGTATCATCCTATTTACATGATATCCACTGTTATTAATTTTTATTTATTTTTTATTTTTTCTAGATCCTGGCAAATATCATAATTTTCATATGTGGGAACTTGGCAGGAGCATACCATAAACACCTGATGGAACTGGCTTTAAAGCAGACATATCAAGACACCTGCAACTGTATAAAATCACCCATCAAACTGGAGTTTGAGAAACGTCAGCAGGTTCAGTATCAATCTTGCTTTACTTTCTCTCAGTTCTGAAGTCATGATTTATCAGCTGGCTATGTCTAAAGTTGAAAGACCTGCCAAACAGTCTCAAAAACTGAGATATTCCATATTTCTTTGGCAAAGCACTGAATGCTGATAGTGACTTAACATTGGGGAATTTAGCAGTGAACTAATACTGAGAATTACCAGAAAGCTTTTGTGTTATGTGTTAGTTTGCTGAGAGAATGACAGAACTAGATTAGATTAGTGTACAAATAATAATCCCTCAACCTCCTTGACATATCACTCAAACTTAATGTTTATTTAATCTACATGCACATTTTTGCAAATGTCTTTATATTTTTCTAAGTACATTATGTGTGTATATTGTACATTGCATGGAAGCTTGTAAATGTTAAGCTTAATTATGGCTTCTTTTGTAAAGTGAATCAGAATGCTGATAGAATTTACCTTTTGAAATAGTTATTAGTTGGCGGTGTTAAGAAGTTTTAAAAGGTTTTTTTTTTATGTAACTGCACAAAGAATGACTGAATAACTGGGAGTTGAGAAACCCTTACATTCAATACACATTAAATTTTGCATTATAATTAAAGTAATTCCACATCTTACTTTTACATCTAGATTGTTTTTGGGGGGAAGTTTAACATATTTTAATCTCTACTCATATTACAGCAATCTCTTTCATATATGTATACTTATATATTAAAAACTACAAACAAACTTAAAAAAAAAAAAAAAAAACTTCTAGGTCTACTTTCAGAGGACTGCACCACGTCCTAATTCATACGATTAGGACCCACACATCACTGGAGTCCTGACAAATCTTACAGAAATGAATTACGAATTCGTACGAATAAGCCACCTCATATTATATATATATATATATATATATATATATATATATATATATATATATATATATATGAATTGCCATGACATTGTTATAATGTCACAAACTGCAAGTTTAGTTTTCATGAACTTTGCATTTGTTTCTCTCAGTTACCTGTTTTAATTTGTTACTGTTTCCCACTCCTCGTTTGACTCCTTTTTTGATTAACTCATCATCACCTGTTTGTCATTTCAGTTCTATTACCATGTGCATTTAAAGGAACATGCCACAGTTTTTTGAAATAGGGGTTATTCACTGTCTCCCCTACATTTAGATAGGTGGGCAAACGCATTTTTGTCTCAGTGCATGCATTGTCTTAGTTTGGCAGCACCGACGCTAGCTTAGCATAATGAATGGAACCCTTTGTTGCCAGATAGCATGTAGTGAGTAAAAGGGATCCAATGCCCCCCCCCCCTCCCCCCCCCCCCCCCCCCCCGAAAAAAACCCAAAAAAAACAAAAACTAATTACTCCTTGTGGCCTGCGTATTAACAACGAGTGCAAATAGCAATGCAGATTAAGACTAGGCGATTTCCTAGGCAGATATTGACTTGGGACTATAGGGGTGATCACGTAACACCAGAAATCCCCCAACTTCCGTCAAAATACCGGCGTGACCTGCACCGAGTATCTTCGCTTTTGGATTGTGTTGAGTTTGAGAAGTTACAGCAAACATGGTAATTGCCTACATAGCAAAAGTTTGTGAGAAAAAATGCAATATGGGCCCAGAAAGATGGTACTAAGTCTGAAGGATACGGCCGTCCCATCCATTTTCAAAGCAAAGGCAGAAAAAAGTGCCTATGTAAGTTGTTTTACTCAGATGCTTCTGACTCCAAAGGAGGAGATGGCGGGCGAGTTGTGAAATGCGGCAGGAGTGTAGACCACCCTGACGGTTGATGTACGCAACGGTGTCCATACGGACCAGTACATGCTTGGCTAGTAGCAGCGTTTTGAAGCAGCCCAGCGCAAGATGTACTGCTAATAACTCGAGGCAGTTGATGTGCCAAAGCAGTTGAGGCCCAGTCCACAGACCTGAAGCTGCATGGCCATTGTACATGGCCCCCCAGCTGGTGGCAGAGGCCTCCGTGGTGACCACAGAGTGCCTGGACACTTGTTCTAGGGGAACACCTCCCCGCAGGAACGAAGGGTCCAACCACAAGCTGAAAGTTTGGCGACAGTGCCGGGTCACTTGGACCCGGCGCGAGCCGCTCTTCCTTACGTGAATCTGTGTCTTTATTCAGTTGTAAGATAGATGCTGAGAAGCTGTATAGAATGGTTCAAATTGCCTCCTCTAGTATAACCTCATGTTGAGTTCAACCCTGTTTAGCATGAACAACCAAAAATCGCTGTTATCGTTACCTGTGAAATTAAATGACTGAGGGCTAGCAATATTATGTCTCTAACAAAATCCCCCATGTCCATCACCATTCACTATGTCTACTGTAGGAAAAATAGCCAGCTAATATTCACGCTGGTATGTTGATAGAAGTTGGAGGTTCCCTTTCAGTCGCTCATGTTCGACGTAACGTCGACGTGACGACATAATTGGGATCACTTCAGGGAGCCCTATCAACTTCGAGTGTCTACAGAACGAGCCAATGAACGTTGGCGTGCGTGAAAAGCACCCCGCAGTGCGGCTATAAACAGAAAGCGGGCGCACGCACTCATTGTCTTTCGCTTCGGAGCCGAACTTTCGTTTGACTCTGAGTTCTGCAGACTGCTCCAACGTTGAAGACTCAACTAAAAGAAGATACTCTGTTTTAGTGCTGGTGTGAAGGCGCGATCAGCGGTGGCTGCGAGCATTGCAGCTCACAACTGCTGTTTTCACAGCATTGCTTGTGTGTGTGTGTCTGTATGTGTCGGTCTCGATGGGCGTTCCTCTCTTGAGTGTGTACCCCGATTACACCGCGGCTATCCCATGGTGCTTCAGCACTGAGAGAGTTATTTTTTTCTTTTTTATATTTTTTGTTTTCAACTAAAACAGCAACACACGCATGACCCTGCGTCCTTTTCATGATGTCATTCCGCTTGTGCGTTTCTGGGTGCGGTTGTTCCCTGGTGCCAATAGTTGCCTCTCATGTTTGGGCATTCAGCACGCTGAGGCAGCTTTTGTGAATAGTTCATGTTCCCATTGCAGGAATATGACTATGGTAGCGCTGAGATTGAGACTCGCTTACCTCAAGGGAAGTGCAGTCCCCTCCCCTCGCCTATGCCCCGATCTAGTGTCTATTCTGGACCTCAGAATAGACTTACTTCTGTGCATGGTCACTCTGCCCTTCGACGGAAGCAGGTACGTGTTGCACCACACACTCAGACCCCACTCCGGGCCGCTATACCGTCCGAGTCGGGTCCCTGCATTCTGCCGCGCTGCCCCACCCCGGGTACATCTGTGGTGCGGTTGGTCCCGCTTGCACGGTGTCTGGGAGCCTGGCTAGCACTTCCCAGCCCATCTCACTGGGTCATTCGTACTATCAGACTCGGCTATGCGATTTAGTTTGCCCGGCGTCCCCCTGTGTTCAAGGGCATTCTGTTCCCCCGTGTTTTGGCAGACAGTGCCCCTGTGCTCAGGGCAGAGATCGCAGTCCTACTGGCGAAGGACGTGATCGAGTCGGTCCCTCCAGCCGATATGAAGACCAGCTTCTACAGCCCGTACTTAATTGTACCCAAGAAAGATAAGATAGGATAAAATATACTTTAATGTCCCCCAGGGGGAAATTTGTCTTGGGCTGCAGTCACTGCGACACACACTTACAAAGGCGGTGGGTTACGGCCAATCTTGGACCTGCGTGTCCTGAACAGTGTCCCCAAGATTGGTTTGCAGCAATCGACCTGAAGGATGCGTACTTTCATGACTCGATACTCCCTCGACACAGACCGTTTCTTCGCTTTGCGTTCGAGGGACAGGCATATCAGTACAAAGTCTTATCCTTTGGGCCGGCCCTGTCACCCCGTGGCTTCACGAAAGTTGCGGAGGCGGCCATTGCTATCATGTGCGAGCATGGTGTTCGCATTCTCAACTACCTCGACGACTGGCTTATTCTTGGCCAGTCGAGAGAGCGGTTGTGCGAACACAGGGACATGGTGCACAGTCACCTCAGCCACCTAGGGCTTCGGGTCAACTGGGAAAAGAGTTGGAGTTGGACTCGGTCAACATGACATTACGCCTCCCCGAGGCCAGCGTCCAGTCAGTGTTGAACTGCGTGAGCACGCTCAGACGCAGAAAAGCAGCAACACTGAAACTGTTTCAGAGGCTCCTGGGGCATATGGCATCTTCAGCAACGGTAACGCCACTCGGATTGCTTCATATGAGGCCGCTCCAACACTGTCCCGAGTCCCGAGATGGGTGTGGCAGAGCGGCTCGTGCCGGGTCCAAGTGACCCGGCACTGTCGCCAAACTCTCAGCTTGTGGTTGGACCCTTCGTTCCTGCGGGGAGGTGTTCCCCTAGAACAAGTGTCCAAGCACTCTGTGGTCACCACGGAGGCCTCTGCCACCAGCTGGGGGGCCATGTACAATGGCCATGCAGCTTCAGGTCTGTGGACGGGGCCTCAACTGCTTTGGCACATCAACTGCCTCGAGTTATTAGCAGTACATCTTGTGCTGGGCTGCTTCAAAACGCTGCTACTAGGCAAGCATGTACTGGTCCGTATGGACACCGTTGCGTACATCAACCGTCAGGGTGGTCTACACTCCTGCCGCATTTCACAACTCGCCCACCATCTCCTCCTTTGGAGTCAGAAGCATCTGAGGTCGCTTTGTGCCATTTATATTCCGGGCCAGCTCAACCGTGCAGCCGACAAGCTCTCACGGCGGCGGATGTTACCGGGAGAATGGCGACTCCATCCCCAGGTGGTCCAGCTGATTTTCAGGCGCTTCGGGACCGCACAGGTAGATCTGTTTGCCGCCCCGGACACTCCTCATTGCCAGTTGTTCTATTCCCTGACCGAGGGGACCCTCGGCATGGATGCTCTGGCGCACAGCTGGGCCTACGCAAGTATGGGTTTCCCTCAGTGAGCCTTCTTGCACAGACCTTGTGCAAGGTCAGGGAGGACAAGGAGCAGGTCTTGTTAGTTGAGCCGTATTGGCCCAGCCGGACCTGGTTCCCGGAACTAGTGCTCCTCGCGACAGCCCCTCCCTGGCCCCTCCCTGGACCTGCTCTCTCAGAGAGGGGGCACCCTATGGCACCCGCCTCCAAACCTCTGGAAACTCCATTTCTGGTCCCTGGACCGGACCCGGAGGTTCTAGGTGACCTACCCCCAGCAGTAGTTGACACCATTCACTTCTACTAGAGCCCCCACAACGAGGTGCCTCTATGCGTTGAAGTGGAACCTGTTCGTTCACTGGTTTTCTTTTCATGAAGAGAACCCCCGAACTTGCTCGATCAGAGCTGTGCTTTCCTTCCTGCAAGATGGGTTGGAGCGAAGGCTGTCTCCCTCCACCCTTAAAGTGTATGTTGCCACTATCGCCGTACATCACAATGCAGTTGAAGGTAAGTCGCTGGGAAAGCGCGATCTGATCATCAGTTTTCTGATGGGGGCGAGGAGACAAAATACTCCTCACCCGCTCTCTATACCCTCTTGGGATTTGTCTCTGGTCCTTTCAGCTCACCCTTTGGGCCTCTGCAATCAACTGAGTTAAAAATTCTGTCCTGTAAAACAGTACTCCTGGTTGCATTGGCCTCCATCAAGAGGGTAGGGGACCTGCATGCATTTTCGGTCAACGAATCGTGCCTGGAATTCGGCCTGGCTAACTCTCACGTGATCCTGAGACCCCGGCCCAAATACGTGCCCAAGGTTCCCAACACTCCCTTTCGAGACCAGGTGGTGAACCTGCAAGCGCTGCCTTCGGAGGAGGCAGACCCAGCCCTGGCTTTTCTCTGTCCTGTCCGCGATCTGCGCCTGTACGTGGACAGAACGCAAAGCCTCAGGACCTCAGATCAGCTCTTCGTCTGTTAAGGAGGCCAGCAGAAGGGAAAGGCTGTCTCCAAGCAGAGGATGGCCCACTGGATAGTGGATGCCATCGCCTTGGCTTACAAAGCCCAAGGCGTGCCGTGCCCTTGTCCCTTCTTCTTGGGCGCTGGCACACGGCACCTCGCTGATAGCTATCTGTAGAGCTGCGGGCTGGGCGACACCTAACACGTTCGCTAGGCTTTATAGCCTACGTGATGAGCCAGTTTCTTCCTGTGTGCTTGCTTCAACCAGCCTGTAACACCGAAGTTCCCGCTCTAGTGTCGGCTTCCTGCGCCACTCCCCTCTACATGGAGCGGATACGTGCACTTTCTGCTCCAGTCGAGTTCCCCACTCAGGCGAACCCTGTGGAGTTCCTCGGCACCCCTTCGGCAGCCGGACGTTGCGGAGTGTCTGACGCCAGGTCTAGTGCTCGTATGCTTGTGTAACTTGTGCTAGGCTGGGTTCCATATGTTGTGATCCCTGTGACGATCCCATATGCGTATTCTTCCACGATCAGCTCCCTGCGGTGAGCCCATGTCTTTCCCTTGGCAGAGTCCGCTCTGCCGTCACTGTCTGGTTTCCCTGTCTGGTGTTCCTGTCCCTGTCATTGTCTGGCTCCCTGAAGTGATCCCAATTACGTTGTTACGTCGACGTTACGTCTTCCATTCCCTCCTTCAGGGAACGAGGGTTACATCAGTAACCGAGACGATTTCAGGTGTTGCGTGATATCTCTGCGCCCAAGTAACAGTGCTTCGCCTGTGCTTCACCCCAATATAGTCGCAAGTCAATATCTGCCTAGGAAATCGCCTAGTCTTAATCTGCATTGCTATTTGTACTTGTTGTGAATACGCAGGCCACAATAAGTAATTAGTTGTTGTTTTTTTGGATCACTTTTACTCACATACTCATGCTATCTGGCAACAAAGGATTCAAATCATTATGCTAAGCTAAGCTAGCATCGGCGCTGCCAAACTAAGAAAATGCATGCATTGAGACAAAAATGCGTTTGCCCACCTATCTAAATGTAGGGGAGACAGAGAATAACCCATATTTCAAAAAAACGGTGGCGTGTTCCTTTAAGTTTCTCCTATACATTCAGTTAGTGTCTAATATTGATCATGTGAACGTGTAAATGTACGCTCATTTGTTTATGCCATACACGCTGTTAGAAAGCCTTTCGCCTTATGGATTTCTTAAAGGTGCAGTAAGCGATTTCTGCGAAAGGCTGTTGATATTTGAAATCACCAAAACAAATACCCAAAATGATTGCACCCCTACCTTTATAGCTCCGCCCCCCAAACTCATGAACCCGCTATGCAACACGGGCACCTCCCCCTAATGAGTATGCCCTTACTGCTGATTGGCTACAAGTGTGTTGTGGCTCTTGGTTCGATCCACTTTCAACAGTGTTTCTCAGAAATCGCTTACTGCACCTTTAAGATTGCTTTATTAAACAACCTTTTGTTTATTGGAACCCGTTTGAACATTTTTCATCATCCTCAAAATAACATGGCCAACTAGGTACTGTCAAGAGGAAAATTCCATCAACATCCCAGCAATTAATTTTTTGCGATTAAAAGACATCTAATGGCCGTCCAAACACAGCCCTGACGTCTTGGCTAAAACAAGGCAAAATTTGTGCTGTCAGTGAAAATTGAATAGACGTCTAACCATAGCCCAAGGATAGACTCATAAATTAGATAACAAAATGTCAAAGAAATGAAACCAAACTAATCACTGTTGACTGATCTCACAAGTTATTTTGGCAAAAAAAAAGAAAAAAGAAAAAAATAAGTGTCTAGAAGTGGGTAACTCATAGCGGACTATATCGGGTCTATGGTTAGCCTAGATGGTGAAATGACGGCTATTGCTTACTGGGATACTTCTTATTCACTTTACAAAAGAAGCCATATTAAACAACATTTACAAGCTTACAACAATACACATATAATGTACTTTCAAATATATAAAGACATTTGAAAAAATGTTAATCTAGATTAAATAAACATTAAGTTTGCATGATACATCATAGGAGGTTCAGAGACTATTATTTTATCAGTTGTTATTTTATCATATCACACCTATTAGGGACACAATGTTTTTGAAATTGATTTGTCGCCTATACTTTCACTAATTTGTCCATATGTTTGACATTATGTTCTCCGTGGGTCCCTTTTGAAATACTGCAAACCTTTGCGGTCTCCTACTCTCAGCCCAGTTGCTACCGAATGGAAAACAGGACGCTTCTGTGATGTTGGTTTTCAGCTCCCAGTTTAAACAGGGCCACAAAGGCAGATGGTGTGACTGAAGCCCACTGCTGTCTCTGTGAAGTCTAAAGGCCGCTGCTGGTGTATTGGCTGTCTTCCATCAGACTATGTGCTCTGAAAGAGGTCAAACATTGCCTCTCTGGACTTCTCTGGATTAACCTCTTAAGAATATCCTCTCCGGCTATGGGTGATGAATTGTGCTTTCCACAGCTTAGTGGTCTCGGCGGCAGCCTTTTCTGCTGTTGATGTTATTGGAGTAGATCCTAGATTCATCGTATAACACATTAATTAGTGGAAAAAGGGATAACGATGCATTTGCCACAACTCAAATTAATGTATATGGCTTTTATGTAGATGCTAATAAAATGATCAGAATTTTAAATGATTTTTATAAGTTCATTATGGTTGATTAGGGGAAATGTACCAGACCTTTTGGGCAATTAACCTTCTTTTGCTTGTAGCACAGAGTCAAGCTATCATAAGCTTCCATAATGACCCTCCAGACCGTCCCTGTTAGATCTAATTAAAGTCATTGACACTTTATGCCTAGTGAGGAAATCGAAACTGAATTGAATCAATTTAATGTGGTAATCTATTTTTTTTTCCTTTTCAAAAAAGTCCATCGTAACCCAATTATATCAATCCCAGATGAATTTCACATTACAGATGCATTTGACATGGATTTTCACATCTCCTGTGAAATAAAAAATGTGCTAAGGTATAATTTGAAGAGGGAGCTAATATAGCAGATTTTTCTTTGCAGCTTAAATGCAGACTAACCACATGCAGATTGCTTAATATTCATTTTTTATTCTACTTTATAAAATGTATAGAGTTTCTCATTTATCATAAATACTATTGTATGCAGCAGACGAACATTAAAGGCCCTGATTTACTCATGGCGAGGTTCTTTTTTGTTCTTCGTTTAAGGGTAAAATGAAATTCGAAATAAGTGACCAGCGATATGCTGTTAGCGAACATCCGACTGTGTCAACAATGCTATGTAATTATTTGCTGCTGGCTTTCCTCTCAATAACAAAATTGTGAAAACAGCAAGCATTGTTTAAATAAAGGATAAGAAAAGCATTGATCGTCATAGCAACATTTGCACGTCACGTTTATTTATATAGCACTTTTGTCATGGTTTCACAAGGCTCCACCACCACAGCCACTCAAACATCACAGGCTGTGTCCAAAATCACCCCCTACACCCTTAAATAGGTGAAAAATAAATATTTAAAAAATAAATATTTTAAGGGACAGCCATTTGTTGTGGATGTTTTTAAGTGCACTCATTCAATCCCACAATGCACCGCAATAACGAGTATACAACCGATGTATGCTCAATGGCTAGAGAATACCCATAATGCACTGTGTGAGTCACACGTTGAGCGTCTCGCCAGGAAATGGTGCCGCAGCTGAATCAAATCATCCATCCATTTTCCAAACCGCGCTGGTCCAGCGTATTATCAATAAATTCCTTTTTCATGTGTTATTAAATTGTTAAATTAAGGTTTTATGCTAGTTTCCATGTCAGAGTTCAAGATAAATCTTTTCATTACTACTGGAGCTGCTAGTTTGCTGTTTCAAATTATTATTATTAAACAGCAAGCACAAACTATGGAAATCAGCAGCCCTTCCGGTGCCCTCAGTCTCCGAATTCACTCACTCGTTATCATCAATCCCAAGTTGACTATATTAGTGGGGTAAAGTAGTGAATGAGGGTATACAGCAACTGTCTCCAGAATTCTAGCCAGCCACACCTGTTCCTCATCTCTGCACTCATTATCCTCCCTAAATATACACACATATTCATCGCCTTCATCGTCTTGTCTCTAATGTGGAAAAGGACTCATAACCCGTGCTACTTACCTGGGCTGCGTTTCCCAAAAGCATCGTAAGCCACTTACAATGCTTTTGGGAAACGCAGCCCTGATCTCCTAACGCTAAAGTCTCCAGTGGATTCCCGTTCTCCTCCTGTGTTCCCTCGTGTTCTCTTTGATCCATCTTCTACCACTCCAAAACCCTGGTATTCAGAAAAGACTGTTGTTCATCTGCCATCATGGCAGTACTGTGCTATATCTTTGCAACTTATCTGTTTTATGTCATTATTCAACCTGTTCAATAAATACCTGTATGGTTCAATTTAACCTCTATCTTCGAGTCTGGTAACCGTTACAACTTTATACAATAGATTGCTTACAATCAACCAGCTTTACCGTATTAAAAATGAAAATCAATGTCTCATTTCTCATAGGCCTATCAGTACAAGATAATTTTCTACTATGAAGCAGCTCTCCAGTGTGGTCATGTTTTCACTTGCACACATCGGACCTCCACAGACTCAACAGAAGAAATTTTGTCCTGATTTTGTTCAAAATTATGTCACATTTGTCACACAGTTCGTTCTTCAATTCGGCTTGAAGTATATTGGAGCCTTAAAGTTCCAAAGTTGCAAAACCTATTATGATGCCTCTCAGCCTTTTGGCTTCACTTAAAATGGTTAATTGGTTTGGTTTTATTCAAATCCAAAAATGTTATACATTACTACTGTAAATGCATTTATTTATACCAACAAAACAATTTTTATGGGTTAAATCAGGTAAAAAATGCTCTTTAAGGTAACAATTGCAGTTGTTTAACAACATCTATTGACTAAAGTCTTAAAGGAGAACTCCGGTCAATTTTAAAGGGGGTCATATAATGGTACATGCACTTTTACAAGTTGATTGTACTGAAATGTGTGTTGGCAGTGCCTGTAAACAACCATCATATAATGATAAAAATCCATACACTGTTTTTGTTTTAATCTCCTTAAATTTTTTCCCCTGCCTCAAATTGAGCCGTTCGATTTTGTGACGTCAATAAATCGGACGCCCCTCCCACGATTGATAATTGACAGCAGCGTTTCAACATAGACCCGCCCTGGGGTGCGTTTCCCAAAAACATCGTTGGCCAACTATGATCGCAATTTCCATTGAACTCTATTGGTAACGACGGACTTATACCAGACTATTGGTATGGTCGCAAGGACCATAGTTGGCTTTGGGAAACGCACCACTGAGCGAGCTGTCATTGTTGATACACTGGAGCAGAATGGCGTCTAAGCGATTGTGGTGTACTGTTCTTGGCTGTAATAATAAACATAGCAGTCATTTTAATGTTCCTAAATTCGAACCACTGAAGACGCATTGGCTGAGTTTTATTTTTGAAGGGAATATTCCCAACGATCTACGTAAATGCTTTTATGTTTGCGCTAATCATTTCTCACCAGACTGCTTTATAGACGAGCGTCAGTGTAAATCTGGTTTTGCTAAGAAGCTGGTCCTGAAAACAGAATAGGTACTAACTATTCCTGTTCCTGCTGCACCTCCAGAAGAAGTGAGTGTAATGTTTTATTAACCTTTAAATATTAATCTTTGCAAATCGCTTGCACGCTTCACGATGATTGTGGCTAATGTTTACACTCAGGTTATATTACGGCATGTTTTCTATGTAACGTTACGACGTTCTCAATATAATTCATAATCGTTTATAATGAACAAAGCGTTATGGTTAATGTTTCAGCACTGACAGTTGTACCTAACACTGAGATAACGTTACGCATCACTGACAAGCCAGCCTACATTTACCAAAAAAAAGTTTTTCAACATCAATCTGTCAACGAACGTCTCGGTTACGTAAGTAACCCTAGTTCCCTGAATAGGGAACGAGACGCTGCGTCAAACGCTGTGGGAACGCCCCTGCGTGTGTGCGTACTGAAGCACGTATGAAATCAGTCCAATGGAGAGACGGAACGTCATAGGCGGGTGACGTCATCGACCAGGAAACTATAAAGCACCCCAAAATCACAACTGCGACAGCTTCTGATAGGCCTGAAGCAAGTTGATCACGGGCATGCAGGGAGTATGGCAGAACAATGCAGCGTCTCGTTCCCTATTCAGGGAACTAGGGTTACATACGTAACCGAGACGCTCCCTTTCAAGGGAACTCGAGCTGCGTCAAACGCTGTGGGAACGCTAATACCCACGTCGCCATAAGAGCAAGTGCCCGTCATCATGGGTGGTAAAAGTACTCAAAAATTATACTCGAGTAAAAGTATATATACCTAAATAAAAAATGACTCCAGTAAAAGTGGAAAGTCCTCCATTCAAACATAACTTGAGTAAAAGTACAAAAGTATCCGATTTAAAACGTACTTAAGTATCGAAAGTAAAAAGTAAATATTCAAACTGTAAATATTAATAATTAAACAGATCAATTGTTTTGGGAGTGATATGCAATGTTTTAATTGAACAAATTATTAGATACTGCAATTAAGAATTTGTTAGATTTGCAATCAGTCAAGAGACAATGAAGCACCTTGCATCAATTCTAAACAATTTCATTAAGTTTAGTGACAGCATATAATGACTGGTGACTAGTAGGCCATTCTTTGATACAAATTTTACAATTTCAATTCAATTATTGTGGTTTGATTCCGATCTTGATTCAATATAGATTCATTTTGATAAATATTTGGTACAGTAGATACATGTTAATTTTTAAATTAAGAAAATCTCACCTAATTCTGTAAACATAGGCAACAGAGAGCCCTGTCAGCTGGTATTATTAAATGTTAGAAATACATGTGATTTTTATTATAATAACAACTTTATAATATTTTAATGATATAAGTAAAAAATATAATAAATATATAGTGCACATATTTAGCAAAATACTAATTTATACTAATATTAAATATATTATAAAATACTAATTTTTCTAGCAAACTAACGTGCTATGGTCATGAAATGTTTTTTTTTTTTTTTTTTCTGAGGTAGCCTAAATGTAACGTTATGTGACATATTGTTCTCCAGCTGTTTTACTGACCTCTTTCTGCGGTTGAAAAACACTGATTTATTGATATTATGTATAAGGTATGTACATTTCGGTAAGTTGTACTGTATCTTTCAACATAGGCTACCTATTATTGTTCATTTGTGTTTATTTACAATGAACTAGTAGTAAAGAGATTAATGGCACCCCATAGCAGGCGCTAGCTATCAGTCACGTCACATTTAAAAGCTCCAAAACGGTATTTATTGTTTGAATTTCGTAATAAAATTGACAGAATCTGAGAGCTGAGAATTTATTTCATATCAAAAGTAACCCACTCTGTCCTGTCTGTCGGTGTCAATGTCCTCTTTGCTTCGCGATTTTTCTCTGCGTGAGAAAATGGATGTGTCGTGAGAGCGTGTGGAAAGTGTCGATTGCGTGAGTCTCACACTGAATGAGTGAGAGTTGGCAGCTCTGCAAAAGACATGTTCCATAACATAACCATTAGCTGCATCAAACAGAAGATGTGCAAGATACAGTGTAAGCGGGAATCTCTGGGTCATTGCTGGGCAGAGCTGCACCTTCACCTGTTTCTGCGGTCATCTTCCACAATGGCGAACTGACTGCTATGTGAGCGTATGCTGGCAAAGAGCTTGTGCGTTCTTTTTTTCAAAATAAAACCAAGTTTTTCATTGGTTTGGAAAGCCAGTGTATTAAATACTTGGAGCGGGCATGGGGAAATGTAACGGAGTAAAAAGTAAACTTTGTCTTTAATATTGTAGTGGAGTAAGAGTAAAAGTAGATGCAAATAAAACATACTCAAGTAAAGTACAGATCCCCGAAAAAAATACTTAAGTAAAGTAACGAAGTATTTTTACTTCGTTACTTACCACCACTGCCGTCATGTGAAATCAGAGCGCACAGAGGACGGGAGCACCTGCGCCCCTGGAGTGGAGATGAGGTCAAGGTCATAAAACCTAACAAATGTGTGCGGTGAGGACCAGCCTGCCGCATCACAGACAACATTGAGAGAAACTCCTGACAATAAGCCTTTGGAAGCAGCCATACTCCTAGTCGAGTGAGCTCGTACAGCCAAGGGTGAAGGCTGACCAGCCGAATCGTAAGCAAGTGAAATGGCCTCAACCATTTCCTAAACACATCTCTGTTTAGATGCAGGACACCCCTTCCTGGGTGGCCCAAAGCAAATGAACAACTGTTCAAAATTCCTCCACAGGGCAGCTCTGTGGACATAAGCATCTAAAGCCCTAACTGGGCAGAGTAAATTAAGTTTCTCCTGGTCTGACGACATAAAGGGAGGAGGACAGAAATCCTGCAGAACTATAGGTCTAGCAACATTAGAAGGGACCCTAATGAGAGAGAGGGTCCCTCCTGATCGGAATCTCCAGAGGAGAGCCGATGAGGAAAAACACCAGGTCCGCAAACCATACCCGGCCAGCCAGTACGGGGCTACCAACAGTAGATAGACCCCGTACCGGCGAACCCTTTCCAGAACTCCTGGGAGCAGAGCAATTGGGGGAAATGCGTACAGACGTGACCTCGGGCACTCCTGTACCATAGCGTGCAACCCCAGAGGGGCATGATGGCTTAGAGAGAACCACGGTAGACAGAGTGATGCAAACAGGTCTACCTCGGCATGACCGAAACGTTTCCATAGGAGCTCCACCACCTCGGGGTGGAGTCTCCATTCCCCGGGCCTCAGCCCCTGCCTCGACAGGATGCCTGCCCCCTGATTTAGATACCC
This sequence comes from Siphateles boraxobius, assembly GCF_051911475.1. Lineage (NCBI taxonomy): Eukaryota > Metazoa > Chordata > Actinopteri > Cypriniformes > Leuciscidae > Siphateles > Siphateles boraxobius. The sequence continues at coordinate 10,586,237 of NW_027508722.1, forward strand.
TGGGATATAAATCGCCCTTCATGAAAGAAGCTTCCCCTGGGATCATAGAAGGATCTGGCGAGCCAGCTTGTATAACGGGCGCGAACGCAGACCTCCCTGGTGATTTATGTAGGAGACCACCGATGTGTTTTCTGACCGAACAAGAACATGGTGGCCTCTCAGGTCTGGGAGGAAGTGTTTCAGAGCCTGAAACACTGCCAACTTTTCTAGACAATTTATGTGCCACGAGAGATGATGGTCCCGCCACAGACCCTGAGCAGGGCGACCACTCATGATCGCCCCCCCAGCCCGTGAGGGAGGCATCCGTCGTTAGTGTTACACGACGACAGGGAGCTCCCAGCACGGGCCCATGGGATAGGAAGCAAGGTTCTTTCCACATGGCCAGGGCGCGAAGACAACGTCGCGTGACCCTAATCATGCAGACCGGGTTTCCCCTCGGGGAGAACCCCTTGGCCCTGAGCCACTACTGTAATGGTCTTATGTACAGCAGGCCGCAAGGTATAACGTTGGACGCTAATGCCATCAGACCTAACAGTCTCTGAAAATGTTTCACACTGAGTGACTGGCCTAGCTTTGCTTGTTTGACGGCCGTGAGGATCGAAGCGATACGAGCAGGAGACAGGCGTGCCTGCATCGTCGTCGAATCCCAGATTACACCCAGAAAAGTGGTCCTCTGTAGCGGAGATAGCACACTTTTCTTGGAATTGAGCCTCAACCCCAGTTTCTTGATGTGAGCGAGAACGACATCTGATGCCGAGCGGCCAGATGCTCCGATTGAGCTAATATCAACCAATCGTCGATATAATTGAAAATGCGGATGGCCCTGGAGTCCGGAGCCAGAGCTGCATCCATACATTTTGTAAATGTTCGAGGAGAGAGAGCTAGGCCGAACTGAAGTACCCGATATTGGTACGCTTCGCCCCCACTATATTGTGATAAAGTTCATTATTTTCCATAATGTAATGATAAAAATTAAACTTTCATATATTTTAGATTCATTGCACACCAACTGAAATATTTCAGGTCTTTTATTGTTTTAATACTGATGATTTTGGCATACAGCTCATGAAAACCCAAAATTCCTGTCTCAAAAAATTTGCATATTTCATCCGACCAATAAAAGAAGTGTTTTTAATACAAAAAAAAAAGTCAACCTTCAAATAATTATGTTCAGTTATGCACCCAATAGTCAATACTTGGTCGGGAATCCTTTTGCAGAAATGACTGCTTCAATGCGGCGTCGCATGGAGGCAATCAGCCTGTGGCACTGCTGAGGTGTTATGGAGGCCCAGGATGCTTCGATAACGGCCTTAAGCTCATCCAGAGTGTTGGGTCTTGCGTCTCTCAACTTTCTCTTCACAATATCCCACAGATTCTCTATGGGGTTCAGGTCAGGAGAGTTGGCAGGCCAATTGAGCACAGTAATACCATGGTCAGTAAACCATTTATCAGTGGTTTTGGCACTGTGAGCAGGTGGCAGGTCGTGCTGAAAAATGAAATCTTCATCTCCATAAGGCTTTTCAGCAGATGGAAGCATGAAGTGCTCCAAAATCTCCTGATAGCTAGCTGCATTGACCTTTCCCTTGATAAAACACAGTGGACCAACACCAGCAGTTGACATGGCACCCCAGACCATCACTGACTGTAGGTACTTGACACTGGACTTCAGGCATTTTGGCATTTCCTTCTCCCCAGTCTTCCTCCAGACTCTGGCACCTTGATTTCCAAATGACATGCAAAACTGAGCAACAGTCCAGTGCTGCTTCTCTGTAACCCAGGTCAGGCGCTTCTGCCGCTGTTTCTGGTTCAAAAGTGGCTTGACCTGGGGAATGCGGCACCTGTAGCCCATTTCCTGCACACTGTGCACGGTGGCTCTGGATGTTTCTACTCCAGACTCAGTCCACTGCTTCCGCAGGTCCCCCAAGGTCTGGAATCGGTCCTTCTCCACAATCTTCCTCAGGGTCCGGTCACCTCTTCTCGTGGGGCAGCGTTTTTTGGCCACACTTTTTCCTTCCCACAGACTTCCCACTGAGGTGCCTTGATACAGCACTCTGGGAACAGCCTATTTGTTCAGAAATTTCTTTCTGTCTTACCCTCTTGCTTGAGGGTGTCAATGATGGCCTTCTGGACAGCAGTCAGGTCGCCAGTCTTACCCATGATTGCGGTTTTGAGTAATGAAACAGGCTGGGAGTTTTTAAAAGCCTCAAGAATCTTTTGTAGGTGTTTAGAGTTAATTAGTTGATTCAGATGATTAGGTTAATAGCTTGTTTAGAGACCCTTTTCATCATATGCTAATTTTTTGAGACAGGAATTTTGGGTTTTCATGAGCTGTATGCCAAAATCATCAGTATTAAAACAATAAAAGACCTGAAATATTTCAGTTGGTGTGCAATGAATCTAAAATATATGAAAGTTTAATTTTTATCATTACATTATGGAAAATAATGAACTTTATCACAATATGCAAATTTTTTGAGAAGGACCTGTATGTATATATATATATATATATATATATATATATATATATATATATATATATATATATATATATATATATATACTGTATATATAGTTTTTTGAAATAGTGAGAAAACTCCTGCCTAGTGACAACTAAGGACAGACAAAAACACTTGAGACAATGATTTCACATAGTGCTTGCTGAAGGCACAGAAGCTGTCGCAGTTGTGATTTCGGGGTGCTTTATAGTTTCCTGGTCGATGACGTCACCCGCCTATGACGTTCCGTCTCTCCATTGGACTGATTTCATACGTGCTTCAGGACGCACACATGCAGGGGCGTTCCCACAGCGTTTGACACAGCTCAAGTTCCCTTGAAAAGGAACTAACCTATACATCAGTAAACACATAGCGTCTGTATCCCACTACTCTAAGTTACCCTGGCGTTACACAAGTTACAAAAATAGATCAAAGTGACATTACGTTAACCAACCATTCAGAAACGTCCTGTTGGAGCCTTAATTGTCGAACTTCTTCGGGGCCGTCATCTTGTTCCGGGTCCGACTCCGGTTCAAATTGGTATTGTAGAACATATGTTTCCTCAGAGACTCCCAATGACATTCTTGTTGCAAAATATACCCTCAACTGTTGTCAAGGCAACACTCCACGTGCTTGTGTCAAAACGCCCCACAGAACAGAGGGGCGGAGTGAGCAAAGCTCATTATCATTTAAAGACATATGCACTGAAACGGCGTGCTGAAAACAGAGCTGTTTTTGACCATGTAAAATTAGTGTTTTCTTACAATACTAATGATCATTTTTAATAAAAGTATATTACAAAGTTTTCATTTAGACCCTAAAGATTCATATTAACTTGCACAAAAATGGCATTATATGACCCCTTTAACATTTAAGTAAACCGGGTGCAAATTTTAAAAAGAGGATTAACACAGTGTAGGCAACACCGATTTCTGTCGTTGTTCTCTGTACTGACAGCACTCCAAATTTACAAAAAAATTAGAGTTATCCTTTAAACAGGGATCATAATTTACTATCTTTTGGAATAACCTTTATGTTGGGAACATGTCTACTGCCGTTAACCCAATGGCGCTCTTTTTATTGCCTTTTTTCGTATCACAAATTTTAATAATCATACATAGATTGATACAGGTATCATTCGAAAGCTTATGAAATTCATCCTGTGAAAACCAATTTGAAAATGGAAGGAAAAGTCTCAAGGTTACATATATGGCACCTATTTTGTGATAGAATTGAAAATCTCATAGGAACTTACATTTTTGTGACATCAACTTCAAATTTGGAAAACAACTTGTTTAGATATATGTCTTTGATTTTATAGTAATTCTATAGTAAAAAATAATTGTGTAAAATAATTATTTTATTTGAAATAAAAAATGTTTAGTATAGTTCATTTGATGTACAGTGAATTTAAACTTCCATAACTTTTTTCCCTTCAGCAATAATCTGCTGAATATCTTCTTTAAAAACATAACCGAACCATCTTGAATTACAACCATTTAAGTTTGAATAGTGCATGTTCACATCTATTTTCAAAAAGGGGGGTGGGGGTATGATGCCAGCTTTCCAGAATTTTGAAAAGAGCATAGGCCTACTATTTATCATACATCATGTGTTTTAATCACTTATTTCTTTTCAATCCATTTGTTCACATGACTGTGAGCAGTCTTTTATGTAATGCAAGCTTTTATATCAGAGTCAAGTCTCTGCTGCACTTACTGAAGGGACAAGCCAGACAAGAGTGTAGGTTTATTTATAATTATCTCACTTCCCCGGTGTGGTGTTTTTTGCTACAGGAACGTTTGTTGCTGTCTCTGCTTCCTGCTCACATTGCCCGAGTGATGAAAGCTGAAATCATACAGAGACTACAGGGGCCGAAATTTGGTCAGGTGGAAAACACCAACAACTTTCATAATTTATATGTACAACGTCACACCAATGTCAGGTGCGTCACCCCATACCACAAAATGAGAATTTCTCACTACAGTCAAAATCATGAATAAGAATGAAGTACAATATTATGAGGTTGGAGCAACATATTATCTGCAGAATTGCTTTGTCCACAGACAAATCTATCTGTAATGTCTTGATAAAAGAAACATACACTGTAAATATTGTACAAATAGCTATATCAAATGAAACAAATGTCTTAAAATGAATCACAGTATGTATGTTTGGCCAAAGCCTGGAAACTTATGGGGAGATGTTGTAGTTATTCAAAACTGATTCAGGTTTGAGCTCTTTTGATTGTGCTGAATAATGAGCTAATTCATTGTCATCACTGAACAACTTTATTTGCTCCACCTGCCATCTTTTTAAATGGTGGACTTAAATTAAAAGGTCAGAGATTTAAAAGAATGCAAAATAGTTTGTTTAGCACAAAGCCTGAGAAACACATTCTGAGTGTCCTGTTCTTGCTGTGGTTCATTCTGACATGGTTTGAGGATAACTTTGCACTAGCTATACTCTTTTGTTCTGTTGCATGGAAAATAAAATAATCATGAAGTAATTAAGTTGCCCACTACTGCCAGCATTTTTGATAATGTTCACCTAATTTTCATGGCCCCCAGAATATTTTTTTGTATGAATATCTGAACATGCAATATATCAAAAGAAGGAATCGACTCTCTGATTTTCAGATGCATATAAATATAAATCTTAAGTATGTATGTCTTTTTCCATTCCTGTGTCACACAAATGTATATTCTCTTACAGTATTCTGTATGCTGATATTGTTGGATTTACCCGCTTGGCAACCGATTGCTCACCAGGAGAGCTGGTTCATATGTTGAATGAACTATTTGGCAAATTTGATCAGATTGCCAAGGTAAACTAAATCTGAAAATGAGCCACTTCAGTCCAGTAACTGACATGTACTTTATTGATACAGATGCTTATAGCTTTACCATTTCTTTCTGATTTGGAAAATAAATTACTTTATACAACTCAAATTAAATGTTGCAGCTTGATTACCAAGAGTTGCTCTTATCAAGATGTTTTCTGACTGTTGAAGTCCTTGAATGTTTCTGTGTCTTTCAGGAAAATGAATGTATGCGAATAAAAATTCTTGGGGACTGTTATTACTGTGTATCTGGCCTCCCAGAGTCCTTGCCAAATCATGCCAAAAACTGTGTGAAGATGGGACTTGACATGTGCGAAGCTATTAAGTAAGTTCAGTAAGTTCACATGTCTGCTTTCAGTGGTTCTCAACTGGTGTTGTTAATGCAAATGTAATATTTAATCCCGTAATTTACATGGTTGGTAAATCTCACTTCTGCTGTTGTTTATGCATTTTCTAAATTTTGACATATTGTTTGTTCTATGTTGTTCATGGTAATTTTACATTTTCTTTTTTACAAACAAAAATTTTTGGTACTTGATATCCATAGTCTGGCCTTCGGAGCAAAACCAATTGTGAACCATTGGTCTAAACATATAGCCTATCGAACTCTACATTTCCAAAGGGCTTGTTCATCTACTGATTGTTTCTTATAGACCTTAGCTGAAAGATTCTTTGCCTCAGATTAGTTTGAAAACATCTGTCCCACTGGCGTAGGCACGGGTGTGTTGGTGCCACCCACAGTGGCAGCTGGATCACCTAAAATAGATGCAGAATTATTTTTTAAAGCTTTAATAAAAACGTTTCCTAAACTTGGACTATTGTTGTTTACTTAGAATATTTGTACATTTGAAATGTATTTTAATTTTTAAATTATTATCGGTAACAAAATATCTACCGACATTCCAATCCGCAAACAGCCGCTGACTGGTAACATGGTTGTGCTGTTGAGGCTAGCGCAGCCTAATGAGGAGAAATGGAAACAAATGAGCGCAGATCACTCAAAGAAACTTTATGAACATAGAGCGGTTAAAAAAATAATGTGGATTTTTTATATTTATAACATATGATATGATACAGTTAAGCAACATCACATTGACCGCGAGTGCTGAATACCATCTCGACTGAAAATATGACACTGATTTCATATGACAGTTCAATAAACAAGTAATTAATATTAAGTCACTTACATTTTACACACAATATTGACTGTTTTTGTTCTATTTGAGCAGCGAAAATAGTTCCAAACAAACATCCCAAGAACAACAGCTCACCTGAACACATAACTGCATTAATGAATGATTCAGCGGTTTGAATGAATCGATTGAGTCAAAGATTCAATGACCCACATAGACTGTGATGACCCATTAAACAACTGACTCATTCCTTAACGATTCAGCCGTTTGAACGAATCATTTGAATAAATGACTCAATAACTCACTCATTAAGGTGGTCACTTGCCGCCCCCTACTGGTGGTTTAGTTTCGTGTTTAAAAGTAGGTAATTGCAGTTGTAAATTTTCAGTGTAAATTAATTAATTTGATTGGTAACAGCATAGTGTCTTATTATTTCAATTGAATTTATTGATCAAATCTAAGAATTTAAAATGAAAGATGAAGCATATATTTAAACCGATTTCTGGATTTTTACTTGGACAAGAGTATGGCCGATGTACTTGTTCGAAGGACAAGCACACGTAAAGCCTTAATATTGAGCCCTGAGTTATATTTTATATACTGTAGGCCTATTATTATGTTTATGTGGCAAGCCAGTTTTACACATCAGCCCAGTCTATTCTGTAAAGTTAGTGATACGCCGGGTCCGAGTTTTTTTGCACATTAATTTGACAGTAAATGTGGCACACCCAATTTTTCTTTTGCACACCCAGAGACGCTTTTCTGGCTACGCTAGTGAGTCCTAATTTCATAATTATTATATGTTCTGCAAACCTGTTCACACTTTATCTCTGAAAAACAACACTGTGAACACCTGGCTTTATAGCACATTACTACAGGAGATTACACAATTTATAATTTAAATAATCATTCTGTTTCTATCTACAAGTAACTTCAATTTGCATAAAATTAAAAGCATTTTATAATACAATAAATAGAGTTTTAAGCAAACTGTGTGCATACTTGCTTTATTACTATGACAGAATTTAGGCAGAGCCAGTCCAGCAGCAAAGCTTCTATCCCAGTCCTATAATCCTCGGCGCAGAGGGGCTGATTGGTCTCGGCCCGGTGCTGCTGTGAAGGACATGATACCTGGCTGTCCTGATAATGAGTCAGAGGCCTTAGATGTCAGACTGTGGAAAATGACTGGTGCTCAGTCTAGACGATAGAGCTGTCTTTCTCTTATCTCTACCTGTTCTGCAGAAGCCTGGAAGAATGAAATCTCTCTATTAGTAGTTGGAGGCAAATTGTGGTGGTGGAAAATATGCTGAGCATTCCTGTTAAAGGGACAAACTGATTGCACGAAAACTTGTCACAATCACAGTGTCAATGTATAATCAACCGGGAGAAAAATGCAACAACAAAAAAAAAAAATGATATGCTGTATGTTTTGAGTGTCCAATCTAGTCACAGTGTAGACTCACTAGAGTTTTCATCATCTTAAAACCAAGTGCTAATAAATGTTTTACAGATCAGCACCATTTTAAGGGACTAATTCTCCCAAAAAATTCTCACTCTCCTGTTTTTTCAAACTCATATGACTTTTTAGTTGTTCTGTTCACTGCTGAAAACATGGTAACACTTTACAATAAGGTTCATTAGTTAACATTAGTTAACATGGACAGATGTTAGAATGAACAATACTTCTTCAGCCTTTAGCCTATTAATCTTAGTTAATATAAGTTTCGACATTTACTAATACGTTATTAAAATCAAAGGTTGTATTTGTTAACAAAGTTAATGCACTGTGAACTAACATGAACACACAATGAACAGCTGTATTTTTATTAACTAACATTAACAAAGATTAATAAATGCTGTAACAAATGTATTGCTCATTGTTAGATCATGTTAATTAATACATTATCTAATGTTAACTAATGAACCTTATTGTAAAGTGATACCGAAAACATTCTTCAATAAATTTACAAAACCATGTAGTGACCAGGGTCTTTTAAGTTCAGACTGGATTTCAGATTCACTATAGATCTTGCCCTCTTAAACTTATACATCCCACTTTATGTCTTGTGACCAATCACCACACTGCAGGTTTTCAATGTGCTTTAAGATTTAAGCGCTATGGCATAGAAGAAGAATTTCAGTGAATAACAATTTTCATTTTAATCTGTCACTACATGAAGCAATTGTACAGCTTCAGAAGACTTGTGCTGCATCTAATCTGAAGAAAATGTATTTGTATTTAATATGAATTAAAATATAAAAAAATATTAATTATATTTAAATTTTAACAGCGTTGTGAACTTTTGTAAAGATACGTTTTGGTCATTAACTTTTAAATGGATAATTTTAACAACATGATTGACTGGGCAGTGGGCAGCTTAAACAGTGACAGCATAGACATAAAGTGACAGGGGTGTACGTAATTATGAAGAAAGTAGTAAGTCCCAAAGCTTGCCTACTCTTCTGCTACACTCTCAATATGTACTTTTTCTTCATAAAACAGTACATACTTTTAGGTCTCAGTATATGTAGGTGAATTGGGACACAAAACTGGAATATATCATACAATGCATAGGGCCTAATTTTGTTGTGCTTTTTAAGGTGCTTTTTTTGGAGATTGACATCCTCTTGTCCTACTCAGATATGTTGTATGGAAAAGAGCGGCTAGGACATTCTGTAAAACATCTATTTTTGTGCTCTGTGGAAGAAAGGAATTTCATGGGTTAGGAACATCAGGATGAGTAAATGAGTAATTTTCAAGAGGATCATGCACTTTTGATGCATCTCCAGCAACTTGTGAATTGGTGTGACAAAAACAACATTCAACATGCTATGCCTTTTAAAAGTGCATAGCCATGTCTCTTGTCTAAATGTGTTTCTACACATGTTACAGCATAAGGTTTAATCAATGCTCTGATGTGTGAAGGGATGTGTTGCTGTTTTTTTTTTTCCTTTCCTATATAGGAAAGTGCGAGATGCCACAGGGGTGGACATTAACATGCGAGTGGGAGTTCACTCTGGAAACGTTCTCTGTGGTGTGATTGGCCTCCAGAAATGGCAATATGATGTCTGGTCTCATGATGTGACTTTAGCTAATTACATGGAAGCAGGTGGTGTACCTGGGTAAGCCATTGTGGGGTTTTAATGTAATTGTATGCTTCATTTATGTTGTTATCCATAATTATAATATGCATTTCCAGTTTGTAGAAGATGTGCAAATTGTCAAAAATCTGGTGAGAAAACAATAGTAATTGCAAGTTCTTGATGAATAGACGAGTCCACATCACCTCAGTGACCCTTGAGCACTTGAACGGGTCATATAAGGTTGAAGATGGAGATGGCCAGGAACGTGATCCTTATCTAAAAGAGCATGGAGTTGTAACTTACTTAGTGATCAACCCAAAGGTATGAAAGTCTCTAAACAAATGAACAGTCATTTTTGTTTCCTTCAAGTCAAGCTCTCTTTCAAAACTTTATTGCCAATGCTGCTTTCCTTTTACAAGCTCTTGTGTCAATACATATTATTTGCTAAGTTGTCCAAGATACTTAGTTGAGTAGGTTTAGTGAAGTTTGTCTAGAATCTGTCTAGTATGTTTTTTTTAGGTAGAGAGAAAGAGTCCTCAACACCACTACAGACCCAGACACACCATTGATGGGGCTAAAATGAGAGCTTCAGTGAGGATGACCCGATACCTGGAGTCCTGGGGTGCAGCCAAGCCTTTCGCCAACCTTCACCACCGAGACAGCATGACCAATGAGAACGGAAAAATCAACACTGCAGTGAGTCTTCCTATGAACTCTTTGTTTGTATTTTTTCTTCAAGGGGTTACATTTTACAGTGGAGACCTAACATAGTATTTACCAATAATTGTTTATCGTACAAAAGTAAATGAAAATGTCCTCAATTTTGAAAGCAGAAGTTTATTTACCTGCCGAACACATGAAACAAACACTTTGTTAAATTAATATACAACGCTGGTAAATTGGCCTTTGATGTTAACATCAATGGATGCCTGTCTTACAAAACTCTACAGTATTTTGGCAGCAATTGTTAGAATTAACCATATTATCTAGTAACAGGTACATTTGCTGCCAAAATACTATATTTTGATTAGACGAACATCCTTTGATGTTAGGAGCATAAGATGTTTTACTATTCTAACAATAAACGTAACTGGTCCTACTCGACCCAATCCGAGCGGGACTGGAAGGACCTGGAAGGATGTGCACATCTTGAGACCAGGGGAGTGAGGTTTACACGCACAGCTTTTACTAGCCTACATCCGTTACACTCACCCCCCCCCCCCCAAAAACCTCAATCCCATCTGGGTCGACAGTACCAAATTCAACCGGTCCTACTTGACCTGCTTTGAGCGGGATTCAAACGAGGTCTCTGGTTTGGGAGGCGGGCGAGCTAAAGAGAACATTAAAGACCGCAGCCTCTAGCATCAGTGTTTTAGCGCACATCTTGAGGCCAGAGGAGTGAGGTTTACATGCAAAGCTCTTATTGGCCTACATCCGTTACACACAAAAATATAGTCAAGGGTATAGTTGACCCAAAAATTAAAATTATGTCATAATTTACCCACCCTCAAATTGTTCCAAACCTGTATAAATTTCTATCTTCTCCAGAACACAAAAGAAGATTATTTTGAAGAATGTTGGTTATCAAACAGTTGATGGGCCCCACTGACACAGACACTGAAAAAGTCAACTTTTTGGTTACCGACATTCTTCAAAATAATCTTCTTTTAGAAAGATATTCATACAGGTTTGGAACAACTTGAGGGTGAGTAAATGATGACGGAATCTGGCACAATTCTGGCAATTATCTCCTATTTGCATAATTACTAATTAAAGCAAATAAAAACAACATAATAAAGTGTAGGTGCCGCTTCTAATAAAAATGTAAAGCAGTCACAAGAAGCTTTTATTCTTGTCTCTCTTTTTTTCTCTTTCTTTTTTTTCTTTCTGAGATGTCCCTTCTGCTAAAATTACTCACCACCTATTCCTTCCTTATTAACAGGATGTCCCAATGGGCCAGTACCACTTTCAGAGACGTTCAGAGAGGTGATTTAAGTTCTGTATTTTTATACTAAAAGCAGTTATGCTACAGTAGGTTACATATTTGATCTGTTCTAAAACCTAGTGAGCTGTTATATACTGCATGTATTCCACCTGATGCTGCCTTAGAAACAAAGTATTTTAGGAGGCAGCATAATGTAGATGCCTACCTACTGGAATAACTTTCACTTCACTACTTTCATAGACATGTTTTGACTTTTTTGATAGACATAAAGCATCAAAATAGAATTAATTGAAATGATAAATATATTTTAAATGTTTATGAATGCAAGACAAAGAGTCATTAATAAGTCAGTGTCCTCTTCAGAACAAAATCTCAAAAGAAACGTTTTGAGGAGGAACTCAATGAGAGGATGATTCGAACTTTCGATGGCATCACTTCTCAAAAGTAGGTAATCTCATATCTCAGCTGTATATTTACCCCTGATGTTTAATGACCCAGTTATTTGTTGGTTGGTTTTATCTATCCATTTCTCTCTCTTTTTTTTTTAATTTCCATAGACAATGGCTCAAATCAGAAGACATTCAGAGAATATCCTTGTTTTTCCACAATAAAACATTGGAAAAAGAGGTTAGCATTGATTCTTCGCAATGTTTACTTGAAGTGTAGTCATCCATAGTCCATCAATAACACATCAACATATCAATAATTGAAACACAAACCTGTTTGCTTTCACCCACAATGAGACGGAATGAGATGAATCAGTCAACTAAATTAAAAAAGACACAAGAGTCGGATGCTCTGTGAGAACAGTGTGTCTATTCCCTGCAGTATAGAGCAACGACCCTGCCGGCCTTCAAATATTACATCACCTGTGCCTGCTTGATATTCTTCTGCATTTTCATCGTGCAGATCCTGGTCCTGCCAAAGTACGTTCATTCATCCTCTGCACGTGTTTCACAGTGCATGACAATACAAGATTGTAATGAATTGTAGTGAACTGGAACTGTCAGGGTGAATTTGTTGAATTTGAGTTGGAGATGTCAGAATGAATTTGTGATCGAGAACACCTGTTCTCACTCTCTTCAATTTGTGATTTAAGACACCATGTGCTCTCTGTCTATTTCAGAACTGCAGTATTGGGAATATCATTTGGAATGTCCTTCTTAATTCTGTCTGTGATTCTGCTCATTTGCTTCATTGGGCATTTCTTGGTAAGTGACGGTGGAGTCTATAGTGTTTATTTTGTTAATAATGTCAACACTGTTTTAGCAAGAGTTGGCTCGTTGGTTCATTTCACACAAGACAATTCCATTAAGTTAGGTACATAAAATTACAACTGCACAAACTATTTGTTCTTTTTAGAAGAAATACATTTGTCTGCTATTGTTTGTAGCATTCTGTGAAAAAGAAGTACACTTTTAAAAAGAGTATGTATTACAAAAATAATATTTTAAAGCATATATTCAAGTGTGAACTGAATATAATGTTTTTGGACACTTAACTGCATGTTGTTTACAATTAAATTAAAGTGTATTATAGTTTAAATTTATATTAAATGCAATTAGTTGAGTCTTTTTTGACTCCTACTTATGTGCATAGATTTAACAAATAGAAGAACAAATAATCAAATTAGCAATAGCAATATTCGGAACAAAGTTCATACATTGAAATCATATGTAAAATAACACTGCAGTTTTCTTATTATAAATAAAATATAGATTAATCCTTTTAAAAGTTACAAAAGTTGTTCAGTCAAGATCACTGAGTGATTTTCTTTGATTAAAAGTAATTACACAGACTGCATTTGTTATACTAGCCTGTTGTCACTTTAAGACCCAATGCACAGATCCAATATACTGTAACACATGCGCATTCTTTTTCAACTGTTTACGTTCACTTGAGACATGGGTTTAGAAGGATATTTTTACATGATTTTGTGTTTATATGTCCGTTCAAGTGCAAGAAGACGCAAAAGAGAACTCTATTCAGCATTTGTGCACTATTCAGTATTTTAAATTTTGTTTTGTGTCTTCTTGCGCTTGAATTGAACCACATTAAAATGCACAAACAGGATTCAATAAGCATTTCTGATCTTAAGTATCCGATTAAATTCACATATATGTGTGTGTGTGTGTGTGTGTGTGTGTGTGTGTGTGTGTGTGTGTGTGTGTGTGTGTGTGTGTGTGTGTGTGTGTGTGTGTGTGTGTGTGTGTGTGTGTGTAATTACAAGTTGCTTTCAAACTTGCATTTTAGTCTGGAACTAGGTTTAAGCCTTGTCTGTGAAACCCGGGGGTTTGTCATACAAGTGGGCAAAGTTGGGATCGTAAAATAAATAGCATTGTCAAATTTTGAAAGGGAAGAGAAAATGCATCTCATATCTTTTCTTTTCTTCTAGTAAAAAATAAAAAAACAATCCAAATTCCGTTAAACACATTTAGGGCCAGATTTACTAAACAGGGCAAATTAGCATAAGAGAACGATCCCATAAAAGCGCAGATAGGAGTGGAAAGTTGGGAAATTACAGAAAACAGACGCAGCCGGATCATTTCCATAACGACTAAAGCAATCTACCAAGGGCAGCGCAAATTAGCATTTGGTGGAGACATGCTTTTTTTGGGGTGTTAAATAATGGTGCAAATACCAGTAAATTGACTTGCGCAAATATTAGTAAATCACCTTGCATGATTCATTTACATGAATCCTGGCTTAATCTAAGCCCTGCCTGTGAAACCAGGCCTAAGTGATTTAACACACACTATCCAGAATAACAAATCTGCAACAGTTTTTTTGGTCACAACCCACCAATTGAAAACACCTGGTGCAGAACACAAAGAGTTGTCATTACTATATTCCTTATCTGTTGGAGTTCAATTAAATTGCAAAGATGAGCGAGTCTTTAGTTTAACTCAATGAAAGAATCTAGACACAATATATCATGCTTTATTTATTACGGAGAGATAATCCTGCATTAAAAATCAAATTGGTCTTGGTTCTTACAGTATATAGCAGAATAAAACAGACCTTTACAGGTTGTTGCTGAGGTCATGTTCATTGTTGACATTTCGGAAGGTCTTATGCTTGCTCAATACTGTGATAGTTATGTTGACTCAGCTCCTATAGCTTGAGTAGGTTGCTTGAGCTGTAGGAATATTTCCGATATGTACAAGAAAAAAATGGTGCTTGAAATGAAGTGAATCATGTGTTTATTCTTCACCACGACCTTGCAATAACCATGCATCAGTTGATGATGAGTTATACAGATTACCTAAGGCATACCACAATAATATGATTCATCCCACCACACAATTTGGTACTGCACTAAGGTAATATATGTACTTAAATAACTTTAAATAAGAGACTTTCTTTCTAATCATCTTTTGAATTCTATGAGTAAAAAAACGTACTTATTCTTTCTGTATTATTTTCATTTGTGTTGACCAACACTAGCATTGCAATAAGACGGCCTCTGCATCTTGGCTCTGGATCCTTAGATCCTCCGGAATCATCGCCAACAATCCCTGGCCACGCATCACCCTCACCATGGCAACCACAGCCCTCATCCTGATCATGGCTGTCTTCAATATGGTATGTCAACCACAATGAAACAGGACATTTCATATTAATACTTTTGTGCTTATGGTCATACAAATACAACACTGAGAAGCTTCCTAATTGGATCACACACATTACATTAGGGGCATTGACCACAGGAGTCTGACATGCATTATTGCAAAGTTTCTTGGCAGAGAGTTGTGTCCATCTGCGCCCCGACTGCAGAGAGCGGTTTGGCCTCCAGTTTTGGCCATTCCACTTGTGGCATATGTCACTGTTTGTAAACAAACGTGAAACAAAATTGTCAGTGTTAATCTTGTATTTATCTGTCATACTGGTCGGGGGGGGGGGGGGGGGGGGGGGGGTCGTATTTGTGTAACAAACTGTATAATTTGCCATATGCAATAGGACAGAACCTTTCAAAAAACGAATTGTGTTTTATTGAATCAGAATCAGTTGATTGAATTCATTGTTCATTTATTTGTCTTTTACAAATTAGGAGAAATTGAACTCACAAATCACAATCAAATTGTGAACATTGCAGTTGTATGTATATAAAACATTATATATTTATAGTTTGTCAGAAGAGAACTGGGACTGAGGACTGAGTCTGGTTTCTCCCAAGGTTTTTTTATCCATTCTGTCACCTGATGGAGTTTTGGTTCCTTGCCGCAGTCCCCTTTGTTGCCTTTGGTTTTTGGCTTGCTTAGTTGGGGACTCTCTGCCAAGAAACTTTGCAATAATGCATGTCAGACTCCTGTGGTCAATGCCCCTAATGTAATGTGTGTGATCCAATTAGGAAGCTTCTCAGTGTTGTATTTGGTTTTTGGCTTGCTTAGTTGGGGACATTTAACATTTAATATTCAGCAATAATATTGATCCTACTGCATTGACACCATTATATGAGAACTGAACTGAGCTGGAAGATGACATCACGGTTTTCTCCAGAGTGGCTATTTATATAAATGAACTAAATTAATAACTTTTTTACAACAAAAATGAACCATTATTGAACTTACTTAAGCTGGACTATGATGATGTTTTCTTCTAGAAACAAACTGTTGCATTATTGTCCTTGTTATCTCTGTAAAGCTGCTTTGAAACAAACTGTATTGTAAAAAGCGCTATATAAATAAAGGTGACTTGACATGGCTTGACTTGCCATTGGAATAAAAAAAAAAACAGAATTAAGATTATTCAATATTAAGATTTTACATTCCCCAGTGACACAATTGAAATGAACGTCGTTTCGATGTTGCTTTGATGTAGCTTAAATGCGATAAGCAATAAAACACCTTTTTTTGTATGTGCATTTCTTCAAATTAAAAAGCATTTATAATATTTCAATCATTTTTTTTTGCAGTTCTTTGTAGAAGACAGCCTATCTTCCACAGATGCTGTTTATAATACATCAAATGAGACACTTCTTCAGCCTGATGGGCAACCCATATCTTACCTGGACAAGAACACATTCTACCTTCCTGTGAGTTAACTACAGTGTTGTATGTCCTTGTTAGCATCTTAAATAAAATCAAACAGCTTTTTTAAGCTCTTCAGATGGACCTCCAAACTGTTTACTAAATATTTAGACAAATTAAAACATAATTTCTGCTACTTGCTCAATTTACTTAAAATGATCTAATACAGTGCAGTTCTTGACATGATGACCTAATTTATTTTGTGGATCATGCATGGAGAGTAAATGTGGATACAAATTGTGTTTTATGCGATGAGAAAAGCAAGAATTGTTTAATTTAGAAGAGGTTTAGCTTTGGTTATTACGATTGTGGTTAGCTTGTACTAAGAATGAGTATATTGTGAGAAAGAGTATATTAGGTAGTGTGTAATTTTCTTCTACCAGCACTATACAGTCTTGCTCAAAAGTATTGGCAGTGAAATAAATTGCTTAGCAAAGTTTGCTGCTTTACTATTTGTAGATTATGTTTTCACGTTTCAATGGTATACTGAAAGTGACAGTGAAAGCCAAGTATGGTAACCCATACTCAGAATTTGTCCTCTGCATTTTAACCATCCAATTTAGGAGCAGTGAACAAACACACAGCAAACTATGGACACACACACCGAGAAGTGGGCAGCCATTTTTGCTGTGCATTTGCTTTACATTTTTGTAAAGGAAGGGATTGGGGGTTAGGTGCCACCTCAATGAATTCCAGCCGGTATTGAGAATCGAACCCGTAACCTTCGGGTTACCAGTCTGACTCTTTAACCATCAGTCCATGACTGCCTCAAACTAGAAAACAGTGATATGCATTTGACAATTTTTAAATGCTTTTATTGACCGACAAAAAAAAAAAAAAAATGCAATATTTAGAGTGTTGACTCTTCTAACCTTGCAATTTGCTCTGGCATGCTGCATATCAGCTTCTTGGCCAAATCTTGACTAATGGCGATCTATTCTTGCCTCATTAGCGCTTGGAGTTCATCACAATTTGTGGGCTCTTGCTTGTCCACTCGTCTTTTGAGGATTGACGGCAGGTTCTCTATGGGATTAAGTTCCGGTTAGTTGCCTTGCCATGGATCTAAATGTTTAATGTTACGATCTCTGAGCCACTTAATTATCATTCTTGCCTTGTGACAGTGAATGGATCATCACCAAATTGGACCTGGATTGATAGGAGACACATGGATGGTCTCAGGTCTTCACTGTTGTCATAACACAGGACTCATATCCCCTTCACCTCTTCTTCTCCAGACAATTGATTGTCCAGATGTCCCAACAGCTGGAAGGGGACTTTATCAGAAACAAATAACTTTGCACCAGTCGTCTGCTGTCTAATCCTTGCACTTCAGCAGAATTTCAGCATGTCCTTGATGTTTTCTGAGAAGTGGCTTCTTTGCTGCCCTTCTTGACACCATGTCGTTGTTCAAAAGTCTTGGCCTCGCTGTGCGTGTAGATGCTCTCACACCCACCGGCTGTCAATACTGAGCAAGCTCTACGGATGGGGACAATATTCCATAGCTGACTCCTCAGGAGGAGATGGTCCAGGCGCTTGCTGGACACTCTGGGATGTCATGAAGCCTTCTTCAGTGCAGTTGAACCTCTCCTTGAAGTTCTTGATGATTCTGTAAATGGTTCTTTCAGGTACAATATTCCTTGGTGCAATATGCCTTGCATGTGAGGCCATTTTGATGCACAGATGGTTGCACATCTTTCTTTGGCAATAACCCTTGCAGACTCAATGATTGGAAGCACTTCCTTCCTTTTATAACAATCAGTCAATGATTGTACAATGATAGATTGATTTCACCTGACTACTTGTTTATACTTTCCCATGTGTTGATGATATGATTGGTGAAATTATGTTAGCCGGTCATTTTGTGTCAGGGCCAAAAACAGTTAAATTTGTGTTTCTGTGATAAAGTTATTTGTGTGTGTGTGGCCATAACATACATAACACACATAATATAACATTCATTACGTAACAGCTAGTAGTTAACTATAATAATTCATTTGAGATACTTTGACATGTCCAATTTTATTGCAGTTTACTCAATCCAGTTTTTGCTAAACAAGATAGTTTACATTTTAATTTTAAGAAAACCTATTTGCAATATGTGGAATTACTGTCAACAAATTAATTTCAGCCCAAGAGTCATTTAAGCATATAATCATTGCATATTCTTTGCATATTCATTGCATATTCATTCTTGTTTTCCTCTATGCCATGACAAACTAATCAGTGTGAAGGTCATTTTGCTTGTTGGTATAGGATTATGATTTCATTAATAATGCAGTTTAACCCCAGTTTTTCAAATAGGGATTTAATTACCTAATTACACAATGTATCAGACTTATTCAGTTGTTCATTCTTAGTTTTCATGGACTCATAGTTTATTTTCATTAGGCACATGTGTTCCTTTGTTTGAATTTCCCGCCACTCATCAGTTTCCATGGACACTAATCATCATCACAGCTGTTTGTCATTTATCACCATATGTATATTAGTTTCTCACCTTCACTGTGTTTGTCCGGACTGCACTTATGTTATCACAAGAAGGCTCGCGGGTGAAAACGTAAAAATATTTTATCAGATGTGCCTTTCGTTTACACGGCGACAGTGTTTTTAGGGCTTAAAAAAGCAAAAAAGTGAAACCACCCTCCAGAGTGGAAATCTTAAAAACGCTCCACCGTGGCGTTCCCGTCTAAAGGGTAAAAACACAAATCTGCTCACGGTGGGTCTCGTCGCGTACGCGTTTATGTCACAGGCATGCTTCAGTGCAGGAAAATAACAACCAACATGTCGGATTATTTCCATGTGTCGGACCTTCAAGTTGCCCTAGCAGCTCTAATAAACGTATAAGAGTCTTTTTGCTGTTCGCTTCGCCATGTTTTGATTTCGCGCTACTAGGGAGAGAAGTAGAAGGAAGGTTGGTTGTACGCAGGCGCACGGACTTGGTGTTGTTGTGTGGCAGTGCTTCACATTGCCACCTAGCCGTCTGGAGTGCATACTACATCGAATCTCACACACTTTTGCATCACCATATGCACACAGACCCCCCCCCCCCCCAACGCTCGTCTAAACGCAGAATAAAAAGTGATAATGAAACGCCACTTTTGCGTTTTCTCTTCAGATCGTTTCCATGTAAACATAGCCTTAGTCCTAAGCGTCTGTGGATTACTTATGGATTTTTATTAAACTATGTGTTTTGAATCTTCATCCTCCATCTTCATCTTCAGCTTCTTCATCGTCTGCCTGCACCATGCTGACACAATTCTAAAATCGTTATAATATAGAACATTTATACTGCTGCTTCAGTTTTGTTTTTGTTTATTTTTTTTGAGTTTGATTCATACACTTTTTAAAATAAGTTTTGACTGGTGCTAATACACACTGCAGTCAAAATCTGGCAGATTTTGGGCAAAAGCAGTTCATCTGAAGAACAGGCCTTAGGCAAAAGGATTCAGAGTATTCCATAAGTGTTTACTATTTAACAAAATGCAAAGCTTTTTTAGATAGATAGCCAACTGGTTATGTGTTTGATTTAAATATAGTTTGTTTAAAAAGCACAAGTGTTTTTTTTTTTGTTGTGTTTTGTTTTTTACAGTAACAACATCGTATTCATGATTTCTGTGTTTTTTTGCCATTAGTATTTTATCTACAGTTGCATTCTGGGACTGATCTCCTGCTCGGTATTTCTGAGGATCAACTATGAGCTAAAGATGCTAATCATGCTAACAGCTGTGGTGCTCTACAACGTCATCATACTTCAAACACACGCATCTCTGCTGGATGAGTACAGCAAGTTCCTCTATAAAACCGAAATCTTGGAAAGGTGAGTGCTTGTTAAAATGCACTTATGGTCAGAATTATGTAGAGACTCAAAAAATACACAGATATGTGGTTGGGAATGGACATTTAATAAAAAATGTAGTCCTTCCTGTGCAAATATAAGAGCTACATTTGCTCTGGGTAAGCATTGCACTAGATATTGGAACATGGCCGTGATTCTCTCATTGAGACACAAAAGCATCATTGAGGTCAGGCATGGAGGGTGTTGGGAGTTGGTTTGCAGTCAGCATTTTAGTTCATCCCACAGGTGTTCATTGGGGTTCAGGTCTATACTTTTTTTTTTAGGTCAGTCAAGTTCTTCCACACCAGACAGTAAATAATTTGTTTAGGATCTCACATTGTCACGCTGGAACAGAACACGTCTCTCCCCTCTTTTCACTGGATTTCACTGGGGCCCATTATGTGGGAAGGGAGTGTCCACGTACAGTACTTTCGGCAATGTTGCAAATGTTGCACCATTGTAATTGAATCAAATCTCTCACAATGTTTAGAAACTTTCAATACTTTACATATTATTTAACAGGTTATTCCCCATGAAATTTGGCATATTGAAGAACTTATAATTTAATGTAAAGCTACACTATTGAGTATTTCTTATATTTTTCATTAGAAGCCAATATTTTTTTACAGGAAGCCAATGGTGTTGCTAGTCAAATCTGATCTGATTACCATGTGTATACACCAAACCACTATTTTTTTATTTTTAATCAATTTATACAATTATCTAAAAACTGACTGATGTTTACGTCATTTATCCCAAAACTAGCCCAACCAAATGGATTTGCTTCACGCACAACAGTTTCCTGATGATTACTGATTTTGTTCTAGAAATCAGAGATGGATGTTGAAAATAAATCAGTGTTAACCAGCACAGACACTTCCTGTTAATTGACAGCTGTGGTGGACATGGTCTGCTGGCCATCCTGGGCTACAGATGATACGATTTGTTACAAAAAAACAAGTGATGCTGACAAGTCTTAAATCTCTCTGTCTCTCTTTCTCTTGTCAAAACAAGGCCAGGAGTTCTGAAAGACTTGAAAACAATGGGCTCTGTGTCTCTCTTTATATTCTTCGTCACCCTGCTTGTTCTAGCTAGACAGGTAAGTTATTTTTGTAAACCAAATCATTTGTGGATTACAACAGTTGGTGAACTAGTGATCATTATGTTAAACATTTATTTGCATGTTTTATGTACATGTGCTAAATTTTTAAATGCACTTTCTAGGGTTGGGTCACAATTTAGATTAGAATAACTGGCTTCCTTTCTCACAGAAAAAGAAAAAAGAAATTTGAATTAAAGTTGCATAAGGTGCTCAATTTGAGGGAGTTAAGTACTTTTTAAAACAACAGTCATTATACTGTTTATCATGATGTTCCATATGTTGATTAAATGTAGTGACCTTATTATTTAAAACTACACTTACAGCATTTATGAATTTAATTGAATTCCATTTCAATTGTACTTTCCAATTTAGCACGTTTGAATTACAATTCTAAATCCCATTTGCTTCCTCAAATCCAATCCAATGCAAGGTTGGAATATAAAAGTATAAAAAAACAAATAAATGCTATATACTGTTTGGTTGAGGAATTAAGACAAATTGAGCAAAGATATCAGATTTTTGCTATAGTTTCTAAAGGATTTTAGCCAAGAGAGGCCATGCAGGAAAATTAATTTACCACAGCCAAAAAGTGTTATTAGGAACATTGCAGAATTATGTGTACAATTTATTTTAAACGTTGCTATTATTGATAATATCCACAATTAACAATTTTCTGCCATTTACTACAGGTAAATAATGTAAGTTAGCTGTAGGCTAACTTGCTATGAAAGGTTCGGCCTTGTGTGTGTGTTTATCTGTAGCTTTGAATATGGCTTACACAATGTGATTTTAGAATTAAAATAATTTATTTCATGAAATATTATATTCCATTCTCTTGCTGCTTATACGGAACACAGACAACTTATTATAGTTTTAAAATTTATATAATTTTTGTAAGGCAACATTTTAATTTAAATTTATAGTTAATTCTTACAGAAATAACATTAACAATATATAAAATGCTGCTTCATGATACCTTAATTGCAACTGCTAGTGACTGATTATATTAGAAGGAAGGTCATTCTAGTAGATATTTTATTTCATGCTATTTAATGTTTTATTTAAATGTATCACACTTTATGTATCACAGGGGTCAGAAAGTAAAAGTCCTGCCATATGTTTATTCCACTCATTAACTCAGCCAGCTGATTTCACTAATTATCTCTATCTCCTGGCTGAAAAACTGTGCTAATTTGCAAATCCGGGTGATTGGAACAAAATGCTGAGGAGGAATTTTACTTTCTGAACCTGGATTTGACACCTCTGCGTCTCGGTTACGTATGTAACCAGTCGTCTTCGAGTACAGTTAAAACGAGGTAATGCACATTGGCGCACTCCGCGGCGCGGGTATAAATACGGAAGTGGATGCACTCACTAGTTGTTTTTTTCGCTGAGGAGCCAGCCATAACTCGGAGACAGCGGTGGTGCAGAAATAGTGGCGACAGGACTACGTCACCGTTCCCTCCTTCAAGGAACGAGGGTTACATACGTAACCGAGACGCTCCCTTTCAGTCGCTCACGCGTCGACTGATTGGGATCCCAATTAAAACGCCACTAGTGCTGTCACCTTCCTGTCTAGACAAAAGCATTTTGATCCCCTCGCATTATTTGAGGCGGAGATGGGACAGGGCTTAGGCCAGGGAAGTCACTGCTGTTCCACAAGACCACTGGGAAAGCGTTCTCTTTCTTTGGAAAGGAATACACTGCAGAAGCCACATCCTGCCCGAAGGGAGGTAACGTGGAGAATACACATATGGACTGGGCAAATGACTGGGGAGTACAACATATGGAATATCACTGGGGTGGCTCCAGCCTATGACGGGGGGAGACTCAACCGGACCATGACGGCAGAGCCGACACGGGCTCGCCGCAGAGAGCCGTACCGTGGAAGAATACACATATGGGATCGCCGTAGGGATCACAACATATGGACCCAGCCTAACACAGGTTTCACCAGTGCATACGAGTGATAGGCCTTTCTTCGGACGCTCCGCCCCGCCCATTCCCGAAGGGTATGGAGGAGCTTGACATGGTTCGGCTAATAAGGGGAACTCACTGGAGCAAGAATTGTGCACGTATCCAGTCCATAGGAGGGGAATGGGGCAGCAAGCCGACACTTCAAACCGGGCTTACAGTAAAACTGGCTTTTATGCGAAGGGACACCACGGGAAGTAGCGGTTCGACACATAGGCTAGTTCACTAGCGAACGTGATAGGTGTCGCCCAGCCCCCAACTCTATTAATATCTGTTCAGCGATGCCCTCTGTGTCAATGCCTAGAAGGGAGCAAAACTCTCTCTTAGGAGGAGCTCACCACCCAGGTGGGCACGTGGATCTTGGGGAAATTAACAAGATGAATGCAACCACATGTAGTGGGCCAACCTCTGCTTGGAAACAGCCTTCCCTTCTGCTGGTCTCCGTAACAGACAAGAGCTGGTCTGAGGTCCAGGCTTTGCATTCTGAGCATGTATAACCGCAATGGAGCAGACGGACAGAGAAAGCTAGCCAGGGCTGTGTCTGCCTCCTCTGGGGCAGTGCTTGCAGGCTCACCATCTGGTCCCGTAGGAGAGGTAGGAACCCTGGGCACATATCCAGGCCGGGGTCTCGGATATCTTGAGAGTTAGCCGGCCCGAATTCCAGGTACGATTCGTTGACCGGAAATGCGTGTAAGTCCCTTCCCTGTAGATAGAGACCAAGCAAGCAGGATAACTGTTTCTCTAAAGACAGGATTTTTAACTCTCTGCCTGCAGAGCTCAAGGGAGGTCTCATCTCTGATGCTACTGCACTACAAAGTCCAAGAGGGTAAAGAGGGGTGCAAGGCAGATTCAGACTCCTTGCTCCCCTAAGGAACCTGACGATCAAGTCGTGCTTCCCACGGATTTGTATCCACTGCATCAATGTGTGTGTCAATACCGAGGCAACAACATTTTGAGGTGGAGGAGACAGCACTCACTCCAACCCATTAGCAGGAAAGAAGCACTGAAGTGATCGAACACCTTCGGGATCTCCTCACGAAGAGAAGACTCATTTCAACGAATAGGTTCCACTTCTAAGGGGGAGCATGCCTTATTTTCAGAGTGTGCTCTCATAGAAGTGATGGTCTCTTACTGCATAAAAAATATTGGGGTAGTAACCAGAACCTCCGGGTCCCGTTCTTTTTAGAACCTGACCTGGAACTCTCCAAGGTCTAAACGCGGGTGCCATCATGCCCCATCCCTGAGAAAGTACTCGGAGGAAGGAGTCAGGAAGGGCTGTCGAGAGGTCTGTTTGGGCCAATAAGGAGCAACTAGCAAGACCTGCTCCTTCTCTTCTCTGAATTTAGCAAAGTTGTGTGCAAGAAGGCTCACTGGGGAACGCATTTCTGCGGGGGGCCCGGTGCCAGCTGTGGCCAGAGTCTTTCTGTGTAGAGGGGTGTCCACTCAGACAGAAGAAAAACAACTGGCGGAGGGATGAGTCCAGAGGGGCAACACATGTAACTGTGCGGCCCCGAAGTGGTCACAAATAGCTGGACCGCCTGGGGGATGGAGTTTCCACTCTCTCTGGGCCAGATGCTATTGTGAGGCTTGTCAGTGGCATGCTTGAGCAGGCCAGAAGTAATAAGTGGAATGAAAAGACCTCAGAAGCTTCTGACTCTAAGGAGGAGGTGGCGGGCGAATTGCAACATGCGAGGGGAGCGTAGCTCAACGGTCACCATGTTGTCTTTTCAGATCAGTACATGTTCGCTGAGCAGTGATGTCTCAAAGCAAGGTGAACTGCAAGCAACTCGAGGCAATGGATGCCAATGCAGTCGGAGGGCCACCCAGACCTCCGTTACTGCATGCCCTTGTACGTGCCCCCTCAGCCGGTATTGATGAACACTCGTTCTAGGGACCGTTGGCCCAGAGAAACAAAAGGTCTGTTACGGACTGATGGTTTGGCGGCAGGCCAGGGTGCTTTCACAAGGAGTGTGCCAGTCTGCCACGGCCACCTTGGGAATTCGGCTATAAAGTCAGTGCTGAAGCGGTTTTCATATGGAGGAAGCCAAGCAGCTGCGTCTACCATATACCCCAGGAGCCTCTGAAGAGTTTCATTGGGACCCTTTCTCACTTCTATACAGCACTAACCATCCACATACTCTTTTCAGAGATGCGGAGGACCGAATCCATCTAGAAAAGATATCCTCAGCCCGTGGACGAGTTTACTCTTTCACATTTGACCTGAGGACCCCACTGGCTATGAGCACTTGAAAGGTAAACTTTGTACTGATACTTCACACCTTTCGAATGCACGAACACAGGATGGCCTGTGGTGCGGAAGGATAGAGATCTGAAGTACATGTCTCTCAGGTCGAACGCTGCAGACCAATCTTGGGAACGGATCATTTGGAAATGCATCCCTGTGTAACAAACTGAACGGAGGCTTTCGAAAAAGAGCCCGTCTCAATAAACGCAGGACCTAGATGGTCGTGACCCACCTCTCTAGGGTACAATGAAGCAATGGCTTATAGAAGCCAGCCTTCAAAGCGGCTGGAGGGAGCAGCTGCATCGCGTCGTTCGCCAGTAGACTGTGAAGTGAGCACACAAGACAGGAGCGCTGCTCAACACTTAGGTGTGACTAAAGTCACTAATTTTAGGAGCATATTTGCTCAACACCTAGGTGTGGAATCGCAAGTCTGATGGTACAGTTTGGGGCCATCTGGACAGGTTGGGAAGCTTTTTTTTTGGCTTCCAAGAACCGAGCCAGGGGACCACAGACGAGGTGTGGCAGGGACCTGGCTCGGAAGGCCTGAAGCAGGGTCTGAGTGTGGTGTACAACACTTACCTGTCTCCACGAGACAGCCAGGGATGCGTGAGTAGGCAGATGACCGGGTCCTCGAACTGCACCGAACTGCCGTGCTGGCGAATAAGAGGGGGCTGAGGGGTGCAAGGCTTTACAGGGTCGCACACCGTCAGTCTGGCCCTCTTGGGACCCTTTGTAAGCTCTGCCTGTCGGAACGGAAGGGAACTCACAGGCCTCAGGGGGGAGACGAGGATCCTCCATACAAAAGGCAGCGGCCACCGGACACAGGTACACCGCTCCACTGGATGGATAGCCTAGTAACCCATCACCGCTCCTCCGTCAAGGATAGTGAGGGGGGAGGAGCTAGTCAGGCCGTTTCTGGCAGAAAACGTGCCGTCCACGACCAGGTAAGTTCTCCATGCACTTTGGGAAAGAAAGGCACAGGGGCGGTGAGCTGAGAACAAGCGGGGCCCGCTCCGAGATACCAATCATCCAACCGAAACTGTTCAGGACACGGTGGAGGATTCCACTAGAGGCCGACAGCCTCGCCGGCTCGTTTCAGCATAGCTGACATTTCTGGATCTGGCTCGGGAATCGTTACACTCCGAGGGGGAGATAACACAGCCGAGTCATCATTTCCAGAGGTCAGCTCACCCTCTGATAATCAGCATCCTGTCCTCTGGAGGGGCGCCGAATAAAACGGCTGGTTGGTCCATTACAGAGGGACCAGCGCGCTCAACGGGGGCTCCACCGGCTGTGGTGTGATAGAGGAGTGAGGGGCCCACAGGGATTGGTTACCGGGCAGGGAAGCATATATATATATATATATATATATATATATATATATATATATATATATATATATATATATATATATATATATATATAATTTCACATGATGCAACCATTATGACCGTCAGAGGGGGACAGGGAACGACCGCATCCAGAAACGCACGAATGGAATGACAACTTGAAAAAGATGCAAACGCACCCGTGTTGCCCTTTCAGGAAATGGGACCCGTCACCAGTGCCAGAGCACACGGGGGAATGACCGCGGCAACACTGAACAGTGAACTGAAACCGTGAAATACTCACTTCTTTGTCCTCTGGCCAACCGTCAACAAGCACACAAAAATTATGCTGTTAACCCGGCAGTTGAGAGGTCAGAAACTTGCGATCACCACTGCACTTGCACTGTAGAACCACCAGCACTGGGAGAGTCTTCCAGAAGAACACTGACACACTCGGTGGTTGTAATATAACAACACTCTTCAGAGACATCGACATGAAGACCGATTGGCTTCGAAGCGAAGACCACTAGTGCGTGCATCCACTTCTGTATTTATACCCGCGCCGCGGGGCGGAGTGTGAGATGCATTTCACGCAAGCCAATGTGCATTCATTGTACTCAAAGCTGACAGGCTCCCTAAGTATGATCCCGATCAGTCGACTACGTTGAACGTGAGCGACTGAAAGGGAATTCTGACCTTGATTGCATGGGTGTTTCTGTTTTTAATAATGCAGTTTGACCAAACATATAGTCGGAACTTGACCAGTAACATTTTTTTTCTATAGTGGTGTGATGGTAGAAACAGAAGATGAACAGATTGATATTCAGGGCCACTCTCCTCAAGGTGTTTGTCCAACCTCTCTCATCTATGTAATTTCAGACAGGCGTGTTGATTTAATTCACTTCTTTATTAGTCTGTTGATTTCCTTCATGTGGCTTATGTTACAAAGCGATCACAGATCCCACTCTGTTTATTAAAGGAACAAGAGTGCAGTTTTCTATACCTACTTACAATAAATGAAGAACCCTTGGGGTTGAAGTGCAATGACAAATACATGTAGTTTTATTATATTATAATATAATATGTTTATACATTTTTTTTATAATATGTGGTTACTGTGTGAAATCTCCCCATTGATCTGTGTTTTTACACAGTAGCATAATTTATTATTATTTGATGTAATCCCCCAAGAAATGAGAGCCAATAAAGACTAGTTACAAAAATATAATTCAAAGTCATGAATAATTACAAGAACATATATATATATATATATATATATATATATATATATATATATTTTTGTTCGCAACATATACAGTAATGGCCAAAAGTAATGTCTGGAGGGGATATTTGCACAATATTTGCTTTTAATGATACTTCGGTTTCTATTTTACAATCAAAATATGAGGACACTAACCTTGGTTAAGGTATTAAAATGACAACATTAGATGGCAAAATAGAAAACTCCAGCATATACAGTAATTAAATATGGGTTTAATTGTATTATCCTTTTGTATTATCCCATTATTGTCCTTCGGATGAGACATTAAACTGAGGTCCTGACTCTCTGTGGTCATCAAAAATCGTCTCAGGTTACTACTGTAACCATAGTTCCCTGAGAAAGGGAACGAGACGATGCGTCACTTGACGCTTTGGGAACGCCCCCAGCGTGCATGCGTCTGAGCATCAATGTCAACTAGTCCAATGGAAAGAATGAGCGTCACGGGCGGGTGACGTCATGACCAGGAAGGGATAAAGGCTCACCCGGTGAAACGCGGCATTAGCTTCAAAAAGTCGAAGCAAGCCGATCACAGGGAAGCAGGAAGTATGGCAGGGTGACGCATCGTCTCGTTCCCTTTCTCAGGGAACTATGGTTACAGTAGTAACCTGAGACGTTCCCTTTCGAGGGAACTCGCGATGCGTCACTTGACGCTTTGGGAACGAGAATACCCAAAACGCCAGAATTCCAAGTACCTGAGTGTCAGTCTGTTGGAACTAAGCACTAAGCACCTGAGAACCTGGGGCAGCATCCAGGTCCAAACTGTAAAACCTGACGAATGTGAGCGGTGAGGACCAGCCTGCCGCATCACAAACGTCTTGGAGGGAAACCCCAAATAACAAGGCTTTAGAGGCCGCCATACCCCTCGTTGAGTGAGCTCTGACCACCAAGGGACACGGATGGTCCGAGTACTCGTATGCAAGTGAAATAGCCTCGACTATCCACTTGCTAACCGTCTGTTTAGAAGCAGGAAGACCCTTCTTAGGTGATCCAAAGCAAATAAATAACTGGTCGGACTTCCTCATAGAAGATGTCCGATGAACATAAGTATCCAGTGCTCGCACTGGACACAAGAGGTTCAGCCTTTCCTGGTCCGCAGATGTAAAAGGAGGAGGACAGAAAGCCTGCAGCACGATAGGCCTCGGAATCAAGGTCGGCACCTTAGGGACGTATCCCTGTTTTGGATATAAGAATGCCTTGACCATCCCCGGTGCAAACTCAAGGCGAGTGGGGGAAACCGAAAGGGCCTGAAGGTCTCCAACTCTCTTAAGGGACGAAATAGCTAGCAGAAAGATAGTCTTAAGGGTAAGAAATTTCTCTGAAACCGAATCTAAGGGCTCGAATGGAGCCCTAGACAGGCCTTCTAGTACTAATGCCAAATCCCAAGCTGGCACCCTAGTGCGAGTTGCAGGCCTCAGCCTCAATGTGCCACGAAGGAAACGTGTAATCAGGGGGTCTCGACCCAACGATGTACCCCCAACCAGGGCGTGGTAAGCCGTAATGGCCGCCACGTAAACCTTAAGTGTGGAAGGACATAAACCTGACGTAAAGCGCTCCTGCAAGAACTCGAGTACTGTGTTCACAGAACAGTTAACCGGATCCCACTGATGTCGGTGACACCATACAGAAAAAACTTTCCATTTCAGCGCATATAGTTTCCTAGTAGCTGGAGCTCTGGAGCTTAGGATGGTCTCAGCAGCCTCAGCTGAGAGACCACTCTCTATGAGTTGGGCCCCCTCAGAGGCCAAACCCACAGGTTCCAAATCTCTGGTCGAGGGTGAAATATTGTGCCCCCGGCCTGAGACAGAAGGTCTCTCCTGATCGGGATCTCCAAGGGAGGACCGTCTAAGAGATGGATCAGGTCCGCAAACCAGATCCGACTCGGCCAGCGTGGTGCTACAAGCAGTAGGCTTATTCCGTACTGGCGGACTCGTTCCAGAACTCCTGGGAGCAGAGCAACAGGGGGAAATGCGTACAGACGTAGCCTCGGCCACGTCTGCACCATAGCATCCAGCCCCAGGGGGGCTGGGTGAGTAAGGGAGAACCAAAGTGGACAGTGCGTCGTGTGCTGAGACGCAAACAGATCCACCTCTGCTTGGCCGTAAAACTCCCAAATTTTCTCCACCGCCTCGGGGTGGAGTCTCCAGTCCCCTGGCCTCAGCTCCTGCCTCGACAGGATGTCTGCCCCCACATTCTGGTCCCCAGGAATATACACTGCCCTCAGGGAGAGTACCTTCCCCAGAGACCACAGGAGGATCTGGTGCGCCAGTTTGCAGAGCGGACGCGACCGCAGACCCCCCTGACGGTTCAGATAAGAGACCACTGATGTGTTGTCTGTTCGTACAAGCACATGATGGCCCCTCAGGTCTGGGAGAAACTGTCTCAACGCATTGAAGACAGCCATCATCTCCAGGCAATTGATGTGCCACGAAAGATGATGACTTTTCCACAGACCCTGAACCGAGCGGCCTTCCATTACCGCTCCCCAGCCGGTGAGGGAAGCATCTGTCGAGATCGTAACACGATGGCAAAGAGCTCCCAATACCGGACCCTGGGTTAAGAACCAATGTTTCCTCCATATAATTAAGGCACGAAGGCACCGCCGCGTGACCTTGATCATACGAAGTGGGTTTCCCCTCGGGGAGAACCCTCTGGTCCTTAGCCACCACTGTAAAGGTCTCATGTACAGCAGGCCAAAAGGAATCACGTTGGACGCTGCCGCCAAGAGACCCAACAGTCTCTCGAACTGTTTCACAGTGCGTGACTGGCCTAGCTTTAGCTCTTTGGTGGCTGTCAGGATAGCAGCTACACGAACGGGCGATAGAGTGGCCCGCATCGTCACTGAATCCCATACCACACCAAGGAAAGTGGTTCTCTGTACTGGAGAAAGAACACTCTTCTTGGCGTTGAGCCTACACCCCAACATCTGCATATGAGCGAGAACGACACCTCGGTGCCGAACCGCCGACTGCTCTGATTCCGCCAGAATCAGCCAGTCGTCGATGTAGTTCAGAATACGTATGCCCTGAAGCCTGAGAGGGGCTAGAGCTGCATCCACGCATTTCGTGAACGTGCGGGGTGATAAAGCTAGACCGAAAGGAAGAACCCGATATTGGTATTCTTTGCCCCCGAAAGAAAACCTTAGGAACTTCCTGTGCTGAGGGAGGATGGAGATATGGAAGTAGGCGTCCTTCAGATCTATCGTGACAAACCAGTCCTCGGATCTGATTTGAGTCGCGATCTGTTTGAGTGTCAGCATCTTGAACTTGAGTTTCTGTACTGAACGATTCAACAGACGAAGATCTAAAATGGGACGCAACCCCCCATCCTTTTTTGGAACAATGAAATAACGGCTGTAAAAACCCGACTCTCTGTCGGGTGAGTACACCTGTTCTATAGCTTCCTTTGCTAACAGGGCCTTTACCTCTTGCTCCATTACCAGAGCCTGCTCGGGATGCACCACTGTGGGCAGCACCCCGTTGTAACGAGGAGGACGAGAACCAAACTGGATTCTGTATCCTTTCTCTACAATCTGCAGGACCCAATGAGAAATATTCGGCAGAAGCTTCCACGCTGCCAGAAAATTTACTAAGGGAACCAGCCTCTCGAGGCTGGTCTCTGGTGTTATCGAGACAGCCAATTCCGGAGCCTGAAACATAATGGCAGGAACTACCTGAACTGGCCGCTCTAAGGCCCCCCTCAGAGGGCGCGAAACCGATGCTGTGCCGCAGCATAGCATCAGCGACTCGCTGGAGACCGCTGCGCCCTGAAGCACCGAGGGTGGCAGGGTTGGCAGAACGGTCTCGTGAGGACCCCGAAATGGAACGGGCACCGTAAAATGAGGTGTACACCGCTCCACTTCGGTCGGGGCTGTCCTCACAGGCCTGATGCATGAACATCAGGACCTTTTTTTTTTTTTTAACCGAAGTCTTCTTCGCCTGAAGAACGGTCCTCAGATCCGGCTTCGACTTAGAAGACTTCGGTTGAGAGGGTTGCGTCTGTCTCCAGTCTCTACGTGGAGGTGCACGAGATGCAACACTCTATTTCTGATGCACACGATATGATGAGCTCGACGGCTGGGGCTGCTCACGCCCAGCAGCCCCAGGGGGCTGGACCCGGCGAGGGATAAACTTTTTAAAAACGTCCGCTTGTTTTCTTGACTCCTGAAATCTCTCGACGACCGCGTGGACTGCGTCGCCGAAGAGACCAGAAGGTTCAAGCGGAGCATCTAATAAAAAAGCTCGATCTTTTTCTTTAATTTCAGACAGATTTAACCATAAATGTCTCTCAGTAGCTACCAAGGCTGCCATAGACCGCCCAATTGCTTTGGCGGTCTCCTTAGTAGCCCTGAGAGAAAGATCGGTAGCCCGACGAAGTTCACGAATATCGTCATGACTGACTCCCTCACTACTATCCAGATCCCCCAGCAGGTCAGCTTGATAAGCCTGGAGCACTGCCATAGTATGCAGACATGCTCCAGCTTGACCTGCTGCCGTATAAGCTTTGCCCACTAACACCGAAGTGGCTTTAAGCGGTCTAGTGGGCAAAGCCGAGGCTTTCAGAGACGATGCGGGACCAGGGGAAAGATAACTGGCTAAATTCTCTTCCGCCTGGGGCATCGCCTCATAACCATACTCTTTCAGCCCTCTTATTCTCGAATAAGTGTTAACATGAGGGCTGAAAAGACGTGATGAGTATGGTTTATTCCACGATTTAGAAATCTCATTGTGCAAATCGGGAAAAAATGGAAGCCCTCGTGGTGGAGATAATGTGGTGGAGGATAAAAAGCGCTCATCTAATTTGCTTTTGGGACGAGCGCCCTTATTCTCAGATGGCCATTCAATATTTAATTTCTCTACAGCCCGCGACATAACATCCACCAGCTCATCATATGCTGGGGAAATAAATTGTGAATCCCTTTCCCCCATGTGTGTGCTTACACTCTCCACACTCATCACATCAACCTCCTCGGAGGAAGAGCAACAAAGTAATGGAGGGCTCTCTCCCCGGGCGAAAGAAACCGCAGAGCGTGCTTCCGACACCGGGGAGAGAGCACTGGATCTCTCGGGTAAGGAAGGAGAAAGAGCCCTCGGACCCGTCTCCAACCCCTCCGAAAGATCCTTTTGCGATCCCCAGGAATGCATTCTCCGCGCCGCCTCAGCAGACGCGGGTCCTGATCCCTGTGGATCGCGAGCCTGCCCACTCACTTTATCAAAGAGTGACAGGCGAGAGCGGAGCATGCGAAGCGGTAACATCTCACAATGCTGGCACTCAGCCCCCTCGAAGGCTGAGACCGCATGCTCCACTCCCAAACAAACGACACAAAGCTCGTGTGTGTCCCCACCCGTTAAATAACGCGGGCAGGGAGAAACACACTGTTTGTACACTTGCTTAGTTTCCATCCTTTTCCGCAACAGACAACAGTAAATAGACAGAGACAAAATGACACAGATCGCTTGCTGAGACACAGAAGCTAATGCCGCGTTTCACCGGGTGAGCCTTTATCCCTTCCTGGTCATGACGTCACCCGCCCGTGACGCTCATTCTTTCCATTGGACTAGTTGATATTGATGCTCAGACGCATGCACGCTGGGGGCGTTCCCAAAGCGTCAAGTGACGCATCGCGAGTTCCCTCGAAAGGGAACCCAAATTTGCCCCTTGGCCTCTGTCCATCATGGCCTCCTAATCATCCCCATATACAGTATGTATACTGATTGGCTTCATCACTGTCTCCTCTCCACCAGTAAGCTGGTGTGTGGTGGGCGTTCTGGCGCACTATGGCTGCCGTGGCTTCATCCAGGTGGATGCTGCACATTGGTGGTGGTTGAGGAGATTCCCCCTTCTTTTCCATGTAAAGCGCTTTGAGTACCCAGAAAAGCACTAAATAAATGTAATGAATTATTATTATTATTATTATTTTATTATTATGCTGAAAAGACAGAAAAAAAAATAGCTCAAAGGAAATACTGACTACAATGAATTGGATGATCTGCATAACTTATCACAATTCAGGTTTTTACTTTTCCAAAGGTTCTCAATGGCCAGATCCTCCAGAATTATGGAATTAAGAATTTAGACCCTTTACGGAGAGGATCCAGACCGGGAGTTCAAACCTTGCATACCGGTCATAGATACAGTATATGTCAAGAAGTATTCTGTATTGATAAGAATGCAATTGACAGTGTAATCTGATTAATGATAAAGAAACCCAGTATATACTGTATATTCTGAAAGAGTTTACCATATGACATTTGTTTGTGAAATGTATTGCAAGCATTTGGAGGTTGTCTCCAACAAAAGGTATTAAAGGGTTAGATCACCCAAACATTTATCATTTACTCACCCTCATGTTGTTACAAAGCTTTGGAACACAAATGAAGATATTTTTTATGAAATCTGAGAGATTTCTGTCCCTCCATTGACAAAATAAATCCATGTGAATCGGGGGGTTTAGTCCAAATTTCCAATGAGGTTCATTCTCGTGTGCTACGCAGCACGTTTAAGCTTCCGCAAGAACCAGTGAGGTTTGTTCTCGCACGTCAATTAAGTATCGTTGATTTTCTGTTTATGTACACTAATTAAGGTTTACGTGAATAAAAGCCTAATAAATCAGTTCATCATATAAAGTGATCACGTTTCTTCAGAAAAGTAAACCACTATATTCATATGGATTGGTTTTACTATGTCTTAATGAACTTTTTGAAGCGTCAAAGTAGTCGTTGCGTAGCTGTCAATGGAGGGACAAAAATCTCTCAAATTAAATTCAAAATATCTTCATTTGTGTTTCAAAGGTTAATGAAAGTCTTACGGATTTGGAACGAAGGGTAAGTCAATGATGACAGAATTTTCATTTTTGCGTGAACTAACCCTTTAAATCTAAGGATTCAAATACTTTTCCCACCATGCAATGAATGGCATGAAAACATGAAATTGTTTGTTTATATATAATTGTGATCATCTTATGATCAATTTATCCAGAAGTTGGGGTAAATCCAGTAGATCTCATTTTCCTGCAACAGTTTGTTTCTTTCTTTTATTTTTCACGGTCTCCAGGTTTAGACTAAAGTGTCATATGTTCTGTGAAAGCAAATTATTAAAAAGAAAAAATGAACTGGGATTTAATATTGGTTTGTCATCTGGTAATTTGTTTTACTTATCACCATGATTTTTCTCATCATTATGATTTTTTTTTTTAAATAAATTGATACTTTTATTTAGCAAGGACACATTAAATTGTTAAATACAAATGACAGTAAAGACACTTATAATGCAGCAAATTATTTGTTTCCAGTAAATGCTGTTCTTTAAACCTTCTGTTCAAAGAATCAAAGACACTGAATTGTGGTTTCCATACTTTATTAAGCAACACAACAGGAGGGTTTCTTCAGCACCAAATGAGCATTTTAGAATGATTTCTTAAGGATAACGGATAACGATAAAGGATAACTTGACACTAAAGAATGGAGTAATGGCTGCTGAAAATGGAGATTTGCCTTCACAGAAAAATAAAAATTTGAGATATATTACAATAGAAACCCAGTCCTTTAAAATATTAAAAGGATAGTTCACCCAAAAATGAGAATTCTATCATAATTTACTCACCCTCAAGATGTTCCAAACATGTTAGAGTTTTTTTTCTTCTGAAAATTAAAGTTCCCTTTCGTAGTCACTCCGAGTTACGTCGGATGACGACGAATTGGGGTTTCGCCTAGAAAGCCAATCATCTTCGTGTATTATAAAACGAGCCAATGGCGATGAAATGCAGTACCCTATTATGATCAAAGAACCAATACACTCATCACTGAGCACACAGAGCCGGTTGACAGTGCGCGACGCCCCCGGGCCTCGCCGCTCTCATCCCTCTCTGTCACAGAGTTGTCGGACCGCAGTGTGTGCCGCCTCCGGGCCTCGCCACTCCCATCCCCCTCTGTCCCAGAGGGTGCGGACGACAGTGTGTGCCGTCTCCGGACCTCACCACTCTCGTCCCCCTCTATCGCCAGACCCCTGGCAGAGCAGACCCCCGTGGAACGCTGGTCCTTCCCTGGTCTCCTCTGTCAGGACGCGGAGCATGACCGCGCCCCCGCACCGGGCCGCTTTGCCACCCTCGCCTGGGCCGGTCACTCCGCTTCGCTGCCCCTCCGGGGGGACGCCTGTGGTTCGTATGACCCCGCTGGTTCAGTATCTGACAGCTTGGTTGGAGCTTCCCAGCCTTTCTCACTGGGTTGCCCGAACTATCAGGCTCGGCTATGCGATTCAGTTCGCACGGTCTCCTCCCCGCTTCAGGGGAGTTCGCTTCACTATGGTCGGTGGCAACGCCCCTATCATGAGAGCGGAGGTTGCCACCCTGCTGGCGAAGGGTGCAATCGAGACTGTCCCTCCAGCCGAGATGAAGTCAGGGTTTTACAGCCCGTACTTCATTGTCCCCATGAAGTCTGGTGGGTTACGGGCCGATCCTGGATCTACGCGTCTTGAACCGCTCCCTTCACAGGCTGCCGTTCAAGATGCTCACGGCCAAACGCATTTTCGAATGTGTGCGGCCACGGGATTGGTTTGCAGCGATAGACCTGAAGGACGCCTACTTTCATGTCTCCATTTTACCTCGACACAGACCGTTCCTACGGTTTGCTTTCGAGGGGCAGGCATACCAGTACGCGGTTCTCCCATTCGGGCTAGCCCTGTCTCCGCGCGTCTTCACGAAGGCCGTCGAGGCTGCCCTTGTTCCCCTTCGGGAACACGGGGTTCGCATCCTGAACTATCTCGACGACTGGCTGATCCTAGCTCACTCTCGAGACCAGGTTTGCGAACACAGGGATCTTGTGCTCCGGCACCTAGCCCGTCTGGGCCTTCGGGTCAACTGGGAGAAGAGCAAACTCTGCCCGGTGCAGAGGATCTCTTTTCTCGGTATGGAGATCGACTCGGTCGCCATGTCTGCGCAGCTTACGAGCGAGCGCGCACACTCGCTGCTGACTTGTCTTCGACAGTTCGATGGCAAGAGTGCGGTCCCACTGAAATTGTTTCAGCGGCTCCAGGGGCATATGGCATCTGCAGCCGCGGCAACGCTGCTCGGATTGCTTCATATGAGACCGCTTCAGCTGTGGCTTCGCGATCGAGTCCCGAGGTGGGCATGGCATCATGGCACGTTCCGATTCCCAGAGACTCCGACCTGCCGTCAGTCCTTCACTCCGTCGAGGAACCTCAGTTTTCTACGGGCCGGAGTTCCCCTAGAACGAGTTTCCAGGCATGTTGTTGTCTCCACAGATGCCTCTTCCACGGTTTGGGGCGCCATGTGCAGCGGACATGCTGCCGCGGGCTCCTGGACAGGACCCCAGCGCCTTTTGCATGTCAATTGCCTCGAGTTGCTGGCAGTACGCCTTGCCCTGCACCGTTTTCTCACGTTGCTCAGGGGTCAACACGTACTAGTCCGTTCAGACAATACCGCGACTGTAGCATACATCAACCGTCAGGGTGGTCTACGCTCCCGCCGTATGTCGCAACTCGCACGCAACCTCCTCTTATGGAGTCAGAAGCACCTGAGGTCCCTTCGTGCTATCTACATTCCGGGAGATCGGAACTTTGCAGCCGACGAGCTGTCACGGTTTCGGCCCATCTCCGGCGAATGGCGACTCCATCCCCAGTCGGTTCAGCTGATTTGGGACCAGTTCGGGGACGCACAGATAGATCTGTTTGCATCTCACGACTCGACCCATTGCGCCCTGTTCTATTTCCTGACCGAGGGCACCCTCGGCACGGATGCACTGGCGCACAGCTGTCCGCGGGGCCTACGCAAATATGCGTTTCCCCCAGTGAGCCTTCTCGCACAGACCTTGTGCAAGATCAAGGAGGACGAGGAGCAGGTCTTTCTGGTTGCGCCGTATTGGCCCACCCGGACCTGGTTCTCCGAACTGGTACTCCTCGCGACAGCACCTCCTTGGCCAATTCCTCTGAGGAAGGATCTCCTTTCTCAGAGACGGGGCTCCCTTTGGCACCCTCGACCCGATCTTTGGAGGCTCCACGTGTGGCTCCTGGACGGGACGAGGCAGGTTTGAGTACCCTGCCACCAGCGGTGGCGGCTACCATCACTTCCGCTAGAGCATCGTCCACGAGACATGTCTATGCGTTGAAGTGGAACCTCTTCGTCAACTGGTGCTCTTCTCGTCGAGAAGACCCCATGAGATGCTTGATCTCTGTCGTGCTTTCCTTCCTGCAAGATGGGTTGGAGTGAAGGCTGTCTCCCTCCACCCTGAAGGTGTATGTGGCCGCAATCGCCGCATATCACGAAGCAGTTCAAGGTAAGTCTCTGGGGAAGCACGACCTGATCGTCAGGTTCCTGAGAGGAGCGAGGAGACTGAATCCTCCTCGCCCTCCTCTCGTTCCCTCTTGGGACCTCTCAGTGGTCTTAAATGCCCTGCAGAGGGCTCCCTTTGAGCCTGTGTCTATTGCCTGTGCGTCGGCTAGGTGCCTCCGTGTGCATGGTTCCTCCCTTTTTTTTTTCAAACAAACCCAACCTTGGTGAATATAAGAAAGAAAAAAATGCCTTAGGTTACGCATGTAAACCTAATCCAAATCAGAAAAAGTTGGGACATTTTGTAAAATGCATTAAAATCAAGAATCTATGATTTGTTAATTCTATTTCAACTTTTTTTAACTGACAAAAGTACAAAGAAAAGTTTTCAAATGTTTTCACTGACCAACATAATTGTATTTTGTAAATATGAACAAATTTTGATTTTGATGGCTGCAACACACCCCAAAAAAGTTGTGACAGAGACCAAATAAAAGTGAAAAGATTATCCAAATTAGATTATCCAACTCTTTTGAAACAGTCCACAATGAACAGGTGAATTGGTAATAGTTGAGGGTATCGTGTTTGGGTGTAAAAGTGCTTCTCAGTCTTTTTAAGCAAAGATGGGTCATGGCTCATCACTTTGTGCCAAATATCATGAGAGAATTGTCAAACAATTAAAAAAATCACATTTCTTAATGCAAGAATACAAAGAATGTATGTCTTTTATCATCCTCCATACATAATATTGTCACAAGATTCAGGGAATCCAGAGAAATCTCAGTCTGTGTAGGGCAAGGCAGGAGACCTCTGTTGAATGTGCGTGATCTTTGAGCCCTCAGATGGCATTGCACAAGATGCCATCATGCTAATCCGTTAAATACAGCCACATGTGCTCAAGAGTAATTTGGAAAACCGTTTTCACTGAACACAGTCTGACTCTGCATTAAGAAATGCCACTTGAATCTCTGTTACGCAAGGTGAAAGCTTTACATCAGTTCTATGTGGAGATGCCGGCGAGTTCTCTGGGCCTGAGCTCATCTCAGATGGTCTAGATTCGACAGTAGAAATGTCTGCTCTGGTCAGATGAGTCCATGTTTCAGCTTATTTTTGGAAAAAAATGGACCCCGAGTTCTCAGGCCCAAAGTCGAAAGGGACCAACCAGACTTTCACCAGCAACAGGTGCAAAAGCAAACATCTGTGCTGGTATTGAGGTGCATCATTGCAAACGGTATGGGTAACTTGCATTATTGTGAAGGTACCATTGACATAGAGGCATGTATTGTCATTGTACAGAGACATAAACTGCCATCAAGATTACATCTTTCCTGGGAAGCAAGACAATGTCAGGCCTCATTCTGCACATGCTAAAACTGAGTGGTTTCTAGACATTCTGCACCATAGAAGGGATGTGCCTGCCTGTTTACTGCAGTCCAGATCTGTCTCTTATGGAAAATGTATGACCCATCATGAAAAGGAGAATCAGGCAACGATGACAACAGACTGTTGAGCGGCTGTCTTGTATCAGACAAGATTGGGCAAATATTCCACTAGCAAAATCTCAGGTTACGTATGTAACCCTGGTTCCCTGATAGGGAACGAGACGCTGCGTTTGAGACGCGATGGGAACGCTCTGCGTGATTACGTTGTGAAGCACGTGTAAAATCAGTCCAATGGAAGCTCACTACGACATAGGTGACGTCATAGACCAGGAAACTATATAGCAGCCCTGAAATCAGACCGCGACAGCTTCTGAAAAACCTGAAGCAAGTCGATCAGGGCATGCAGGAAGTATGGCAGGCAAACGCAGCGTCTCGTTCCCTATCAGGGAACCAGGGTTACATACGTAACCTGAGACGTTCCCTTTCAAGGGAACTCGAGCTGCGTTTGAGACGCGATGGGAACCCCATACCCACTACGCCATAGTGACAAATGCCTGTTCTGTGTGAAGTCCTGCGCACACTAAGAAGCAAGCAACCTCGCCCCAGGAGTGGAGAGGTCAAGGTCATAAAACCTGACAAATGTATTCGGAGAGGACCATCCTGCCGCATTACACACGTCAAGAAGGGAAACTCCCGAAATTAAGGCCATAGAGGCCGCCATACTCCGAGTAGAATGGGCCCGCACAGCAATAGGTGAAGGCTGTCCCGCCGCTTCATAAGCCAATGAATAGCCTCGACTATCCATTTACTCATCACCTGTTTAGATGCAGGGCATCCTCTCTTGAGTGACCCAAAACAAACAAATAATTGCTCAGATTTACGCCACAGAGAAGCTCTGTGAATGTAGGCATCTAAAGCCCGGACTGGACATAACAGTTTAAGCTGTTCCTGATCTGGGGTATTAAAGGGAGGAGGATAAAAGGCCTGCCGCACTATTGGGCCCCCAACATTTAGTGGGACCTTAGGAATATATGCCGGTCTAGGGTAGAGGAATGCTTTCACCATACTAGGTGCAAATTCCAGACATGAAGGAGCAACCGACAGAGCATGTAAATCACCAATTCTCTTGATAGACGAAATAGCAAGGAGAAATATAATCTTTAGAGTGAGGAATTTTTCTGAAATCTCCTCGATGGGGTCGAAGGGAGCCAAGGCCAGACCCTCAAGTACAATGGCCAAATCCCAAGCCGGTGCTCTAGATTGCAGTGCAGGCCTGAGCCTCAATGTACCACGGAGAAAACAAATAATAAGAGGATCTCTCCCAAGAGAAGAAGCCCCGAGAGGGGTGATAAGCAGATATAGCCGCTACGAACACCTTTAAGGTGGAGGGAGATAATCCAGCAGAGAAACGGTCTTGAGGAAATCGAGAACTGTACCAACCGGGCAGTTAACAAGATTTAAAAAACGTTCTCCACGCCATGTAGAGAACAGTTTCCATTTCAATGTACATAGTTTTCTCGTGGAAGGAGCTCTGGATTGAAGGACGGTCTCAACGACCTCAGTCGAGAGACCGGATTCTATGAGCTGGGCCCCCTCAGAGGCCAAGCCCACCGTTTCCACAACTCCGTTTAACCCTTTTCTATTATGTGCAGGACCCATAGAGAAATATTTGGCTGAAGTTTCCACGCTGCCAGAAATTCCGATAAGGGAACCAGTCTCTCGAGACTGGCCTCTGGATTTGATTGAACAATCATTTCGGCGCCCTGAAGCGGCGAACCGGCAGGGAACAACCGAACTGACCGTTCTACAACCCTCCTCAGAGGATTGCACGGGGACGCTGACACCTCGGCGCCCTGAAGCGGCGAACCGGCAGGGAACAACCGAAGTGGCAGCGCTGCGACCCTCCTCAGAGAGTCGCACCCCAGCAGAACTCCCGGGAGCATTGATAACGGGGGGAATGTGTACAGGTGCAGCCTCGGCCACACCTGCACCATAGCGTCCAGTCCGAGAGGAGCTGGATATGTGAGGGAAAACCATAGCGAAAAGATCGACCTGAGCTTGACCAAAGATTTCCCATAGGAGCTCCACCACCACGGGGTGAAGTCTCCATTCCCCGGGCCTCAGCCCCTGCCTCAACAGGATATCTGCTCTGATTTACGAGATCGTCAGTGTGTTGTCCGGACCCTCCGCCGAGCGACCACTCATGATCACTTCCGACTTGTGAGGGAAGCATCCGTCGATAGCATAATGCGTCGACAAGAAACCCCCAACACTGGGCCTGGGCGAGGAACCAAGGTTTTTTCCACATGACCAAGGCACGTAGGCATAGCCGCGTGACCTTGATCATGTGAAAACGGATTTCCCCTCAGAGAAAACCCCTTGGTCCTGAGCCACCACTGCAGGGGTCTCATGTACAGAAGGCCAAAAGTAATTACGTTGAACGCAGCTGACATGAGACCCACAGTCTGAAACTGTTTCACAGTGAGTGACTGGCCTAGATAAACCCATATTACACCTAGAAAAGTGGTCCTCTGAGCTGGGAGGATCACACTCTTCTGGCGTTGAGTGGCAACCCCAACATCTTTAAATGAGACAGAACGACATCTCGATGCCGAACTGCCATATGCTCAAATTGAGCTAGGATCAACCAATCGTCGATATAATACAATACGCGAATGCCCTGGAATCTCAAAGGAGCCAGAGCTGCATCCACGCATTTTGTAAAGGTGCGGGTTGATAAACCTAGGCCAAATGGAAGAACCCGATACTGGTATGCTTCGCCCCATTTTTAAAGCGAACCTCAGGAACTTCCTGTGATGAATAGATACTTGGAAGTACGCGTCCTTCAAGTCTATTGTGACAAACCAGTCCTCGGACTGAATCTGTGATACAATCTGTTTGAGTGTAAGCACTTCCTGCTCCATAACCAGAGCCTGCTGTGAGTCCACTACCGTAGGGAGGACCCCCTGAAATCTGGGCGGACGAGAACCGCTGTAACCCTTTTCTATTATGTGCAGGACCCATAGAGAAATATTTGGCAGAAGTTTCCACGCTGCCAGAAATTCAGATAAGGGGAACCAGTCTCTCGAGACTGGCCTCTGGATTTGCTTTAACAATCATTTCGGTGCCCTGAAGCGGCGAACCGGCAGGGAACAACCGAACCGACCGTTCTACAACCCTCCTCGGAGGATTGCACGGGGACACTGACACCTCGGCGCCCTGAAGCGGCGAACCGGCGAACCGGCAGGGAACACCCGAACTGGCAGCGCTGCGACCCTCCTCAGAGAGTCGCACCCCAGTGGGAGCCGAGGAGAAACGATTTCTCAAAACCGTCCCTCTTTTTATTTTTTCGACAGGACTTCTTGTCTAAGCTTTATTAGAGATGACGACAGTCCTGTTTTTATTTAGATCTTGCTTACCTCTAACAGCTTAGTTCCTACGACCCTCCTCGGAGGATCGTAGGAAAAAGCAGGCACCTCGGCACCCTGAAACGGCGAACCGGCAGGGAGACCGAACTGACTGCTCTACGACCCTCCTCGGAGGATCGTATGGGGACGCTGACACCTCGGTGCCCTGAACGGCGAACCGGCAGGGAACAACCGAACTGGCAGCGCTGCGACCCTCCTCAGAGAGTCGCACCCCAGAGGGCGCCGAGGAGAAACGATTTCTCAAAACCGTCCCTACCCCGGAGGGGACCACCCTTAGAAGCCTGATAGCCTCAGCATCAGGTCTTCTTCTTTGCACTCTATGCCCGTTTAAGGAACATAGATTGGTGAGGAAGAAACCTCTGGAACACCGCTGAAAGGTTTAGTTTTCTTGAAAGCGGAGCGTCCAGAAGAACAGACATTTTTATCTTTCTTTTTCTTTATTTTTATATCAGAAAAACGTATACATATAAACATATATATATATATATATATATATATATATATATATATATATATATATATATATATATATTCTCGAATATATTCTCGAATAGAGTCAATGCTGACATCCTGACATTCATCTATGTCCTTAAATACTTTACCCACCAGTACTGCCTCATAAAATTTATTTATTATTAAAGATGGCTGGTGGGTAAAGTCGGGGTTAAAAATGATGACGCCGACTCGGGAGAGAGAAAGCTCGCAAGCGTCTCTACAGTATAATCCAAGGCACTGTCATACCATGATACTTAATACCCTTAACATTACTCTAGTTAAGACGTTTGGGTATTAAACAGATAAAATAGAAACCGGTTTATTCCGCGATCTAGACACCTCATTGTGGAGATAGGGAAAAACCAGTA
Source organism: Siphateles boraxobius (assembly GCF_051911475.1). Taxonomy (NCBI): domain Eukaryota; kingdom Metazoa; phylum Chordata; class Actinopteri; order Cypriniformes; family Leuciscidae; genus Siphateles; species Siphateles boraxobius. Next base: position 10,630,484 of record NW_027508722.1, read on the forward strand.
GTCCCCGACGAGGAGGCTGAGATACAGAGTTTTCCTGTTTTTTTAGATACATTTCATCTAATAAACTCTTTTTATTTTCACTCTCATAATGTTCAGCTGTCCAGTAAATATTTAACTAGCAACAGCATTAGAAAAACCTCCTTTAAAAAGCTCATCTTTACTCAACAGAGTTATGAGCTGCCCATTTATTGAAAAATCAAACATCTGCCTTTTTCTTAATACTTTTATTTGTTTTGTTCACTTTTTCTTTAACAAAACACTAACGATAGCAATTCCTCGGAACTGGAAATCGCAGCACACTGGATCTGCAGGTGAAAGCTAAGATAGGGCGGAGCCCGTCCCAACCCACGCTGTCAGATCCGTTTGCGAACCCCAAAATGCGAGTCGCCGCCGTGTCCAGGCAACAGCGGGTAGCGCGAACCGAACCATTCTCCTCAAAGAACGATCTGCGACAGCGGAGGGTCTTCATAGATAGACTCATACAATGCACACAATCAGCCCCCTCGAGGACTGACTGGGCATGCTCCACTCCCAAACAAGCAACACAAAGCTGATGTGTGTCCCCACCCGTAATATAACGAGGGCAGGGAACAACACGCTGTCGCGGTCTGATTTCAGGGCTGCTATATAGTTTCCTGGTCTATGACGTCACCTATGTCGTAGTGGGCTTCCATTGGACTGATTTTACACGTGCTTCACGACGTAATCACGCAGAGCGTTCCCATCGCGTCTCAAACGCAGCTCGAGTTCCCTTGAAAGGGAACTCCAACAATTAGTATCCTCAACTCCCAAATGATTAAAAAGTGTAATTCAAAGGAAAGGTGAAGTGACACAGTGGTAAACATGTCTCTGTCCCAACTTTTTTGGGGTGTGTTGCAGCCATCAAAATCGAAATTTTTTCATATTTACAAAATACAATTATGTTGCTCAGTGAAAACATTGGAAAACTTTTCTTTGTACTTTTGTCAGTTAAAAAAAGTTTAAATAGAATTAACAAATCACAGATTCTTGATTTTAATGCATTTTACAAAATGCCCCACCTTTTTCTGATTTGGGGTTGTAATAAGCACTTAGCAAATGCATCTGACCAGCTTCTAAAGCCAAATGCAATTAATAATTGCATTTGTCAATCGTCAACACTAGTCCACAAAGTTTTGCCCGAAGTGCAAATATGCAATACTGTGGTATATTGAAATACATGTGTGAACACTAGGTGTCACTAAGGTACCAGTTGCCTAGTTGAACAGAATGGTCACGAAGAAGTGTTAGAAAGGAAGTTGATAATAAAGAGCAGAAAGACAACGTCGAATTCTCTCTCGAGTGATTATTGTGAACGATACAACATATTGGCGACGAGGATGGCCCTACTTGCTCTCTCACCCCCTCCTGCATTTCTGGAAACTCCGGGTGAGCCGACGATACCGTTTAATTCATGGATTCGTATGTTTGATAATTACGTGATTGCACTGTCGGCAGAGGACATACCGGAGAAGAGAAAGCGTGCTTTGCTTATTCATTGCTTGGGTACGGAGGGACAGAGAATTTTTTATACACTCACTGTGGCCGATGATAAATATGAGACTGCGCTGGTTGCTTTACGAGGATTTTTTGTTCAGAAGGTGAACGTGGTCGCTGAGAGGAATAAATTCCGCCAGCGCGCTCAGAGACTCGGTGAACCTATCGTGCAATATGTGGCTGCTCTGCGTGAATTGCTTGTGAACTGTGACTTCGGCGCGCTCACGGATGACATGATTAGAGATCAGATCGTAGAGAAGACATGCACTCCACGTATTCGGGAACGTCTGCTTTTGGAAACGGACCTCACTCTTCAAAAGGCAATTACTATCGCCGGACAAATTGAGTCTGCAGTTGCGGAAGCTAAAGCTATGGAGCGCACTGAAGCTTCAGTTAAAGTGGTGCATACTGGCTCACGTGACTGTGCAAAACCGCGGTGGCGACAGAGACCTACTTCACGTAAGTTCACAATTTCTCATCCGATGCCATCGAATGAATCACAGAAAAAGCTAATGGATGCAAAAACATGCTTCCGTTGCGGAGTTACTTCACATCTTGCAAACTATTCCAAATGCCCAGCCAAACAGTCTAAATGCAGACAGTGTGGTAAAGTTGGACATTTTGCCAGAGTTTGTCGCAGTTCTGCATCCACGTGCAATGTGCAAGAAGTTTCTGCACCTGAGTTAACTGTCTTAAGCATTGAAACGCCACTGCCGATGAAACAGAAACAAAATCTTACATGTAATGTTTCTTTGCACACTGCGTGTGGGAAATCAGTCGATGCTGAATTACTGGTGGATACTGGCTCAGCTGTTTCCATTCTCCCAGAACATCTGTACCACCAACACTTTGCAGATAGCTCTCTTGCTGTGCCTAATGTTCGTTTGGTGACGTATTTGAAAAAGACTATTCCAGTTTTAGGGTGCCTTGCCACTACAGTTACATATGAGGGTCACCATACGCAGGCTTCTTTCTACATTGTACCCGGCGGAACACCATTGCTTGGCATGGATCTCTTTACTGCTTTGCATCTTGAGATAAGGAATGGATCGATTGCATCTTTCGCAGAGGACGGTCAAACTACTGTTAACTTCACTGAGCCATTGGGTGTTGCTGCTGGTTTTGTACATAAAGTAAATGTGCGTTCAAATGTGCCGCCAGTACAACAGAAACTGCGCAGGTTGCCATTTGCAGTGAGAGAGGCAGTCTCACAAGAGCTACAGAGGCTAGAATCTGAAGGGATCATTGAAAAAGTGCCATCATCACCTTGGGTGTCGCCGGTGGTGGTCATCCAAAAGAAATCTGGAGGAATTCGACTTTGTGTTGATTTAAGAGAGCCAAACAAAGCTGTCATCATAGATAGTCACCCGTTGCCACATATTGAGGAAGTTTTTACAGAGCTACGTGGGGCTTCTATGTTCTCTACAATAGATCTCCAGAATGCATACCACCAAGTGACTTTGCATCAAGATAGTAGGGATCTCACAGCTTTCGTTACCCATGATGGACTCTATCGTTTCACACGGGTCCCTTACGGTCTGGCCTCAGCACCAAGTGCTTTTCAAAGAATGATGTCTCAAATTTTGGCTGGTCAGGATGGTGTGCAATGTTATCTAGATGACATCATTGTCTATGGTGAGAATCCGGAAGTCCATGAGAAACGACTTCAAGCTGTACTTCAGCGTTTACAAAGCAGTGGGTTGAAGCTTAATGAGGAAAAGTGTCACTTCAGGAAAACGGAGTTACCTTTTCTTGGCCATGTTATTTCAGCCTCAGGTTTGCATCCAGATCCAGATCATGTTCTGGCTATACAACAAGCACCAGCTCCTCATGATGCACAGACCTTGCGTTCTTTTCTGGGTCTTGCAGGCTGGTATTCAAAATTCATTCCCAATTTTGCGACATTGGTGGAACCTCTCCGTGCACTGCTCCGACGGTCTACTGGCTTTTGCTGGACAGAGGAGGCTCAGGAACAGTTCAGCCGTGTGAAAAATCTGATCACTGCTAGCCCAGCTCTTGCATTATTTGATCCTTCTTTACCGACGACAGTCACAACGGATGCTTCAGATTATGGCATTGGTGCTGTGCTTACCCAGTGTCATGGCAGTACTGAAAGAACAGTTGCTTTTGCATCTAGAACATTGTCTGACTGTGAAAGGAAGTATTCTACAACTGAAAAAGAGGCTTTGGCATGTGTTTGGGCGACAGAAAAATGGCGCACCTATCTATGGGGCCGCCATTTCACTCTTTGCACTGACCACAGTCCTTTATCTACACTGCTTTCCACAAAAGGCCTTGGACGAGCAGGCATGAGAATTGCCCGATGGTCTGCACGTCTTCTGTGTTTTACATACAGCGTGAAATACAAACCTGGCCGAGATAATGTTACTGCTGATTGTTTGTCCAGACTTCCACTTCCATCAACAGAAGACAGCCAATACCAGGAGCCTGAAATGGTGGCTCTACTGTCTCCGGAATTTGCAGCTGTTACTGTACAGGAGCTGAGGTTTACTTGTGATACCTGTCCTATCCTTCAACAGGTAAAGACCTCCATTGCAAAGGGGTGGCCTCGTAGTGCAAAAAGCTTGAATTCTGCTATAGCTCCTTATCATCGTATCAGGAATGAGCTGGCTGTACAAGACGGATATGTAATTCGTGGCACACACCGAGTGATCATTCCGGAAGCTTTGCGATCAAAGTTCATCCAGCTGGCGCATGCCACTCATCAAGGGATGGTGCGCACAAAGCAGAGACTGAGGGAATTGTACTGGTGGCCTGGCATGGACTGTCAAGTGGAAAATGCCATCAAATCCTGTTCCACCTGTCTCCAGCATGACAAAACTGCCATTACCCATGCAGCTCCACTCTGTCCTGTGCCTACTCCAACAACTGCTTGGGAGAAACTGGCTATTGATGTAGTTGGGCCTTTGAATAATGCTCCCCAAGGTTGTCGTTTTGCAATGACACTCATTGATTACTACAGTAAATGGCCAGAGATTGCGTTTGCACCTGATGTTACTTCTGCGACTGTTGTGAAGTTTTTGTCTGCTGTGTTTAGCCGTGAAGGAAATCCACTTGAACTTGTGACTGATAATGGTTCACAATTTGTTTCGGCTGAGTTTGAGGCATTTCTTGCAGACAGAGATATCAAACACTACCGTAGCTCTGTCTATTATCCGCAAGCGAATGGTGAGATTGAACGATTCAATCGAGTGTTCAAAGACTGTTTGCAAACTGCTAGCATTGAAGGTAAAGAGTGGAAAGCTTTTGTGACAGAGTTTCTACATACATACAGAGCAACTCCTCATGCTGTGACAAAACTGTCACCTGCTGAACTTTTGCATGGCCGTCAAATTAAGACAAAATTGCATGTGTCTGGTCTTCCAATTGTGGGACCGCCAAAGGACAAAAAGAACTTGAAACAAATCATCCAACAGTCACAAAGCAAGATGAAAGAGTACACAGATCGGCAACGCAGCGCACAACCTCCAAAGATTCAAGTTGGTTCGTTTGTGCGCATTAGGAGGCCTGGAATCGTCAAGAAAGGACATTCCAAGTTTTCACAGCCTTTTAAAGTTGTAGCTCAGAAAGGCCCTGCAACATATCTCCTCTCCGATGGAAAAGCTTGGAATGCTATACACCTGGCTCCGTCTTCATTCTGTGTTACCACTTCTGGAACACCACCGTTAGCAGAAGACTCCTTTAGGCCTTTTCAAGCACCTCAAACATCACAAATGCCAATCTCTCCTCCTGGTGCTTCACGTCCTCGTAGAGTGTGTCGTGCCCCAGTGTGGTTTAAGGACTACAGTACATAGAAGTATTCAGTAACTTAGAAAAGGGGAAAGATACAAGGTATTGAATATTGAACGTAGTCTAGAAAATGTATTGGAGATATGCATGATGTTAAATTTTGTTTTATGAAAAAAAAAAGTGAAAGAAATAAGAATTAGAGAGAAGAAAAGTGTTCGCTCTTTTCCATAGATTGGAAGCAGGTTAAACATTTGAGTTATTTAATTGCATACTTTTCAGTAAAACGAATTCAGTGAAATAGTCAATTGAAATATGCAGTGATATAATGTTATGCATGTTGTTGACATTTAGAACAGTTTTCTTGAGTTCTGTGCTTTATTGTTTTGTTTAATGCAAATCTTTTTCTTTAACAAAAAGGGAATATGTGGTATATTGAAATACATGTGTGAACACTAGGTGTCACTAAGGTACCAGTTGCCTAGTTGAACAGAATGGTCACGAAGAAGTGTTAGAAAGGAAGTTGATAATAAAGAGCAGAAAGACAACGTCGAATTCTCTCTCGAGTGATTATTGTGAACGATACAACAAATACGGACTGTGACCATTCTACTGACAGGATTAAATGTCTAGTGCGCATTTCTACTGAGACATGCCTGTCTATGGAGAACAAGTTTGTAGTGGATACTGGCTCTTCGGTTTCATTGTACAGGCATTCCTGTTTTAGGAACCACTGCGTTATCTTGTGAGAAATACAACTGAGATTTTGTTCTGCATAAGCAGACAAATTCTTTAATAAACTGAGGCCCTGTCCACACAGAGACCCGTTTAGCTGTATACGTACAAATTTTTTATCGGATGGGCGTTTCGACCAGATGGATCCGGCGTTTTGGGAGACTGAAACCGCTATTTTTTGAAACCGGGTCCCAGGGTGGATAAATCTGAAAACGACACCCTTGTGTTTTCGTGTGTATGGCCAATACGTACATTTTGTGAAACGATAATGTCATCACCCCACGTGTCGACTAGTCAGACACGCTAAATCAGTAACAACAACTGCGACTACTTGCTTGAGTTCATGCTTCAGACTCTACTGAGCCTCTTTTATTTATTTATTTATTATTTAGGCCTACTTTAATGTATTTTTTATTTTATTTCTTTATTTTTCTTTATTTATTTATATTTCTTTCTTATGCTATGATGCTTGTATTTTGTCTGATTAAGACAATTCGTATTTTGTAGGGATGGCCATTTCAAGCAAAAATAATATTCGACGATCGCTAGGAATTATTTTATTATTATTCAAAAAACGCACCTCTGCCCCCTCATGCTCACCGGTAACACAGCGTTCGCTCCGACATTAAATTTCTCTGTAGGCTACTGTAGGCCTACATGTTTAAATATTATGTTATTTTTTTCCATTTCATATATGTTGATTATATGAAAAGTGAACAGCGTGAGTAGTAAGATGCGCAATATAGAGACACATCATTTTGACCACTTCATTAAGTTTTGTTTTGTATAAAGCCTTTTATTTAAAGTAAATTTCGTTTTGTATAAATTGTATCTTAATTTTTAATCAATGTTTCATCAACCAATTTCCTGGATTTAATAAGAAGCAAATATAGCAGACAATAGCCTATAATCAGGACATGGAGGCGCCGACGCGATATAACTTGCATCGCACATGAACTGGAGCTTGTCTCATAAATGAACAGAAACTCAGAAATATATCTAAGCTTGAAATGTCTACTTTTAAACAGAACAATTCAAAACGAAAAGAAACAGACAACTCTAATAATCCGTATGAAGTGCGCATTTCTCTCTATAGGCACCTTCACAATACTGCGAAGGTGGCGAGTCAGCATCGTCACAGAAAACACTAGTTTATTGATAAACAATTAAAATGTCTCCTTGCTATATTTGACACATTCATAATGATTAGGCTATTTGCCGGTTCTTCGTGGCAAGCTTTATGCGTCTGCTTTAGCTAACTAATCGAATATCATTTCGAGGTTTGCGCAGAGATGACGGATAATCCTTTGCACCTTCGAACCTATTTCAGGGAGTGTGTTCTCGAGACACCGGGCACTGTTTTATGCGGATGTGCGGCCGGAGCGCGTTAAGGGTTCTTCTGTTAGAATGGTGTCGTGTTAGCGGCCCCTAAGTTAATAACTAATGATCTTTTCAACGGAAGTGAATCAATCAAAACTAACTTTAGCTGGATATTAACTTTTATCCTAGAGCTGTGGTAAAGCCTAAACAATCTGTTACGGTAATTTCTATTATCACTGTAAAGCTGCTTTGAAACAATCCATACTGTTAAAAGCACTTTATAAATGAAGGTGACTTGACTTGAGTGTATTCTAATCAGCGGAAAAGCCCCTTCAGTGGAATAAACCATTCTTCTTCAATTGTAATCTATAGTGCTGTAGTACATTTAATACAATACTGTATAATACAATTGAAGAAAAATGGGCTATTCCATGACTCACGTCCAACTTCTTCAACTGCTGTTTAAAGGAATATGGGCAGTACCACGCTTTGCGGTTCCATTTCTTATATCTGTTCTTGTACAAAGCGTGGTACTGCCCATATTCCTTTAAACAGCAGTTGAAGAAATTGGACGTGAGTCATGGAATAGCCCATTTTTCTTCAATTGTATTATATAGCACTTTATTAGGTACAGGGGAGAATACCACTCTGTGTTCCCATTTCCTATATTTGGTTTTTAGTATAAAGCACGGTACTGCCCAAATTCTTATAAAAAGTGTTGAATTCACAGCAGTTGAAGAAGTGGGACACTAGCAGCGGAATAGCCCATTCTTCTTCAATTATAATCTACAGAGCTGTATTGGGTACAGGGGAGAATACCACTCTGTACTAAAAAACAAATGGGAACACAAAGCGCAGTATTGCCCATATTTCTATAAATAATGTTTAAGTTTATTCACAAAAAATTCAACCATTGAAGTGGGACGCGAACCACGGAATATCCCATTCTTCTTAAATTGCATTTTATAGTGCTGTATTAGGTACAGGGGAGAATACCACCCTGCACTTCAACAGATATAATACATGTAAATCTGAATTAATACATACATCTAACTCCTAAAAGTCATAGGAAAGAATTTTTCGTTTAATACCTATAATTAAATGCAGCCAAAGATCAATCGGACAAAAAACATGGTCTGGATGAAAGGCAGAATATATAGAATAGTTTAAAATACAATAAAAGAATCAAAATCATAGCTTTCAAACACATAATTACACATCATTAGTTTGCAAGGCGAAAAAGAAATGAAGAAAGGGAGTCTCCCATCTGCTCCATTCCCTCCACATTATATTCTCTTTACAGACTCGTAATCTATGCGTTGACTCGGCAAACGCATCCGTGTCACTACATTCTTTATTGCATCAGACTTTCTTCCCTCGAGAACAAAAGTCAACAGGGGCAGATCTAAACTCCTGATATTTCATTCCTGTACACTCTGAGAATTTTTATGAATGAACACAGCCATCCCACGCAAGAGCGGACTGTGCATGCTCCAAAGCAGGGGATGATTTCCCTCTGCAAAAGCTTGAGTCTGGTCCCTAAAGAAAAGAATCAAGCCAGAGCAGAGCTCCCCACCATGACTCTTTACAGTGCGTTTATATAAATCTCCCTCAAGAGCTGACAGAACTTAGTCAGCTCTCAATCTTTCACACACACTGAGACAAACAGGTCCCGAAGACAAAAGCTGATGACGTGTTCTACAGGCGCCCTTTTATACTCCCGGTGGCACCAGCAATACGTCATAGGCTTTCGCCGTCCAATGTCAAGTTCGTTATCGTGTTTTGAAATGCTCGAAGAGTAACAGGCAGGAGTTGAGCATGCGCAGTTGTAATCTCTTGTAATGCACGCAGTCAGCCTGCACGAGAGCTTTTTGAGTGTCCTCCTGGGGTGAGTTCCCATTCAAAAGGGAACCAAACCAAACAAAAAAGAACAATCGATGAGGTTGATGGGGTCAGCTCATGTTTCAAAAGCATCAGTGTAAATGTATGTATAAGTTGTCTTTTGAGAATAAGATATTCTTTAAAAAATATAGATATTCTGTGTGGTGTTTGTAACTTAAATAGCGCTGTGACCTCCAGTCTCTTTACCTCTGTGTCCTCTTGTAACAGAATGAATATTACTGTAGGTTGGATTTCCTGTGGAAGAACAAATTCAAGAAGGAATGTGAGGAAATAGAAACCATGGAGAATCTCAATCGCGTTCTGCTGGAGAATGTTCTGCCAGCCCATGTAGCAGAGCACTTCCTGGCTAGGAACTGGAAGAACGAGGTGAGAATGTAGATGGAAAGAACAACTTGAGATGTACTGCAATTTGTATACCGTTTGTATGCATCCAAATTCATAACATGCTGAAAATAGTATGAGATTCTGTACTTCAAAGGTACCACAAAGGTGTACTGCAAAGTTGTAATACGTCCTAATACTTTCATACTGGCTTAATATGTCCTAATACTTTCATACTGGCTGATATGATTTTAAAGCACATCTGACTATAACTTGAATTTAGATGCTTGGTAGTGCTTGACAACTGCCAGGAGTTGTTTTCTTCTGTTGAAATTATTGCTTTGAGGGAAAATTGAGAACACTTTTTAAATAATGTTTTCTTTTTGTTTAGTTTTGAAAGTCAGTCTTCAGATATTTTATACCTGAGCTTCCTTTTCCTCTGTGAATGACAGGATCTTTATCACCAATCATATGACCTGGTGTGTGTGATGTTTGCTTCTATCCCGGACTTCAAAGAGTTCTACACAGAATCCGACGTAAACAAGGAGGGTCTTGAGTGCCTCAGACTGCTCAACGAGATCATTGCAGACTTTGATGAGGTAATGTATTGCTTCATGTATTTTGTATGAAAAAAAAGACCGGTTTCCTTTTTTACTCTTGAACTTTTTCCCATTGAAGTGTACTTCAAACTCACTGTGGTGTGCAAATTCTGCTGGTTTGCTATAGAATTGCATTCGCCCAAGAAAATCATCTTATTTTGTCAAAAAATAAATGTTATTACCATGATGCAGTCCTTTTTAACAAAGCCGTTTTGATGGTTTGTTTAATGTTAACTCTGCTATGGTTATGTTGTATTTCCTGTGTAGTTGCTCTCTAAGCCAAAGTTCAGCGGAGTGGAGAAGATAAAGACCATTGGAAGCACATATATGGCAGCCACTGGACTTAATGCCAGCCCAGGGCCAGAATATTCACAGGTATCAGGAATGTATGGATTCAATCAAAACTCTGTCTGTCAAATTATACAAATGATTCATGGGAATCAGATCTGAGTATATTTGACTTTTTCTACTTTTATTCGTCTAATATAATTTTCTTGTAATTCTTGTAAAATGATGGAGTCCAACTCTACACTATTAATTAAGATATATGAAGTAAGTCACTGGTGTGAGTTCATTGTTTGGTAACACTTTATTTTGATGCTCCCCCAAAAGACATTCTACTGACTATTTGCAAGCGCATGTCATCTTATTCTAAATTTAAGTTATTCATAGTTCGTAGAATGTCTAAAGTGAACTATAAATAAAGTTTAACCCATTGTTTTTGCCGTTCTTGTTTCGTAGGAGCATGACAGGCAGTACATGCACATTGGTACCATGGTGGAGTTTGCCTTTGCACTGGTGGGGAAGCTTGATGTCATCAATAAACATTCATTCAATGACTTCAAACTCAGAGTGGGTGAGTGAAAACAAAATATTATTATTATTGAGGTCTGAGCATCAATGGTGTATGTTGAACATACGGGGATGCAATGGCCACGTCTCTGTTCAAAAATGCTGTAATATGAGTCTTTAAGTGTCTCTAATATATTATATATTATATAAAAAGAGAAAAATAATACTCATGAACAGTGATTCATTGAGTTTTAAGCAAATGTTTTCAATATCATTAAGATATATAAAAATGATAGCTTCTTGGAGATTGCAGATTTATTTGCATTTATATATATATATATATATATATATATATATATATATATATATATATATATTGGTATTATTATTGATAACACATTACGTTTCGGTTCACATATCAAATATTTGAGGGCAAAAAATCAAGAAAAAATTAGGATTTTATTTTAGAAACAAAGTTCTGACATTTTTTAGGGCAGAAAAATTATGATGATGACTGATCCAAAACACACATCTAAATCAACAAAAGAATGGATTTAGCAAAGAAAAATTAACGGCCCAGACCTAAATCCTATGGAAAACAGAATAAATAGAAACAGGAAAAACAACAGGTCTGGATAATTTTTGCACAAAAAAAAAAAAAAAAAAAGTGGGAAAAATATTTCCAGGTCAAGATGTGCCAAGCCGACAGACTCCTATCCAAACAGACTGAGTGCTTCAACTAAATATTAGTTCAGGTGTTCACACTTATGCAGTTAGTTATTCCAAGTATATATAGGGCAGTTCACTGCTAATTGTGTACCGTTTGAAAAAAGTTTACCTGGGATATTCCATAATCTTTTCACTTTTATTTTGCCTCTGTCCCAACTTATTTTTGAGTTTACATTTACAAAATACAATTAAGTTGGTCAGTGAGAACACTGGATTTTTTTCTTTGTTCTTCTGTAAATAAAGGTTAAAGAGATTTAACAATACTTTGCAGCAGCAATAATCAACAGCAGCAGCAGTAGCAGCAAGTATGGATTGCTACTGCTAAAAGAGACACGGACATGCTGCTGTAAGCATGTAAGATGCTGCTGCGGTGGCATACACAGACATGCATAAATCCCGTAGCAAACCTTGGCAGGTGGAGCTGGGGGAGGTGGAGGGTGTCAGAGGATCTCTAATAGCATGCTGCAGGACTAGCTTACAGCAAACAATGAACTAGACTGTTTAAATGTTGACCAAGCAATCTCGTGGCTGCAGGATCGGCAGAGGCCGATCAGCTTGTGCCATTTGGTAATGATGTAATTGCTTGCAGATTGCAGGTAAAAAACTGACTGAAATAGATGTCTTTACAGTAACCTGTATATCACCATCCATCTGCAGGTATTAATCATGGACCTGTGATAGCTGGGGTGATTGGAGCTCAGAAACCGCAATATGACATCTGGGGCAACACAGTGAATGTCGCAAGCAGAATGGATAGCACAGGACTGCTGGGAAAAATACAAGTAAGATAAAATGTTTTTTTTCCCGCTATATTTGTGAAATTTAGAAAAGATACAGAACCATAAATTATTGTTGATTTACAATCTTTAAAATCCCTTGAGTCCTATTAATAGATATTTGATTCGAGGTAAAGTAAAACCAGCATGTAAAACCAGTGGGATTCTAGACAGAAACATTGCTTATGCTTTTAACAACGTGCAGTACAATGACTCATTAATACATTTAATTCCTTTGTGTGTGTGTTTGTGTTTGCAGGTTACAGAAGAGACAAGTCGTATCTTGCAGACGTTAGGTTACATGTGCACATGCAGAGGAATTATAAATGTGAAAGGGAAAGGAGAGCTCAAAACATACTTCGTCCACACTGAGATGAGCCGGTCTTTATCCCAGGGGAATGTAATGCCATGAATCGTACAACACATGCAATGAACTGCAGACATCCACAAAACAGGAATAAAAGAGACATTTGTAAATAATTGTGCCTAGTCTTTAGATGCACGAAATATTGGATGTATTGAAAGTGATACCATTTCTACCGTATCTCATAGGCAGGGTTTGTGCACAGCATACTGTAAATATGGTAGCAATTATTTTGTAAGAAAATCAAATATAACAAAAAGTGTTTTGATGTTTTAACAAATTTTTTTTCTTTTCCTTTTGTAAAAACTTCATTAAACTTTATATGTACTTGTCTTTTTTGAGGGCATCTTTATTTTTATGATTGACAAAGGTTTGATATATTGTAGTGCATATAATACAGGAATAAGCTAGTACTTAAACATTTCTGTGTTGTCACTGACATGCTGTGCATGATATGTGTGACATATTTACACCATTGGCATATAGATGTAGCTTTGGACAGTAGCGCCAAAGAGTTGTGGATGTAATATAGTATTCTATGTGTGTATGTCTGTGTCATGTTTTCATTCATAATGAAAATATTTCTCTTTATGCATTTCATTAACACAAGGTGCACTGTTCAGTTGCTCTTTTCAACCTCCGTGTGAAAATGTGAATTGGTGCTGGAACACTATCGTCAAATCCTGAGAGGTGTTTGTACATTTTCTCGATTGCATTATCGTCCCAAGTGGATGAAATATCAGCTGATACAGCACTACAGGTAGATTGTTCGAACTTGATATTTACCCCTTTAATGTATCAATTGTTCAGTTGTATTTGGATAAATGAATGAGGTTTTGATGTGGCTATGTCTTTGAAAAAGTTTAGAGCCAGGTCAGGACAGAAAATAGATGGATCTTGTTGATCTAAGTAGGGTCACAGGGATCTCAGACCATAAGCAGGGAAACACCCTGGACAGATGGGGGAATTGTGGGGGAAACTGGCGCATAAATACCAACACAGAATGGCACCCTTGGTCTGCCGGGATTCAAAGCAAGGACCTCTTAGCTGTGAGACAACAGTGCTATACCACCCTGAGTCACAAGATGTTGACTTAATGATTTTATGAAATTAAATTTCAATGACAAGATAAAATAAGAGCTGTACGAGACCATTTATTTCAAGAGTTTTTAATAAAATCAAACTTTTAAAATGTCTTTACAAACAGCAAACAATGACAATGTCTTACATTTTTGTATTCCATTCCCTTGGGTCCTGTTCCACAAGCTTTAGTAACTTGAACCAAGCAGCTTTGATCACAGTAACATCTCTGAAGCACTTCCTGTCTCTGACATTTCAAATTAAAAGAGTTTAGAGAACTATGCTTTAATTTTAGAGATGGACAAAATTAGATTCTTTATAATTCAAGAGATGTAGATTTCCATCTGGTGCTTTAATTTGTTCCACTTTGAATAATATTTTTGTACTTTGCCTTTATCTACTTTAGAGTTGGTGTAACATCTAATAACAATATTTATATGATGCTTTGAATTTATATATATATATATATTTATGTATTTATATAAATATATATATATATTTATATATATTTGAAATTATATATATATATATATATATAATAAAACTTTTACACAGCGTGAGATCATTCTAATTAAAATAGCTATATATATATATATATATATATATATATATATATATATACATACACATAGCTATAGCTATTTTAATTAGATATATATAAATATATATATATATATATAGCTATAGCTATTTTAATTAGAATGATCTCATGCTGTGTAAGATTTTTAATTATTCATATTGTTCATAAAATTATCTTCATCATTAGCGAGGTCGATCATGCTCTCAAGAGAAGAGAATCAGATGGTTCATGTTACGAATGTAATTTTCTTGAGAAATAATTACATTTGTCAACTTGCAATAATCCAGTAACCCAATCATGAGTTTGTTCAACTTTGTTGTACAGGCTCGTGTATCAAACATGCTTGATGTTTTCTTTTCTGTGCTAGGATGACATTTGACACAAAAACAAATTTTGGTTACTGTGAAGAATTATATGGATATATGGACAATGGCTGCATCCAAAAACGGATACTTTCTTTAGTAGATACTTATTGTGAAGAACTTTGTGATAGCTAAAAAAGTACACTCTATATAGTATGAATGTGTGTAGTATGAATGTAATCCATACTTCTCATCATCATGTGACTAGCATCAGTTGCGTTGCTTCACTGCCATTAAAAATGCTCTCCCGTGGCCTAATCATAGGATAGTAAAGTGTCAATCGTATGCACAATTCAGGATCTCATCTGAAGTAGTAGGTCATCCGTGTACTTTTTTATGAGCACTGTGAATTTGTACATACTTCTTTTGTCATGTGGAAGTATGTGATTTTGGACACAGCCCATGTCTCCTTACCAGAGATGAAAAATACACATGACTGTTTACTGTAGGACAAGCATGAATACACTTCAGCTGGGCTGTTAAGCAGCAGGCTTACATTTGGCCTTTAATCCACAGGTTCATGCATTTAAAGACGAGACACAGCAGATGGTCTTGAGAGGCAGTCAGAAAACTATATGACGATGTGTGACGACAATATTTATGATGGATTCACAGGTTTGGATGTCAAGGCTCTTGCTGCGGTTCTTAGAATTATGTGTGTGGTGTAATTGAAAGCTGTTCATGTTTTATTCAGACACTCAGGGTAAACATCGGTAAAAATACAGATCTTACAAAAAATACAGAGAAGATCAGAAAGCCACCAGGGCACATTTGTATATAATCATTTTAAAAGATGATTATTTGACATCACACAGCAGGGCCACTCCTCTCAGGATCCAGTATTCTGGAGGCTGACTGGTTCTCAGGTCAACAGCTGCGATATAGTTCAGGTCAGTTCGAACAGGTTTCTTATATATTGGACTTGAGTACATACGAACATCTTTGACACCTGAGGAAAGATAACGATTAGGTTCATATACAAAATGAATGCAACGTTTTGCACGCTTTTACTACAAACACATCTATGGAAGATTGTTTCCACCACGGAATAAAATTAAAGTAATTGCTACTTTTTCATCTCACAATTCAGACTTGTTATGCTCAGAATTACAAGTTTATCTCATAATTTGGACATTACAACTCGCAATTGCGAGGAAAAAAAAAGTTAATATCTCTAACACAGCGTTTCCCCAACCCTTTTCCTGGAGACACGCCAACACTACACATTTTTAAACTCTTCCTAAACTCTTCCTAATCAAACACAGGCAAGGGAGATATCTAAAATGTCTACTGCCGATGTGCCTCCAGGAACAGGATTGGGGGAAACGGCTCTAGCATGCTAAAAATAATGATCTAGCATTCACTAGCAATCTACTATTTCAGCCAAATATATATATAGTTAGAAGCGGCTGGTTATAGGTGATAATCTAGGATTATTCTTCAACCAACAACTGTATTTTGGAGATAAATCATATAGTTGATGTGACAGACTTTGAACTTGGGTCCACAAAAGTGTGCCACACAACATCCCACTTTTATTTTCCATCTCTTTCTTGTAATTAATTTCTGATGGAACATCAGAAGGTTTTCCATCAGTTTTAAATGGCATTTTGTTGTTCTACTCCTTTATTTAAAATGTTTCCCTTCAAGTTTTATCAAATGTTTGCTGTTTGTCTTTGCATTTTAAATACTGAGGTATTCTTAAAGCATTATTAAAGTATTTTATATATATATATATATATATATATAAAACTCACCATTGTTCTCTGCGTACATCCTGACCACAGGCATCATCTCGAACAGTACTTTGGGTTTGGAATCAATGAGCTTGCAGTTCCTGCGGTCCCAGCCGGCCCCTTCCAGGTAGAGGCCATAGACATACACCCCCTCTGAAGGAGGCTGCGCGATGTCATCCTTCATCCATTTAGTAACTTCATTACACAGAACCATACGGTCCAACGCCCACCCCTTGTTAGCACGAGTGATTTCCTGTTGAGTTAGTGACATGATTAATGAGTAGATCTGCTATATTTAATTATAATTTAATATAATATTACTGAAAAAAACCCTGGCATGTCTCAACAGGTAGATGTAAGCTACATTCAATAAGAGGTCGAACATATTAAGAATAGTTTTAGCTGTGTTGCTATGTGTCATGAGAGTTAGGCAAGCAACTGAGGAGACTAACACTCAATCTAGAGCGAAAGCGAGCGTCTCACTTAAAATAAAGCAATTATATATATATATATATATATATATATATATATATATGTATATATATATATATATATATATATATATATATATATATATACAGGTCCTTCTCAAAAAATTAGCATATTGTGATAAAGTTCATTATTTTCCATAATGTAATGATAAAAATTAAACTTTCATATATATTAGATTCAGTGCACACCAACTGAAATATTTCAGGTCTTTTATTGTTTTAATACTGATGATTTTGGCATACAGCTCATAAAAACCCAAATTTCCTATCTCAAAAAATTTGCATATTTTATCCGACCAATAAAAGAATTGTTTTTAATACAAAAAAAAGTCAACCTTCAAATAATTATGTTCAGTTATGCACTCAATACTTGGTCGGGAATCCTTTCGCAGAAATGACTGCTTCAATGCGGCGTGGCATGGAGGCAATCATCCTGTGGCACTGCTGATGTGTTATGGAGGCCCAGGATGCTTCGATAGCGGCCTCAAGGCCCGTTCACACCAAGCACGATAACTATAAAGATAACGATAAAGATAACTATTTATGTGTCCACACCAACAACCGATAACGGTCTTTTTATTCTAAGCACGCGCGCGCCCACGCTGCGGTTTCAAAATAGCGTAGATATGCTATGTTCCGAGCGCACCTAAACCATTTTTTACAGTCTATGATCTAAACAGTGAATCTAGCAAGTCTAGTGTAATCGATCTAATCTAACTGTGAATTTAGCTGACGAAGTCAATGATGGGATAAAAACATCGCCTAGTCAACAACACCTTTATGTATACAACGCCTTTTTCACTGCAACTTCAGCAATGTTGTCAAAACTAGCGCTGGATAGCCTACCTGAGGTAATTTTGTTACACTATGCTAGACTGCATAATATCTCATCGTTAATACTTCTCACCATTTATTCCCAGGATACGACCGATTGCTTTCCATATATCCATCTTTTTTAACGTATCCTTGAAAAGGGGGGTTGAAACAGTGGAGGATTTTTTTGTACCTCAACGATTAACTTCTCTACAACGTCATCTGCCATTTTAAATGCGCGAGACCTTTAAATTAGAATGGATTCTGATTGGCTGTCAGTGTTTTATCGTTAGACAGCAGGAAAAAATCGTTCTGAAAGTGATCCCAACGATATCGTTCCTCATATCTTTATCGTTATCGTTCTGGTGTGAACTCTGCTATTCTTTAATATGGAGAACGATTTTTAGAATTATATCTTTATCGTTATCTTTATAGTTATCGTGCTTGGTGTGAACGGGCCTTTAAGCTCATCCAGAGTGTTGGGTCTTGCGTCTCTCAACTTTCTCTTCACAATATCCCACAGATTCTCTATTGGGTTCAGGTCATGAGAGTTGGCAGGCCAATTGAGCACAGTAATACCATGGTAAGTAAACAATTTACCAGTGGTTTTGGCACTGTGAGCAGGTGCCAGGTCGTGCTGAAAAATAAAAGCTTCATCTCCATAAAGCTTTTCAGCAGATGGAAGCATGAAGTGCTCCAAAATCTCCTGATAGCTAGCTGCATTGACCCTGCCCTTGATAAAACACAGTGGACCAACACCAGCAGCTGACATGGCACCCCAGACCATCAATGACTGTGGGTACTTGACACTGGACTTCAATTATTTTGGCATTTCCTTCTCCCCAGTCTTCCTCCAGACTCTGGCACCTTGATTTCCGAATGACATGCAAAATTTGCTTTCATCCGAAAAAAGTACTTTGGACCACTGAGCAACAGTCCAGTGCTGCTTCTCTGTAGCCCAGGTCAGGCGCTTCTGCCGCTGTTTCTGGTTCAAAAGGGGCTTGACCTGGGTAATGCGGCACCTGTAGCCCATTTCCTGCACACGCCTGTGCACGGTGGCTCTGGATGTTTCTACTCCTGACTCAGTCCACTGCTTCCGCAGGTCCCCCAAGGTCGGGAATCGGTCCTTCTCCACAATCTTCCTCAGGGTCCGGTCACCTCTTCTCGTTGTGCAGCGTTTTTTGCCAAACTTTTTCCTTCCCACAGACTTCCCACTGAGGTGCCTTGATACAGCACTCTTGGAACAGCCTATTTGTTCGGAAATTTCTTTCTGTGTCTTACCCTCTTGCTTGAGGGTGTCAATGATGGCCTTCTGGACAGCAGTCAGGTCGGCAGTCTTACCCATGATTGCGGTTTTGAGTAATGAAACAGGCTGGGAGTTTTTAAAAGCCTCAGGAATCTTTTGCAGGTGTTTAGAGTTAATTAGTTGATTAAGATGATTAGGTTAATAGCTCGTTTAGAGACCCTTTTCATGATATGCTAATTTTTTGAGATAGGAATTTTGGGTTTTCATGAGCTGTATGCCAAAATCATCAGTATTAAAACAATAAAAGACCTGAAATATTTCAGTTGGTCTGCAATGAATCTAAAATATATGAAAGTTTAATTTTTATCATTACATTATGGAAATTAATGAACTTTATCACAATATGCTAATTTTTTGAGAAGGACCTGTATATAAATATATATATATAAATAAAAAAATAAGCATTTTTAAATTTGCCTGCAATGAAGCGTCTGGGTTTTTTCCCTAAAATGTATTCTAAGAGCTGCAGGTGTTGGCACAGAAACACAGCTTTTAATATTAATTAAAAGAATCCTGTTTCATGCAAGCTGTTTACCCCCAAGGCATTTGCTAGAATGCACCCCACTGAGCAGCTCCCTCACAGCCTAAAACTCTAAACTCACCATTATTGATTCTTTTAGGGATAGCATGCATTTCGAGACTAATCGGCCACTCAAACAAGTATGTTCAGGGACCGTTCAACCCAGATGTCTGGCATAACATTATTTGGTGTAAAACATCAATAAAATTCAAACAGGATCCATCGATATTCAGTTTAATCCAGTAAAGGCTGACATACAAAATAATAGTCAGAATTTTTTTTTTTTTTACGAAAACTGTTTATTCAGCCTTTAGAGAAATATATATATATATATATATATATATATATATATATATATATATATATATATATATATAGGACAAGTTTGGATATGTGCTTTTTGTTTTGTTAAGTATCATATTTGATACATCAGGCTTTATGGCTCATATGATATAGTGAGCACCTCACTCGAGAAAAAAAAAATATATATATTCAGAGGCCCAAACTGAGCAAAAAGATGCAGTTAGTGCAGTTGCTGATATTTATATGGCCAAAAATTACATACATTTCTATTACATAAATAGAATGTAATAGACTATTAAATAAAATTCATATAAATAGGTCACTCTTTATCTCCCAATAATATGACTTATTAAGATGACATAATGCTTAATGATCTGTATTTTTTATTGTAGGGGCAAAACATATAATGCACTGTTATACAATGATGATTAAGAGATGTATGTACAAATAAAAGTTCCTCAAAAATCATGATGTATCATATTTGAAAGACATTTTTAACATGATTTAAGGATAATCAAGTAAACCCAAGTTTCTTCCAGTACATGTTCATCTTGAAATATTACTAACAGTATAAAAATTCTTACGTTTACTTTATAAAAATCACTGTTTGTATACCTTTTTTTAGAATTAACTAAAAGTATCAGTACTAATAGTACTAAACTATCAGCGGGTAGCAGGAATGTAGTAGACAGTGACAGGTTGTTTAGCAAAGTTTTGTTGATAATTTAAAGGCCTCAGACATTTTCATATGGAATATAAATAAAAAGATACTTTAGGCTTTATAGGGTTAACATCTAGTGATGTATGTCTCGAGACCACTTTTATGTGGTCTCGGTCTTGTCACGGCCTTGACGATCTTTGGTCTTGGTCTCGGACCTCTCGGTCTTGTCTAGGTCTCGCTGTCTCAGACCGACATAGTGGTGGGGGAATTTAGCAATACAATACTATGTGACTCGTTTCGCCTATTTGAACAATGTATGTCTTAATGGTCCAGTGGTAGAATTTTCGCCAACCTTGTCAGAGGTTCTGGGTTCTAATTCCGCATTCGTATAGTTTTTTTTTCTCGTATAGTTTTTTTTCTCATCAAAACGATTATGTTCATAAGTGGTTGTATATCAAGCAGGGACACATTTGTGTGCATTATGTTTTGTGATTTTACCAGAACGAATAGAGAGTATCTGCAACGGATTGAAGCGCGCGTCTGAGTGAAGACAGTGCGGTGTGTGCGATCAACACGAGAAAACACCGTATCCGCACAACTGATCGCAGCGGCAACGAGCACTTTGATCACTTGATTTAAAAAACACATATCATGTACAGTTTTTGATGTATTAATATTTAGTAAAACACATATAAGTGATATGATGGGTTTTAACTTCATTCAGGAGATTTTGGGTAACTGCACAACTGACAGATGACTTTGAGCGCACCGCCAACGGTGTGTGTGTGTGTGTGTGTGTGTTGTTTGATTACAGTATTGCATTTAAGATGGTGTTAGACTAAATAAATGGCTTTTAAAAATCATCTGCATATCTCCATTGTGTTGACTTAACATTAGGCCTAATCCTAATATATAAGTTTATAATTGTGTATCTTTAATTTGATGTTACGATTTCAGGGATTAAAGTGAAAAAAATTCTTCTGACTGAAATTTTTTTTCAGGCCAAGTCATATTCCTTTAACTTTATTTAAATAGTCGAGACCAATATCGTTTTAAGGGGAGATGTTTTAAACCGCTTTAATATTGCAAGTTTGCATATTTTAAAAGCTATTTTAATCTATGAAAAAAAATTACTTAGCTTGACAAATAATCAACCATCTACATAAGTTTTCAGTGCATGTTTTTATTTATCTTATAAGACCAAACAATGCTAAATTATATTAATATATAGTTTGTTTAATGGCAAATCGTTTTGGCTGAGGGCAAAGTGAAGTTTCATAACTTTATATATTTAGGCTATTTAACTTTAACTGTGTAGCCTATTAGAGAGCTGACTAATGTTTGACTGAATTGTTTGCTTTATTTCTCATTGTATAGCTTCTTATAGCCTACCTATTAGGCTACTTATAGTTTTATGGATATTATTGATAATTAAAACTGACATTTAACAAAAAGCAACAGGGTTGTGTAATGTTATATATTCTAAAATATATAAAATATTCTTTATATATTTTACTATGCATTCTCTTGTATGTGTACATGCATAATAAAATAAAATGATACAACCCTGTCTCTGTTTGTTAAGTTTGTCAGTTTTAATGATCAATAATGTTTCATATTTTTAAAATGAAAACAAAAAGAAGCAGGGTTGTGTTTTATATTGCGTGTTGTTATAAATATATGGAGTGAAGATAATCAATGTGCGTTGTCTGAACCACATTTGTGTGGCCATATAGGCCTAATATGTTTATGATAATATGTTCATTTATAAATGAAAAGAGGTGTTTTGTATATATTTCGTTTTATTGTTGATGAAAAGAGGCAGAGTTGTATTTTATACCATATTACATTTTATTGTTGCCTAAAATATACATAAAGAGATAACCGGAGTAGCCAGAGCGAGCTGAGTGACGAAACCAAGATCGCCGCGGATCCGTTTGCAGAATAACCGGACTCGCGTCCTCGGGAGTTCGTTCTCCCGAGTCGAACTTGCCAAGTCCGAACTATCAAGGACGCAAGTCCGAGGTTTATATTTATATTTAGGTCAATATTGACACGCGTTCTTTTTTTTATCATGGGCCGTGCACGTTTGCGTTGACGTAATATGCACGCAAACGCACCAGGGTTCGATAGAATTAAGTTGAACGTGAAACCAGACCAACGCTGCGGGGGGCGCAGGGAACAAACTCGCTCGGATTCGGACCGCAGCAAACCAGCTGTAGCCTGACATGCACTTCTCCAAAACTAAGATTAATTGAGTGAACACGGAGCAGTTTTTCCGTGAGCGGGAATTGAAAACCCGGACTGGACCATAAGCGAAGTGATTACAGAATGTTAGAGTGGAGAGAGGAACGTGCTTTCGCTCCGATCCAGGCTTTATCACATCCCCCTCAGCAGGGTGAATACACCTCGTCTTTCCTTAATTTAAGACCTATTCAAACTAAAATTAAGACATTTATCACACTATTTGAGAAATGAAAGCCTATTTACGGCCTTAACATTATGAAAAGTGAATTTAAGACATTAAGGACAGACGGGAACCCTGCAATTGACGGAAATCCGTCATAGACTCGCTGCAATTAACGGAAATCCGTCGTAGCGACGGAGAACTTTAATCCCAGCGATTTCATCTACACATTAAGTATAATTTCAATTGGTTACATATTTGTCATTCTTTAGACAGTTGTTGGAGGAGCAAGATGGTGTTGGAGGTGTTTGATGTTTTGTCAGATGAACCAGTCATGTCAGTCCTCAACACAAAAGTTAAGGGAGTCTCAATCCTCTAATAGATCAGTAACAGCCGTCTTGCAATTGCTACACATAGTTGACCTCAACCAGTCTGCAAAAATATTTACAGTGAGCTCACAGTCACTAACATGACTTGGTCTGTCTCTGTATTGTTCTAGCTGTGTAGTTGAAGTAATACCGTCTAATATGTATTGAATGTAAACTGCGGCTGAACCCTATGATGCTGTTCTTGAATTCATACAAGATATTGCTTAGCTTCAACACTAATCTGTTTTTTTCCCCACTGGTCTCGACTTGGTCTTGGTCTCTACTTGATCTCGGTCTTGGTCTCGACTTGGTCTGTCCTGGTCTTGGTCATGTCTTGGTCTCGATACCCTCTGGTCTTGGTAGTGTCTTTGTCTCGGTTTAGGCGGTCTTGACTACAAGTCTATTAACATCTAACTATTCCTAAAGGACAAAACTATAACTTGTTATAGAGGAAAAACAATCAGATCAACAGATCAGGAGGGAAATGAGTACAAGTGTACGTTTAGCAGAAGTGTTCATGTTACCCACCTGTCTCATAGCTGTCAGGAAGCCCTGTGGGTTGAAGAAGCCTGTCATCCAAAAGCAGGTGGGTCGTCCCTCAAAAATCCAAGAGTGGAACTGTCGGTTACGCTCCAGCAACTCTGTGAACCAAAACCCCAATGTGGTAGAAGCCCAGGAGGCCTGCATAGATAGAGACACACACAGGCAGAAGGTCAGCTGAGCAGAACCACACACACAGCAGAAAACACATATTTTCCTCAAAATTTCCCTTTTGTGTTCCAAGGAAAACGTTTCATACGTTTAGCTTGAGACAAAAATACTATATACAGTATACATGTTGGATAAGCCTACACAGTGTAAAAGTACAAAACAGGGTGTAGGGTATGGACCAATCAGACACATACTAATTATTCATTATATACAAAGGTTTATGAAACTCCTCACACAGCCCAAATGAACAAACACAAGGGCAGAAACAGTGTCATGTTACAGGGCATGACAAGGAGATTTTACGACCTCCGAGGAATGTGGCCACATACTCAAGAGAGAGACTATGAAACAGAAACCCTCTTTAAAACAGACTTTGCTGCATTAATCATAGACTAACTGATCTATAAATGAACATGCATAAAACTGTGAAAGAAACAGTGTAAATGGTTTACTGTCTCGTGTACTATTAGGTATATATTATGGTATGTATCCTGGTATACAACAAACTAACGATCAATGTAACCTCACCTGTATAATGCCTCCTACCTAACTAATCCTCATTTAATGACTCACACTTTGATGTACATCACCTTCTTCTAGAATGCAGTGTGGATGTGTTATAGCTATTTTAGCATCAATGAAGGTATAATTTTGCTAGGGACAAAGATCCATAAATCAACTAAGAGCCACTTTCCCTCTCAGACATGTCCCCTTTCTGATTGGTCGAGTTCAACCCTTAGGGGAGGATCTTCTCCAGGCCTTATTAGAGACAGTCCACATGTGACCTCCCTCTCTTAGTTCTTTCATCCAGCCGCAACACTGTTCTGGTGATTCTGGGGAACCCCCTCCCCCTCCACGGGGGCCCCAGGGCCCAGCAGGCCTCGATTCCAACCAGATATGGGCTCAGGCAGGAGAGAGATGACTCTCTCACAAAGAACCAAGGACAATCTCAAGAGTTTTGGAACAAAGACTCCAACCAACAACGACTCCAATCACCCATCCTTCCGACTTCCTCACTTCTCCTGGGTGCTCGGCGTGGCCTCAACAGAGTCCCAGGCCTTGACCAAACCAGCCATGCGTTCCTGGAGAAAGAGAACGCTCAACCAACTTCCACTTGACACTGCCGGAACCATCAACGACTTCAATTTTCAACAACTTCAAGAATTGTTCCCATTACAAATGCAAGTATTCAATTCAATGAAATGTGAAAATGAAATTCTGATGGTTCTTCTCATAGACCCTCTTCCGGTTTCCAATTTCATCCTATCACTAACCTATTTATGTATTCATTTGTGTATGTTGTTTAGTTTATTTATATTCATATAAATATCTATATTTAGTTAATAAAACTTGTACATAATATGTATTTGGTTCTGTTTTGTTTGCAATACAAGTCACTTTACGATCACGGTTTTTGCTACTGGCTCAAAGTACTGTACAGGCGAAGAAATAATTATTCTTCGGTGGCCATGGAAGATACCCTTTATTAGAATAAATTAATAATCAAAAGAGTTCGTTGGAAGAACTGATTAATTGATTGTAATATTAATTCAGCCACATCAAGTTAATCCAATTAACTGACCCAAATATTTATAATTAATAATAACAAGATATTATTGATTATTAATATTTCCAAAAAGCTGAGTTCCTTACAAGGGCATGTACACGCACAAACAGGCATTAAAAATGCACATATAAACACACGTGTACAGATGCAAGGTAAATTACAGCCTGATTGTTATTCAGCAGGCATTTTTTAATTAGCTCATGATTAGTTCTGCCTGAGTAGCATTTGAAAAGCAGAGTTAAATGAAGCTGTTTTGCTGCAGGTGAGCTGACGAGGTGTTTAAGAAACTTGAGCCCTGTACCTCTGGGTTTGATTTTTCACATTCAAAATGACGCACTGGTCCTTAGATCCAATAATCTCATCACAGCTCATAAGAGATTAACAATACAGTTTACAGGACAATCATTACAATATATAATTTCATTAACTAAAGGGAAAATATATGGGAACATAAGTACAGATACTGTGTTGATTTCAAAATGTATTATATAAAACTAGCTCCAAAATCGTATGTTATGATCTATGCTAAAGAGTGTAGTTAAATTGTCCAATTGGTATATACATCATGACTGAACATTAATGAAAATAATCGGGACATTCATATCTACACTAGCTACTTTGGGTCGTAACTAATTAGTTTAAAAACCTTTCCCAACAGGGTTTGTGTTTTTGGTGTGTAGGCCTACATTGTATGTCCTACACATTTCACACATAAAAAGCAGGCAATGGCCTCTAACCTTTTTCCAGCGTGCGGGTATTCGGGCGTCATACATGCAGTCCAGCGCGTCTCGCAGGTTCTCGCTCATAATGATGGTTCCATCGATGGCCAACTTCAGGTCACTCAGCGTGTTCCTGACCAGAACAATCACTCTTTGCATGCGATCAATCTCCTGCCGCAGGAAAATGTTCATGGGCTGAAGGGGACCCATGCTCATCAATCTCTCTCTGACCTGGATAAATGATGCAATTTGAATTTATGATTGTGTCATTTATTAGTTTGCGCTCTCTGTATTATTTTTTATTGTTAATCAAGTAAAGGTGACAATGACAAATATTAGCATTGACACCAGTTTTCATATACGCAACTCCTCAATTTGTGTCTTTTATGCACTAGGCTTTAGAGGATGCAACAGACTAC
Organism: Siphateles boraxobius; assembly: GCF_051911475.1. NCBI lineage: Eukaryota > Metazoa > Chordata > Actinopteri > Cypriniformes > Leuciscidae > Siphateles > Siphateles boraxobius. The sequence continues at coordinate 10,657,327 of NW_027508722.1, forward strand.
TGAAATCTGTTATACTTTACTGCTTCACCACCATTATCTAGACACCCAAATCGGCTCTTTTAAACGCCAAAAGTGCTTTTATATACCGCACATATGGATAATAAATCCAGTTGTAAAACTCTTCTCCATCAATTACTTGATTTCCTGCTGAACAACAGAAAATGTACACAAACATTATTTTCAATGAATTGCAGTTTACCGCCAGCTTTATGTGTGGTGATAGCTCAATGTAAAGTGCATCATGACATAATTGGAAGCACATTTCACATCTGGGTAAACAAGACGGAAGGTGCAGAAGGCACAATGTTTTATTTAAGTAGAAAGTCGCTCTTTTTGCTATTGTTATTAATAATTGAGTTTCGAAATTGGCAGAAAGCAGGGCATGGGTTTTAAATATTTTAGGAAAGCTCATGATTGAGACATATCTGCTTCTCTGCAGAATGATAATGAAAACAAAAAGCCCTTGTGCACCCCTAAGGCACGTTTTTTTCCTGCTGCCTCCTTAATTCGCGGACAATCAGAGGGGAGTAGAAGCTAATTACTGCCTATTTGTTTTATAAGCAACTGAAGTTGGATTTTAGAATATTTGTATGTTCCAAAAAAAAAAAATGCATTAGAGCAGGAAGTCTGTGACCTCACCACCATCCGTCAACCCTGAGAATATCTCGGATGTGAATGTCTCACAGTGTCTCACACTGAGAATGTCTCACAGGACTCGAGCTCCAGACAGCAAAGGTCATTTGCTCCCATTGGGCTCTGAGTTCACTCTATCAACCATACAAAATTTTGCTGCATCTTTTTTGCCCAGTCTGAAACTTTACCTCAAATGGTACAAAATCTAGAGGCAGTTTCTCCAGCATGTCATCTGCTAGCCGACCCACAATCGCCTCCCTGGTCTCTCCGCTTCCGCTGGAGCTGTCCTTTGGTTGGATACTCAGGATAGTGTCTAGTACGTCCTTGGCGAGTTTGCTTTGGTAGGTGATGTCTGCATTTGGGTGGAGGCCGAACACCTCTGGGGTGTCATATGTGGGGAGACCCTTCAGGAGAAAAAAAAATATCTTAGTCACAGATAAGGAATGTTATGGGTTCAGTATGAGTTAAGATGTTGCTTACAGAACCGTATTGGTTATCAAAGAGTATTATTTTCATTTGTCCCTCAGTTAAAGCAAGGCACATTCGTATAAACATTAATGTGATTGGCATGACCATGTACAGCTGGTAAACTTTTATGATTCACAAGGATACAAGAAAAGGAATAGGACTCTAAATTTAAACAGGTGGGGAAAAAGTGCTTTAAAAATTTATAAACTCCACATTTCTCCTTTTAAATCCTTAAAGTCGACCATTTACTTCTTGTAAGTCAAATAATTTCTGTGGTCAGCAACATCATGCCACAGATGTGTTTGTGCTTGACTTGTATTAAAGCCAAAATATTCCTTTAAAATATTAGTTTATTATATCTGGAGATTATCCACAAAGGCATGATTCAGTAATGCCTGCAAAACCTTAATGTATAATAAAAAATAAAAAATAAAAAAAACAAAAAAAAACAGGATTTATTTTCAAAGACCATGTCAAGGTTTTCAGCCAGAACAGGGAACATTTTACATTTAGTAATTTAGCAGACGCTTTTATGCAAAGCGACTTACAACTGAGGACTAAAGTCAAGTCAAGCCTTGCTCAGAGTAGCATAAGCCAGACAAGGGAGGATTTAAAGAAAAAAGACTTTTTTTTCCCCCTTTTATGTTAAGTGCTCACGGAAGAGATGAGTTTTCAGTTGTCTTTTGAATGTTGTCAGGGATTCTGCATTCCGGACGAGGGTGGGGAGATGCATGGAACCGTGAATGAGAATGTTCTGGAGAGTGATTTTGTGGCTCTCTGTGATGGAACCACGAGCCGTCGCTCATTGACCTAGGCTTCCTAGGAACACTTCCTATAACACCCAATGTACTTGTTACATCATAAGAAGAATGGCATCTACACTAATATTAGTCTCTCTGTTTATTTCAAGGTTTACTGTAGTCAGCCGGATCAGGGCCGTGTCCAGATCAGATGGAGGACCAGAGCCTAGACACGACCACAATGCATGATGTAGTCAGGCGGATCCAGGCCGCATCCAGACCAGATGGAGGACATGAGCCTAGACACGACCACAACGCTTCTCTGAAGTGTCAGCAGAGATTGTGTCAACTAGACTCTCCCGTGAAGTTCTCAACGACACAACAGCCATCGGCACTTATCCTCTAAGCCATCTTCATACCAGCGTGATGACTTCAATCTTCAACCAGATGGAACTGGATAAATATTCTGAATGTTCTGATCCAACTTGACTTCTGACCTATAATGCTGCCTGAATCATAATCATACACTGCTCGTTTGTTGGTCAGAGGAGAACTGGATTCTCCATTCTGTCACCTGATGGAGTTTTGGTTCCTTTCCACAGTCGCCTTTTGCTTTTGACATGCTTCGTTGGGGACACTTAATATTCAACAATATTATTGATCTGCCTGCATTGACACCATTATATGAGAACTGAACTGGACAATGACATCACTGTTTTCTCCAGAGTGACTGTATAAATAAATTAACTGAATTAATAACTTTTTAACAACAGAAATGAACCAACTCTGAAATTACTTAAGTGGGACTATGATGCTATTTTCTTCTAGATCTGCTGTACAGCCGAAACAACTTTGTTGCATTATCTTCCTGTTATCACTGTAAACCCTTTTTGAAACAATTTGTGTTGTAAAAAGCGCTATAAATAAAGTTGACTTGACTTGACATATTTCTGATTTCTGCAATAGCACTAATAAACCAAAAACATTAAATACACAATAAATACAAAATAATTATAGGTCTCAATATGTATCATTAATACATCAAACTAGTTTCAATCTCATTCGTTTTAACTAACTGAATATGGCTTGTTCCACAGCTAGCCATTTTAAAACCATGTTTATACTTTCAAACAGATTTTTTTTCAAAATTAAAGTTTTTGCTGATTCCAAGCAAATTATAAACATTATTATAATCTGATTTTGAAGATATGATTATTTGCATAAAATCAAATAGATGCAATTACTTAATAAATATGCTAATTTTTTGAGTGTATAAAGGTCCATGTTTGGATTCTAAATTTAAATATTCTAAAAATAAAGTGATCAGTGTCTTGCGATCAATTTTCACATGATATAAACAACCATTATGAGAGCTCACTCTCATTAGCAAGGAAAGCTAAAGCATATTGCATCAGTTTTGATAAATGGATGAATGCTTTCCCACATCTCTTCCTTTTTGATGAGCAATCATCATTAAAGATGTTTATTAGTTGATACACACATGCATACAGTGTTGTGTACCAGCAATACAAGTCATTTCACATTACACATTCATTCATCATAATTCATCAAAAGCTTCCTGTAAACAACATGTGCTTTGAGATTTTATACTGAACAGCTGAACAAAAGCTATTTTTTATATTTCCTTTATTCTTTTTTGAAGCAAAATGTCTCACATGTTTCTTCAGAAGCTTTTGTGTGCGGTTTCATTAACGAATAGTGATAAGCTCATTGCGTGTTACATACTGAACAAAGCTGTGGCGTGTACGCTGTGAGTGCACAGACCGGCTCTCAGAACCATGTCTGAGAAAATCATCCTGCTGTGAGTTGGGACTAAAAACATCCATCACAATCAGCTCAGTGATATCAATTTTTGAATGAAGATCAGCCGTACTCGGCTTGCAGCTGTGCTATTTCTCTCACGAGGACACCACTGCTTTACTTGACTCACTGGCTTTAATGTACAACAGGAATAAAGCCAGTGAGAGACTGGTTATGTCACTCTTGGCACTGGAATGGCTATTATGAAGTGTATATATGTGGCTTTGATTGAGCTGCACTATTTTCATGCCTGATGAATCAGCTTTATTAACTGTGTTTGTTACATTACAGTTGACTAAAGATTGGCCTTTTTTCTGTTCTCATTGTTTTTATTTTGTATATATATATATATACTGTATATATATATATATATATATATTTTTTTTTTTTTTTACTTTTCTTTTGGTCTTCAGATAGTTTACTTTCTGTCAGCATGCACACACTGTGCCAGATGCGACTTGAATATTAATTACTGTTATGTTCGCACCAACTGCTAAAAGGGGGGTGATGGTAGGTCTTTATAGTGGTACCATTTACTGCACATTTGCCAGACACCTCTGAGAGAGAAGAAAATAAGAACTTTCACTAAAGCTGAAATGAACGCTTTGTAAAAAAAAAAAAAAAATGCACTTGAAATTTACATTAACAGCTTATAATTGTAAAGGAACTTTGCATTATGCAAAGCTGTTGCATAATTTATTACATTACTTGGTATCATTTTAGTATTTTAATGTTGTTGTTGTTGCTGTTGTTTTTTTTTAAGTAAGTATTGGTACTCAGTATTGGCAGATTTTATTGTAAATATTAATTGGAGTCACTCTGCTGTGAATCTTGACCAGGTAACAGCCCACAGTGTTGTAATAAACCACCATTGTCTACACAGACAATTGTCAACACAGTCTCACCTCAATTTCTCACCTCCATCTAAAGAGACAAAACCTTTAGAACAAATAGTAGCTACTGATTCCAAAGAGACTGACTGAGCAGTTTCATTGGAACATTCTATCTCACCTGAACATATTGGAGATACTGATCCACATTATTGCATCTGGGAATGCAGTAGCCTTTGTAGAAGTAGAAATCAGGGCTGAACATGTTCTCATTGAACCACACCTTCGCAAATGTGTTCAAGAGGCGCTTATCATAGTCATCAGTCACCCTACCGCCATACTGGATCTCGCCGATCATGTAGCGCACAGTGTTCCAGGACACACCCTGTAAAAATACTCATTCAAATTAAAATGCCAGGTGCTGAGTCTATTTGGCAACATTTTGCATAGAACTTTGACAAAGATGACAGTGTAAATCATAGACATACACTTTATGTAAAAGGACCTTCTCGCAGATGTGGAAAAGGTTATGTTCATGCCATACTTTAATAATAAAGATATTTGACATGAATCCATATAATTCAAAATGACTCCCAATTATAGGTTACTTTAAGATTATGTGGGATAATTAAAGGTGTATAATTACAGCACAAATTAGCCAAAATAAACTTTACAAAACTTTTCTGAAACGAGTTTATGGTGTATTTGGCTGATTTAATTTTGCTAATTATTATGATCTAGTTACACTGCTGCTCCATAATGCAATTCTCACCTTCTTGATGTCCATATCATCCAGGTGATTCTGGACAAACTGTATGGTTGCATTGAAATCTGCCTGGTTGAACTCATATGGGATGTTCCACCCCAAAGGTCCATATTTCCGCCTCTCTTGGACAGTGGAATGGAGGAATGCCACTCCATACAACATGGGCCTCCATTGGACCATGTTACTCACATCTAGAAGATCCTGACTGATACCTGGAAGATATTATTAGGCATTACCAATGTTTAAGACTTTCCTTATTAGTAACACAAAGCACACTAGTTGTTTTTTTAATGATATTGGAATAATGAGACTCCTTTATAATCATCTAAATGTTTAAAATCCATTAGTAGCCTCAGTGATGGTACAGGTCTTCTCTTTCATCTCAAATAGGCAGGATATATATATAAAAAAACAGCCTGCAGTTGAAATGGAGTGAAGTCCATAGAGAAAACTGACAGGCGAATAAAGACTAAAAATCCAGAGAGGTCAGGCTCACCTCCGTAAGTCCTTTTAAGTCCGGCTTTCAGTCCCTGTGGAGGCTCATTGGTGAATTTGATTGACATCTGCAGGAGAGTGATAGGAAAGTGTCTGTGGACCTCAGTGGTCATCCACAGTCTGAAGGTGTCATGAATGCTGTCTGTCTCTGTGATTGTATCCATGAGTTCATCCATAAAATCCAGACCCAAATGACAGTTCTGTAGTAAAGCCCAGCCTCCCTAATAGGGGAAAAAAAGATAAGATCTGGTTTTAGAGAAAGTATTCAGGTTTATAGACTTTATTGAGCACAAATACTGAGAGATAAGAAGGCCATCAAGTGAAATTGCAAAAATCTCTTCTTTCAAACATGCATCCCAAACTCTCCCCTGTCTTCCATTAGTTGAATAGACAAATAATGTGGTCCCAAAATCATGGTTGGCTGAGCCAATGTACTGTATTTTGCTGTCAAAATACTCAAACAAGCAGAACAACAGATCAGATCCATTGTGTTGACACTTTTGGGGGAATCAACCCATGAATGGCAAGCTTATTATTATCTCTGCATATTAAGATGGGATAGAAGCAAGTATTTTAACATTAAAAATGCATGAATATGAACATACATTAGCCATAGAGTGCTGCAGAAGTTTGCGTGCATGAACTTCCTGCCCCTGACCCATTGAGACGTAACGAGTCTCAATTCTTTGTCGTTTGCCCAGGGCGATGATTGAGTCTGTTGGGTCTGAACCCATGGATAGGAAGCAGATGAGAGGAGTGCATGGGTCAGACTCCTCCCAGGTCTTCTCCAGATCCAGAATCACTCCCTCAGCATATCTCTCCCCCATTGAGTGCATGATGTACTTCCGTGCCTTTCAATTACACATTGGAAAACAAGTAATTAGCCTGATGCGATTTAAAATCAAGTCACATTTTTTATAGCGCTTTACACAATACAGATGGTTTTAAAGCAGCTTGACAGGAATAAACAGGTAAATAATGTTTATTAAGGTAAATAATAGTGTTGCGAATTGTATCAATTATGAAATTACTATAAAACAGCTGTAAGGTAGCTCTACCGAAGACAATATTATCCAGCTCAAATTCAGTTAAAATTTTGTTTATATCTGACAGTGTCAGTGCAGCCAAATTGATATTTCTAAATGGTAATTGTCTTTTTTAAAGCCCCATCTGAGCAAGCCGAAATTTGGCAAGGACAGTGGCAAGAAACTAATACTCCATCAACTGACTGTAATAGAGAGAGAAAAAAACCCTGGGGGAAACCAGGGTTCAGTCAGGGGACCAATTCTCGCCTTGCCTTTGTGATGGATATCCAGAAGGTCAAGAAATATTACCCACATACATAAGCCTAATAGCAAATAGGCATGCTGTAATCAGAATTCTTCTGTTCTGGATTATTTAGCTGATAACAGTAATGAGATTGTGATGAGCTAATAATGCATTTTGCGCATTCTAATAATGAGACTGAGACAGTGCATTAATTGTCATAAAATTGTCAAAAATAGACTACAATTTTTGTATGCAAAAATAATCTGTTTTGGTTTGTGATGAAAAAATACAAGTGAGGATTTTCACAAAATAAATTAAAAATCAATAATTGTATGGCTTCACTGGATACACTGGCTTCAAAATGGGCTCATTTATACCTGAGCAATGGTCCTATCTGGACACCAGGATCGAATAAGGAGCAGCCGTCTGAAACAGTCCAGAGCCTGGTCATATGCATTTGGGATTGGTTCTTCCTCTGGTGCCTCTCTATCAAACCAGCTCTTCCACTGTTTCTCATGACGCCCAATCTGTTAATTAAAGGTGTACGCAAAAGTGAGCGAATCTGGTACTTATTTGGACAGTTGACAAAAAATCATTTTGGAAAGTAGTCATGTTCTACGGGGTGCTACACTCAATCTAAAACTATTTAAAACAGCATTTTGATTATTTTTAGTTATATTTTAAATGATAAACGTTATTTAACGACCCATATATTATATTTCAAATTTTGGTTACCATTTTGGTTACCATTTGACTTCCATTGTTTGAAGAAAAAAATAAAAGAAACTAAGCCATTTCTCAAAATATGTTATTTTATGTTCCACAGAAGAAATAAAGTCAAACAGGTTCGAAACAACATGAGCATGAGTAATGATACAAAAAATATCTATTTTGCGTGAACTAAACCTTCAATATACATTATATAGCATCTAAAATTAAGTGGTTGGGAATGAAATTATTTGTCAAATAAATAACATGTAAATGTTTTGTCTAATCAAAACTGATTTAAAGACAAAGACTAAACATGATGATACGGAAAGCCTGGTGTGTCATGCCATTGTATTATGAAATCTTGTGTGTGGATTAGCAGTATTTCTGTAGTTGCAGTGTTATAGAAATGGTTAATTAAACAAAAGGCTTTTAATCTGATTTCTTTCAGCCACAAGTAATTGATTTAGAGTTTGCCAAAGTGAGCTCATTTCACACTGCATTGAGCATGAAGTTCCCCCGGGCAGACATGGCCTGCCAATCAGCCGTCAGTGTGAGGGGTCGTGAATGTATTTGTGCCTGTGTGTGTGTGTGTGCAGACCAGATGAATCAAATATTGACATGTTTACTGCAAAGAGTGAGCAGTGAGAAGGATTTAATGAGGAAGGGGAACTCAAAGCGACAGATACTGTGTGCGTGCGTGCGTGCGTGCGTGTGTGTGTGTGAATATATGTGTTCCATGTGTGGATGAGTCTGATCCTTTAAGTGTATAGGTATCTGACCACACACCTGATCTAGAATGTCAGAGAACTGCCACAGTTTGCTCAGCTCCACCAGGTTGAGCCATGTTATGTCCAGGATCCACTTTGCAGCTTTGGGTGGACAGGCTTTCAGGTCCAGCGAAGCACCTCCTGGGTGACATCAAGAAAACAGATCACATGAAGTGTTGCCTTGTTCTTATTATGAAAACAGAATCCTGAATTTTGCACCAGAGTGTAGGAGATTTGAGAATTTCTTAGTTATATTTTTGCTTCTTATCAGCTTTTTTTATTTTTTTGATTGATAGCATGTTGATGAGTTTGTTTATAATCGGATACTAGCTTGCTTACTACAGTACAGTTTTTGCTGTATACTGCTTATTACTTTTTTTTTTATGGTGGATGAAACAAAGGTTGCATATGTTAATATAATCTAACAATAAACAATATGTATGAAGTAACTATTAATATTGTTAAAAGTTATATTCTAATTAACTCCAGAATGAGTTAACCACTTAAAAATTAGGCAAAGAGTAAAATTTCTATCACACATGATTTAGTAAGATTCTGGGTACAAATATAAAGAATTTACAGTACGTGAGGTAGAAATAACAACATTTTAACCCTGCCCAACTGCTCACTTCTGAATTATAATTTGATCTGCAGGTTAATGAATGTCAAATCACAGAACTGGTGAAAAACAGTTTAACTTGATATATACGATTTATTTAAAATATTTGCCTAAATTACAGTTGCTCAGTCTGTAGCACTAGCACTGTAGCCTCACAGCAAGAAGGACCCCTGTTTGAGTTCTGTCCGACCCGTGAGGCAGGTCAGGTGAATTGCCCAAATGTACTGTATGTGGGTGTGTTAGCCCTGATGGACTTGGTTTGGCCCAAGACGTTGAGTAGTCTCTAGCATTCCTAAAGAATAGCGGGTTTGCCAAAATATATATATATATATATATTTTTTTTTAATTGTACAAAATGGGACAGTGTAAAAGCTGCCATTTGTCTGACATGATATAACGTTTAGTACAGATATGATAAAGAAATGACAAAAAAGATCAAATAAAACAAGGATTATTAAATAACTCAAAAGCAGGTAATCCACAGAACGAGCAAACTACACGAAACAGTGTGCCATGCACAAACAATACCGGACAACTGAAGACAGAACAAGTGGGGTTTCAAAGTGGAAGTTTTTGAAAACGGTCTTCGCGTAAACAACAAAAACTCGAAACTCTGAAGAAGATGACCTCATGCACATGTGTATTACGTGTTCAGTCTGTAGGATTTCATCCCAGTCTAATGGCTAATTCGCGGTTTTTCTGTTTCAAAGCATGTGATTGGCTGTTCGCTGCTGGTGTCACATGATGTGCATGTGCTTCATGAACTCAGGATCAAAGCCTGAGTTGACAGAGAAAGTTTATGACCAGCGTCATGGTAACAACAAAGCCTAAATGGACTGATTTGGTCTTCTAACTTGAAACTAATCCTGTAACCCTGAGTTTGTTTAACTACCATAGGCCCCTGGTCAGTTGTTGTTTGGTGTTACATGTGGATACCTGTTCTTTTTGCTCCTCATGTTACTGATTGTTGTTGTTGTTTTTTCTATTACTAATAAACCCCTGGTAAGTAGATCCTCATCTTTACCTGCATCCCTTGCTCCCTGCGTTACAGAAGGTTGCAACAGCTTATTAAAAAACATAAATATTTTTTATTTTGTATCAGATAAATGTGGGGAAGTTATATTAAAGTTTTGAGTTAAATGGTACAAAATAAAGCTACATTTGTTAAAGCAAGAAGTGTTCTCTAGTCTATTGTTGTTATACTGGCCATTTATTGAGTTTTTGTGTTAACTTGTTTTGAGTATCTTTAACCGAAATACTGACTTTATACACTTATGTAATTAATAAAATACATTGTTTTCTTGCACTCATCTTGTCTGAACAAAGATGGAATGTTATGTTCTTGGAATACTAACTAGTAAAGGTACAAAGGAACCTCTCCTGTTTTGCAAATGTAATAACTTGAGAAATCTCGAGAAAAGCTAATTTTTATAGGGGAAAAAGCAAGACAAACTACATGGCAGCAAAGAGACAGAAATTGGCTCTCCCAAGAGTGCATTAAAGAGCAGAATGGTATTAACTGGCTTGACGTGCACTGCCAGCACAGGGAATCAAATTGACCTTCTGGGTAATGGGCCACTTCTCTGACCGCAAGGCTGCCTGATTTCTCAGTGATTAAATTTCGGGATCTGATGCTTTTACGAAGCAAAAGCACATGAACCAACATGGTAATCACATAGAAGTTCATCAATCTACAGACTCACCAAGGACTCCTCGTGAACAACATGTACAAATCACAAATTGCAAAGAGCCATTAAATATGATTTTTCTTGTTACCCAGAGGAAAGAAAGAAAAATCACAAAAGCTTCTAATGGCAAAACCACAGTCTGTTGTCTCTTTTTGAGCATTTAGTTTGAGATCTCAATGCAACTTAATATATCATTCATAAATTGCCCTTGCTCGTTGCTGTAAGGATTTATTCTTGATTGATAATATTCATCCATGTCTATACTTTTGAAACACGGTGTATGTCATACTTTATTGAACCTGGAACAGTCCTTTAAAAAAAATATGGCTATATTAATGTTCAATATGTCTCAATGAATACAAGTATGCAACACAATATACTGTGTAGCCTTACATAATATGTACTGGCAGTCAACCTCACAGCTTGTCAGAAGGCACCACTGTGCTTCATTCATAGCACACTAATAGCTGCAGAAGTCTGGCTCTGATGGGTTCCTGCTGCTCAGTTCTGCCTAAACCCACTGCTGCAAAAGACTGCCTTAAAACCTGTCTGTACCCTATTAATAAAGGATATATAATAATAAAGAATGAGAAATTGTGTGAGTGTCTGAACTTGTTATATATGTAAGATATGCAGTAGAATTCAGCAGAAAGTCACAAATATTCCTACATGCATTACCATTGTTCAAGAATGTTAATAGACAAATCGATTTTTATCTCGTTGGAGAACATAGAAAATAAAGAAACTAAGGAGGAGAAATATTTTGAATGTAGAAAAACAGAGAAAAAAAGAAACTGAGAGAGACTGACTTGTGGAAGACGGGTTGGTTTCTGACCTTTAATAAGGGTCAGGAACTCCTCATGTTTGACCCTGTTGCTCTGCATGTCAATCTTGAGAGTGAGCAGCAGGGTGAACAGGAACTTGTGTTCTTCATACAAACCCCGAGCTGCGTACTTGTGCACCTCAAAGGTCATGTACTCGATGATTTTGGCGATCCGCTTGCTTGTAATTGGACTCTTTGAAGACCTACTCTCCAAGAGGAAGAAACAAGTTTGCAACTTATGTAAAACCTTGCTTAATGCACTCTCACATCTATATGATCAACAGGCATTGTTTTATATCACCAATATCCTGTAAATTTACATTTTAACATCACCCAACCAATGTTTCATGGTGAAGCCATGTATAGCCACAATATGGGCTTGAGGTATAGGCTCCAAATGACTTTGTCTACATGCTCTATGTCGGCCCTATCTGAATTAGCCAATTTGAATCTCATTTACAGTCTGACCAGAGTTATTTCAGATCTGCCATGGAACCCATGGACAAAACATTTGGGGACCATACCTTTACACAACCTTTGCCTACATTGGCCTCATCAAGAAATGTTGGCTTGATGATGAAGACCAAAAATACATGTCATTTTGTCTTTGAAAAACAAATTTAAATAAGGAATAAGGTATGAATTGATAAATGAGTTTTACTTTGCCAAGGCCAAGTCGAACAAGCCCAGGAACTGGCGCAGGGAGGTCTGATACATCACGTTCACCATGCTCATCTCCGTCATCAGAAAGTACAAGATGCTTCCTCTTGTGGCAACTACACTCAGAAAAGAAGATGACACAAGCGCCAGTATTTACATCTGGTATTAACAGCAGTCTCAGATGCAACTAGAAATCGAGGGAAAAGTGTCGGATTTTGTGATTACATAATAATAATAATAATAATATTAATAATTTGTTACATTTATACATAACTTTTCTCTGCACTCAAAGCCCTTTTACAAATGGCAAGGGAAATCTCAATCGGGTGAATCATTTAGTGAATCAATCGGGGGAATCAATGATTCAGTGGCCCATTCATAAAGAAAGCATTTCTGATTCCTGAATGAATCAGCTGTTTGAACGAATCGAATGCATGTACGACTCAATGACTTACTAATTTAGACATTTACCGCCACCTACTGGCAGTTTTTATTTAATAATTAATAATAATAATAATAATTGTATACTTTGGGGATAGCTTACCAAACAAATGTAAAAAAATAAATACAAATTATTACATTTACTCACTCATGTAATTTCAAACCTGTATGGATTTCTTTCTTTCGTGGAACATAAACAACGTTTTGTTGAATTAAATAAAATAAAAACATTCTAAACCTACTTTTTGTCATTTCTATTTGATGTTTCTCACATTTAACACAATAAATGACTTTAAATTATCTTTTGGGGGAAATTTCTCAGCCAAACTTAATGTGAGATTAAAGGTACTGTAAGCAATGTTGGGTGACGTCACTTCTTGTTGACATAGAAGTATTGTCAAACAAAACAGAGGCTAGCTCAACCCTCCCTCCGCCTCATCCCGTCCCCTCCCCCTCCCTTCTGTTGCACGCACACTAACTCCCCAACCCCCATCCCCAAATCATTCTTGTCGGTTATTGGCTGGAACACTGTTTGTTATGTTCCGTGGTCCAGGTTGGACAAGTTTGTTTTTGTTATCGTTTGTGGAGCCTGGGCTGTCTACAGAGACCACATTTTTTTACAGTGTGTTCAGGTGAGAGGCAGCTAGCGGATAGTGAGGAGATGTTTGCTATGTGTGACAAAAATGGTTTCGGCCTAAAAATTGTTTGACATCGCTTAGAGAACCTTTAATTAGATGAATTAATTGCACATCATGTAATTAATTAGATTAAAACATTATATCACTTGACAGCCTTAATATTAATACCAGGTGTCAACTCGATCAAAGGTTTCTATTTACAGAAATCTGTGAGTTTTACAGAATGTGGCTATTCTGATAATTTACCATTTACATTTTCACATATTTAATTTTTAAATATGGATATTTTTCTTATAAAAATACATTGCTTCACTTCAGAAGGCCTCTATTAACCCCCTAGAGCCGTATGGATTACTTTTATGATGGATGGATGCGCTTTTTCGGGCTTCAAAATCTCAGGCTCTACTCACTCCCATTATAAAGCTTGGAAGAGCCAGGATATTTTTTTTAAACTCTGATTGTGATTGGCTGAAAAAATAAAAGTTTGACTGACAAAATCGGGTTTCGAATGCGAGTTCTACAAAACGAGCCAATGGCAAGGAAATGCCATGGGTCTGTGGAATATGCATAGCGCAACTCCACCCCACTGCGTGGGTATAAAAGGAGGAACGCTGGCAATCTCGCATTATGTTTTCCTGCTGAGAAGCCGAGACTGAACTCCAGGCTGTTCCAGGGGTACAGCGGTTGTGGCAGAGGGACGTAACGTCTCCGTTCCTTCCTCAGGGAACGAGGGTTACATACGTAACCGAGACGTTCCCTTTCGTTCAGTCACTCGGAGTTACGTCAGTGACTGAGGGGGTCCCAATTTATTTATCCCAGATGCCTATTAGCGAGGCGCCATGTGTGGAGTGGGCATGGTAACTCCAGAGCCCTCGACTGCAGTGAGACAAACTTTACTTGGAGAGAGTCTTTCCCTTCAGCTTCCCACCATAACAGACAAAGAGCTGGTCTGAGGACCTGAAACACTGCGTTCTGTCTACATAAGCACGGAAGGCGGGTACTGGATAGAAGAGTGCCAAGGCTGGGTCTACCTCCTCCGAGGACAGCGCTTGCAGGTTCACCACCTGATCCCTGAAAGGAGTGGTGGGAACCTTGGGCACGTATCCAGCCTGGAGTTTCAGGTTCACGTGAGAGTTAGCCAGCCCGAATTCCAGGGCACGCTTCGTCAACCGAAAATGCCTGCATGTCCCCTACCCTCGACCAGGTCATGTTGTCCCACCGTTCTCGACTCAACAAGGTGGTGGTTCGCAGAGATCGCAGCCACGTAAACCTTTAGGGTGGAAGGAGACAGCCTTCGTTCCAACCCTTTTTGGAGAAAGGAGAGCACCGACCTGATTAGGCATTTTCTGGGGTCTTCTCGGTGAGATGAATACCAGGTGCAAAGAGGTTCCACTTCAGAGCATAGCCGTGTCTCATGGACAAGGCCCTAGCAGAAGTAATAGTAGCCTGAGGTGGTAGGGTACTCAAACCTGCCGCGTCCCGTCCAGAACCCACACATGCAGGGAAACGCATGATCTGCGGAGGCCCCGCTGCCAGCTGTGCGCTAGTGCATCTGTGCCGAGGGTCCCCCGTTCAGGGAATAGAACAAGCGGCAGTGGGAAGAGTAGGGGAGGCAAACAGATATACCTGTGCGTCGCCAAACTGTTGCAATTGCAACACTTCCAATTCCCCAGGAAGTGGCTGAAACCGTGAGAGCTCGTCGGCTGCACGATTTAGCTCTCCCGGAATGTGAATGGCTCGAAGCGAACTCAGATGCTTCTGACTCCATAGGAGGAGATGGCGGGCGAGTTGCGGCATACGGCAGGAGCGCACATAGCGACCGAGTCGATTTCCATACCGAGAAAAGAGGTCCTCTGCACGGGGGAGAGTTTGCTCTTTTCCCAGTTGACCCGAAGGCCTAAACGGGCGAGGTGCCATAGCACCATGTCCCTGTGTTCGCAAAACTGGTCTCGAGAGTGAGCTAGAAACAGCCAGTCGTCGAGATAGTTCAGGATGCGAACTCCGTATTGCCGGAGTGGCACAAGGGCTGCCTCGACGACTTTCGAGAAGACGCGAGGGGACAGGGCTAAACCGAAAGGGAGAACCGTGTACTGGTATGCCTGCCCCACGAAAGCAAACCATAGAAACAGTCTGCGTCGAAGAAGAATGGAGACATGAAAGTACGCGTCCTTCAGGTCGATTGCTGCAGACCATTCCAGCAGACGAAAACATTCGAAAATGCATTTGGTTGTCAACATCTTGAATGGAAGCCTGTGAAGGGTTAGGTTCAAGATGCGCTGGTCCAGGAATGGCCGTAACCCACCGGTTTTCTTGGGTACAATGAAGTGGGGGCTGTAGAAGCCGGACTTCATTTCGGCTGCAGGGACGGTCTTGTTTGCACCCTTCGTCCACATGCATGACAGGGGAATTACCACCCATCATGGTATAGCAGACTCCCCGGAAGTGGGGAGGAGGCCGTGCAAACTGAATCGCATAGCCAAGCCTGATGGTTCTCGCAAGCCATCGGGGCAGATTGAGAAGCTCTAACCAGGCTCCCAAAAACTGAACCAGTGGGGACATGTGAACCACAGACGTACCCTTGATGGGGCAGCGAGGCGGAATGACCGGCCCAGACTTTGGAGGCGGAGCGTCCCGGTATGGGGGCACGGTCATATGCCGTGTCCTGACAGAGGAGGCCAGGGAAGGATGAGTGTTCTGCAGTGACCTCCTCTGACTGGGACTGAGAGATCTGAGCCGGCTGCTGGGTGGAGGCAGCAGCTGGCCGCCAGGGCAGAATATGTTTTATGGCCTCAGTCTGCTTCTAGGCGGCCGAGAACAGCTGGGCAAAGTCCTCGACTGCGTCGCCGAAGAGGCCAGCCTGGGATATGAGAGAGTTGAGGAACCAGGTATCAGCCTCTCGCATATTGGTCAGGTTGAGCCAAAGGTGTCTTTCCTGGACCACAGCTGTGGACATCACCTGATCCAGGGAGCGGCTCTTCCATGAGCCCTGGATCAGCTCTACCCTTGTGTATATCCCTGAGCATCTGGGCCTGGTAGACCTGCAGGATGCCCATGGCATGCAGCGAGGCGGCAGCCTGCCCCGTAGCTCTATAGGATTTCGCCTCCAAGGTGGACAAAAACCTACAGGCCGCAGAAAAAAACAATCTTCCAGCCGCGAGCGCTCGGGACAGGGTGGAGGATTCCATTCCAGCCGGATGCTCGCGGATGCCCGGGAAAGCATGGCTGTCAATTCCGGATCAGACTCAAGCAATGCTGGCACACCCTTAGGTGGCAGCACAGCAGAGTCTTCATCTTCAGAAGACTCCAGCCTACCTTGTGATGCAGCGATCGACATCGATTCATCATCTGGAGTGCTGAATGAGATGAATGAGACCGACCTCATCCTGGTCACCGGTTGCAATGCGCAAGAGGGTGGTGTGGCCCAAGGAGGAATCTTCTGGGCTTTGTTCCACACCGTAACCCTCAGGTCACCCTGGCCACCAGCCAAAGTATCGCCTCTCGCGGAGGGGATAGATTGGGGTGTGGCAGAGGGGACTCTACCTCTACGGGTCATTGAGTCTCGGCCAAAGCACCGCGATGGTCATGTTCCCGCAATGAGAACACGAGTCATCCACAAACGCTGCCTGAGAGTGATCTAAGCCCAAAAACGCTAGGTTGCGATTGTGCCCATCAGATGGCAAAACGAATCGATCGCACCCAGAAGTGCATGGACGAGACATCTTTAAAAAGACGTGCCACGCGCAAGCTTTTTGTGAGAGGAAGAAAGCTCAACAGAGTGATGAAGCGCCCAGGGAGAAGCACACAGACTGTTGGTAGATCACTGTACAGATCAGCACCAGGCAATGTAATCTTGCTGGAACGCGCCGTTGCACCAAGGTCTTTGCGCCGTTGCACTGGAGAGCTGCTCGTCTCGTAGTCTTGAAGATCTCAGACACAGGCTTGCAGAAGAGTGAAGAGAAGCTCTTGGCTCCGAAGCAAAAACATAATGTGAGATTGCCAGCGTCCCTCATTTTATACCCATGCGGTGGGGTGGAGTTGTGTAATGCAAATTCCGCAGACCCATTGCATTTCCTTGCCATTGGCTCGTTTTGAAAAACTCAAAGGTGATAGACTTCTAAGTGAAACCCCCATTTCGTCAGTCACTAATATAACTCGGAGTGACTGAATGAAAGGGATCTCAAATACACCTAGGATGGCTTGAGGGTGAGTAAATTATGGGATAATTGTTAGGTGAACTATCCCTTTAAAGGAAAGATAAGCTCTAAGTGCCTACCGGGTCTGTATTCCTCGCGGGCCGCATTGATCTGGATCTCAGTCTCAGCAGCGATCTGGAGTTTCTGTGTGACCTCCTCTGCCGTGCGTTTGGTATTTCCCAGCACTGTGATGAGGCTCTCGTCATCCACCAGGGAGCCCTGCGTGCTGGTCAGCCTAAAAAGTAGATTATCCTCCAGTTCCTTCATTTTACGTTTATTGGCCGTCACATCCTCTAGCAGGTCGGTCCGCTCCTTCTCCAGTTCCTGAAAATCCAAAAACATCACATAATCATTTCTCACCACACACAAACAGCTTTAAGTAAAGTCACCTTTATTTATTTAGTGCGTTATACAATATAAGTTGTTTAAAAGCAGTTTCACAGCAATAAACAGGAAAACAACGATCAACAATGCAAAAACAAACATGAGACAAAGTAAAATTCTGCTGTGAAGCAGCTCTACAGAAGACAAGTATCATTATTCAGCTGAAGTCAGTTCAACGTTGATTCAATTCAGTTCAAACATGTTCTTTACAATATGATATTAAATTTTTCACAGACATTAGTGTAATTAATTATTTAACTGCCTGTTTTCTTTGTCACTTACAGTGTAAGCTTAATTACATATACACATTAAAAAGTGATCCTATTGAATGACATGAAAGATTTAAATTATTAAAATATTACAAAAGTCATTTTCTAAAATGCTCTTTTTTGGGCTATACAGCCCTGATCCACTTTAAATTCATGCAAATATTTTTGGAATCCAGCCAAACCAAAACAAATATTACTTTGTTAGCCAGGTGAGAATGAGAGATGGGGGTAGGAATCAGTCGCAGAGTAAACAATAGGCTTTACCTAGTAAACATATAACAAAAACAACCAACAAGGTAACAAGGGGGCAGGGCCAAGACGAGAGACAGACAAGAAGAGCACATTGCACACAGACACAAAGGATATAGCAAGACATAAGTGTGCATGGCAAAAAGAAAAAAATTGTATCATGTGCTCAAACAGAAAACAACATGCAAGACTGACAGAATGCACAGAGCATGGATGTCAGGACCCCAACACTGAAACTGGACCAAGACTAGACCGAAGTGTCAGGATCCAGACACCATGCACTGACACACCAAACATAACAGACACACGCCCACACAAACAAAACCAAAGCTGTGTGCTCACACATAACAAGACTAATAGGGATGTCAAGATCCAGTCACCATAGATCCAGACAACAGAGGTGACAGAATCCCGACAAACATTGTAGAAATATACTGTAATAACAATCTATTGTTTTAGGTTAGACTATATTTTTTAATTACACAATTAAGTACAGAGTAATATCAGTTAACCACATGCATTTATAAGGTTTGGGTTTAGTTTAGGGTTAGTTGCATGTACTAATTGACTGTTATTACCATGGTAACTACATGTAACATAGACGCTGTGAAATAAAATGTTACTGTTTTATTATTCTAAAACATTGAAATGCGATTATTCAAAAGTGATATATTTCTATCCTAAATAATTATTTTACACATATTTTAAATGATCACATAAGTGTTAATAGTTTACATTGTTTCATCATTTCAATGAAAGCATATTCATATAAATAAGATGTAATAATTGATATGATTTATTGAAAGATAATATCTAGATTTAAAATCCAACAATATTATTTATCTGCCTTCATTGATACCATTAGAACTATATATATATAAACTAAATGAATAACTTTTTTACAACAAAAAGGAACCATCACTGAACTTACTTAAACTGGACTTTGGAAGGAGTAGCAAGCTATTTTCTTCTAAATCTGCTGTACAGCAGAAACCAACTTTGTTGCATTATTTTCCTGTTATCACCGTAAAGCTGTATTGAAACAATCTATATTGTAAAAAGCACTATATTAATAAAGGTGACTTGACTTGACCTGAAAGATGGCACAAATTGATTAACCCTTAAATACATTATTTGTTGTAGAATGTTTAAAACATTTTACAATATTTTACATTTTAACTGAAATTACTTTGAACATTCAGGGTATTAAAAAAGGTCAAACACATATCGAAAAGGTGTTTTTTTGTGTAACCCTCACATTTCTGTGTAACCCTTACATTTTAATGTAACCCTACCAACAACATCAAATGGTCTGTCAACAGCCATTTCCTGTTTCTACTCTTTCTACAAAAAATAGTTCTCTGTCAAAAGTACTTGAGTTGAAATGATCTTTAGTAAATATGCAGTGCATGACAAGTCAATGACTTATATTTTTCAATGCAGTGAAGTAAGCCTTCGATGTAAAAACGTTGAAATAACATTCCAGTGAACGTCATTCAGGCTGCTGAGCCATGAGGCCTGAGTAAACTGCATGATTTTCCAGCTTCACATTAGTATGATAGTATATTATGCAGCCCATTTTGCTCAGTTAGCTTTCAAAATTGTAGTAGTACCAGTCTATTTTCCCCTGCTGTCCAAATGTCCCTTTTTGATATAAATAGTGTAAAACACAGTTCCCCATCAGACAGAGACAACTAACTAGCCTGAAGCTATTGTAATTCAGATCGGTGCTGGGCTGGGTGGCATGTGGATCTGTACTCTTATTATACTGAGTGTAAAAAGGCGACACACATGTCAAGCCCTTGTTCCTGATTGACAAATCAATTTCCAGCAGTGAATATGTTCTGAATGGCACTTTAATTTTCGCTATCTGGAAATCTGCAGGCTCCATCAAAGCCCATCTGACTGTGCTAGTCTGAAATGTGCCAAGACTACAGCGATTCTCCTTAACAATTTGCAGCATTGCAAGATTCTGGTGCTTTGATTCAGGTGTTTCTTGAACTTGACATAGTAGCGTGGGCTATAATTTAAGGTGCTATGTACATTTCCTCTATATCAAACACCAAAAAAATCTCACAACACCAGCAATGTTCGCGATGATAAGACTTGTTTTGAATTATGTTCATCTTTTATAAGATTTTATAGAATAAAATTTGTAAGGTTAAGCCTTACACAAAAAAACTAACAAAAACAATACTAGCCTATGTTAAATGTATTTGTATTGTTTAAAAGCAGCTTTACAGAAAATCATAATGCTAAAATTTATAATATCTTCATGTTTTATAAGCACACTTAGCAGATTAGAGCTGGGCGATAATATCGTTTGCTACAGTATATAGTATACAGTATATGGCTTTACACGAGTGTTCTCTATGTATGCAGATAAAGTTGAATATAAAATATATCCAACTTTATAGAGAGAACTATGCAATAATATAGTTTACATTTTTGCAATGATATAAACAATCACGCAGCCAAGATTTGCTACATAGTATATATTGCTTTATGTGAGTATACTGTGTGTATTTTGTCATTATGTTAGCTGAAGACCCTGCAGCTGACCTAATGGCACCAGAGGAGGAGGTTTGTCACGCTGAAAAGCCATGCAGGTAGAACATCTATGTTATAAATTAAACATCCTGGTGAACCAGTGACTTCTTTGAAAGGACAGGTGACAGGTGGACAACTAGGAAAGACCAGATGACAGCAGGAAAGTCTGCATGGCCTTTTAGAACCTGGAACCATACCTTTTAGAAATCTGGAAGCCCCAGGAAGCAAGAGAAGAGAAGATAACCCAAAGGCCCACTGAGAGGCGGGGTGCAAGATGGGCTACCCAGGACGGGATCACAGGTAACCACAGAAACGGATAGCAACAACGAGAAAATCCTCCGGAAGTGTACGTGTGGATTGGAGAAGCTGATGTCACACAAGGGGTTACACATTCATCAGGGAAAGATGAAGTGTACAAGGCAGACAGACCAGCATACTTGCACTGCACAAGCAGGTCACACGAGAGGGACCCAAAGCTGGGATAATAACTGCAGTGCATCAGGACCCAATGGTGCAGGGATGTCTGAGGAAGTTGAAGGAAGTTGAAGTTGAAGGAAGCACCATGATGGAAGCACCAAATGGTTCCCAGCGGGATATTCCTGACTGCCCCGTCTCAGTACGAGAAGGCCATGCCTTTCCTGTTCTCGTGTCTCACCAGGTGAAGACTCATGCTGAGCAAGTGAACACCTGCTATTTTATTACTGAGACCATTTGTCTTGGAGTTCTTGTCTCAGTACGAGAAGTCCTGCACCATCCTTTTCTCGTGTCTCATGCTGAGCAGGTTCCAAAACCTGTATAACTCATTTACATTTGCTTTGTTTCAGAGAAGTCTCTAAAACTTCAATGTAAAGGGTAACACTTTACGGGAAGGGTACATGAATTATCATAAATCCATGCAAGAATTATGCATTCATTCATGCATTAATATCTCACGAATCATCAGGAACTAATACAAGTTTAACATTTTTCATTCATGACTTCATGGATGAACAACACCTTAATTAAAACATTAACTAAGATGAGCACATCATCATGAGTTATGATTTATTTCGCATGATCATGATGTTTTCTTTGTTCACAGTTATGCCACCATTGATAGCCCATTGTTCATCAGTGTTTCAAAGGACTAGTCACTACTTTAGTTGAGGGGCCACACACATGATGAAGTCATTGATAGATAATGCTTAGTTAATGATGACTACTGTATTTGAATGTCAACAGAATGTGTGTGCTATGAGTTGTGACTGGTCTATTTTGGGGTCTGTCCAATACAGTAGTCATCATTAACTAAGCATTATCTACCAATGACTTCATCATGTGTGTGACCCCTCAACTAAAGTGGTGACTAGGTCACTGACCTAGACAAAGAACAAAGAAAACATAATGATCATGTGTAATAAATCATAATTCATGATGATGTGCTCATCTTAGTTAATGTTTTAATTAAGGTGTTGTTCATCCATGAAATCATGAATGAAAAACGTTAAACTCGTGTTAGTTCCTGATGATTCATGAGATATTAATGCATGAATGAATGCAGAATTCATGCATGAATTTATACATGAATTCATGATAATTCATGTACCCTTACTGTAAAGTGTTACCATATAAAGTTCCCTTAGTTAGACTTGACTTAGGTAAGATTTTGGACGAAGCAGACTACAGCAAATAAAGAATCCTGCTTAAAAGATACCCCCAAGTCTCCTGAGTATTTCTACACAGAAGAAGGTTTACAACAGATCCTAAAAATACACTATTCACCCTACATACTATAATAAATAATGAAATAAACAAGAATACTGCCAGCTGACTCACTGCTATTGTTGATGAATGGTAGTTAACAAAATAATGTTCTCAATTTCAATAAGAAAATGTTTCAGAGACATAAAAAAAAACCTTTTGGATCAGCAGGGAAGACATAAAATAACTAGCTTAAAGATCTGCTAATTGCCAGTTGTGCACAATGTGTAAACTAGCTGTTCTGACCGTAACACTAAGACGTTATAGCTTGCTAGCCAGCTTAGCCCATGCTCACAAATGTATAAAGCCAAAACTGACATAGTCATAGAGCAAAGCATGCATATATTTTATTGCAGTGTTATCATCATAATTTCACAAACAGATTGTTTGTCCAACACTTGTGTTTTTGGCTCAGTTTTATCAAGAGGTAATGGGTTCCGAGACTCATGTTTTGAAAGCAGTTCTGCTTACCGCAGGCGCTAGACTCACTCCCTCATCTCTCTCCCTCTCCCTATCCTCCTCACCACCACCACCACCACCACCACTACCACTATCATCAGCAGCCATGGGAGATGATGAAGGTCCTGCTGCTGCTGCAGAAAACATATCTGTCTGCCTGAAGGGCCTTTTTTTTCTTTTTTTATCTGCACCTCCCTTGCGTTTCTTCTCCATCTCTATGACTATTTTGCACGCACAGAGCACAAATGGGGAGTTGTTTAAAGATATGATTGAGCCAGCCCAGTGTCAATTAAGCAAAGAACCAATGGGACACTGATCTACGTGTTTCATGGGCCGGTCTGTCAGAAAAATAAAATCCTTCATTGACTTTATTTTTGACAAATGCATTACGCCGGCACACAGACCACAGCGGGAAAGTGTCCTGTCTGCCAGATGGCCAGTCCTCCCCTGCCGAAGGCAAATGATTGGGCAGAGTAGCAGGAACTTGGAAGAAGGGAGGAAGGGAACTAGGGAGAGGGAGATCGAACAGCTAACCAAGGTACAGCTCCACCAGAGCTGGAGGACAGCTGGACCTCATGAGAAGGCTGGCCTAAAGGAGCTGTGGGATGACCTCAGTCAAAGACTCTCCAATCTGAGTAGAGCTGAAGGAGGAAACGGAGGAGACAGAAAAAGAGGGCTAACTTTTTCAGAGATCCATTCAAGCCCAAAAATGGCTGAACGAGAAAACGAGCGTCAAGCTAGACATTTCCAAGGAGGAGCTCGAACAGTACATCAAGAACCAGAACAGTGACAACAGATGTGCCATGACACTCGGGTCTTCAGGATATGTACCATGCATAGACCCTCCCACCTTGACATTTGATACCACCCCTCCTAAGTTGTGAGAGGTGGAGGAGGTTACAAAAAGGCAAGATCAGAGTCAGCTCCTGGGCCAAATGGTCTTTCATTCAAGCTGTACAAGAACTCTCCTCAGGTGGTAAAGGATGATGAAAACAGCTTGGAGACAGCAGCAGATACCAGCAGTCTGTCAGCAAGCCATTGGTGTGTTCATTCCCAAAGAGCAGAACTTCAATACTATCAGCCAGTTCAGGAGCATTGCCCTGCTGAATGTAGAGGGTAATGTGGCCATTAAAATTCTGCGAGTTGCCCATGTCCAAAGTCAACAGGTCATCTCGCTAGGGTACAAGCAAGAGAAAGCATGCCTCGTTCTAAAGATGAAAGACTCCTGGGACCCCTGATAAGGAACGCCAAAGTCTCCATCCACACAGGCAGAAATTGGAAAGTGCAGGATGAGGTAAACCATGTAATCTCCAGCCTGCAGCATAGAGAGGTCATGGGTTGGTCCAGACTGGGAGGGCTGGCTTAGACTGGGGAACATCACCACAGTTCTGGTTGGAGTCCAGAACAGTCAGCGGAAGTCCATGGTGGTGGAGGAAGTCACCAGGGTTGAGCAGGAGGACTTCCACTTCCACTCCGCAAGTCAGACTCAGCTTTCATATAACGGCACTATACAATACCATCCGAACCCTTTTAAACCTCACCCAGTGGTTTGGGGACGAGGTCGGCCGTTCCCTGTGTGGTAACATCAAGGAAAGCCTTCAGCACATCCTCTCTGGATGCAAGGTTGCGCTGACACAGAGATGATATAGGTGGTCATGACCAAGTCCTGGATAGGGGTAGGGTATCAGAAAATGAATTGCCTGAAACGCCAAATTTACACTGTCATCTTTTGTCAGACCAGGTGACATCTACCAGGTACCGAAAATTCACAAGAATACCTTCCTCAAACCCGGGGTGAGTGGCAAATGTTGGTGAACTTCAAAAAGCAGCTGGTCTTCCCAAGAGAGATAACAATAGCCACTATCCAGCTAGACTCTCCATCTTCTTGTGGTCAGCCGAGGATAAGAGAGTAATCATCATTGAACTTAGCATCTCATGAGAAGAAAACATTACAGCAGCCCATGAAAGGAAACAAACAAAAAAGTGTATTCTGAGCTGGCAGCGGAGTGCCAGCAGGCAGGCTGGAATGCCAAGGTTTACCCTGTAGAGGTTGGATGCCGGGCTTTCTCAGTGAGTTGGGCAATGGTGGGGGTAAACCTGTGTAAGTAGTGAAGGACGGCTTCAAGGAAGTAGTGAAGGATTGGCTGTGTCTCCCTGAGGAAGGAGAGCAGCTGGGGGCTAACGCCCCAATAAAGGCAGCTGCAGGGGGTGGCAAGGAGACATCCCTGATATGCCACTGCCCACCCCCGCTGGGATATGCACTGGTAAAGGGGGCGAAACATCGCTGAATGGTGGCTACCAACTGACGACCCTGCAGCTGGCCTAATGGCACTGGAGGAGGTGTGTCAGGCTGAAAAGCAATGCAGGTAGAACATCTCACCTCTTTTATAAATGTATGTAGCTAAAGCATTACCTATACTGTATATCCACCTATTAATATATCAACCATTTGAGATTTGCCCTATAGTTACATATCGCTATATAGTACAATACATACCGTTTAACATGATTGTACTCTATGTATCCGGGTAAAGTTGGATATTCTTAGGGTGTACTTACTTTAGGCACGGTTGCCTTGTACCATGCACTGGTGCAATTGTCCCCCCTCCCCACTCCCCCGCTGGTCTGCACTCATATTGTACTTAACATTGCGGGCCAGAGCATGCATTTACGATGCAACTTTTTGAAGAAAACAGGAAGAAAATCGTTTTCACTAATAGACTATTATATTAGATAGACTATATAATAGACTATACCACACCGCTATTTTCACTTGATTGTGCTGTACGTATCAGAAGATTATTATGGAGGCAGCTGAGTTGCAGCTTTACTCGCAAACTACAATTCAGGTTCATCAAGAAGGTGAGAACAGACCTGTTATAAACCTAAATATACTCAAATTAATTGAATTAATTTAAAAGTGTACTATCCAAGTAGTTATAGAAGATGTTTGCTGTCGTAATAACAGTATTGCACACAAAAGTAGGAGCTGTTCAATGCTCCGGCACAGTTAGAGATCACACTACATGCATACTGTGGCCGAGCCCAACTGAAACACGTTCTTACCCACCTCTTCCATGAGGGCCAGGGAGGGTTAAACGGACTGCGCACGGGCACAGTACGGAGTGATCACACTAGTCAAATGAACCAGACTTTGGGGGTCAAACGTGTTAGTATGAGTACACCCTTAAAGTAGTAATACATTTGACTTCTATGATAATTTTTTTTTTTTTATATATATATTTTACCTGAAAAATGACAAAAATATAGATTAAGAATTAATCAATGTTTTGCAGGGGATGTTTTTTGCAGTGCTGAAGAAGAAGCAACAGAGATTTGTGAGATAAAGCCCTTGAGTCTCTATTACTATGTTGGACGTTAATGGTTTTGCAGAGTACAGAGATTCACAATTCACGATCTTTGTCCAGTGACCCTAAAAATTACAGAAGTGCTCTCTCCCTCTTGCTTGCTCTGTCATAGAAACAACTCTGGGATGTTAATGTTTAGCTGTTGTTGTTGTTTTTTTTTCCTTTAAGGACCGTAGGGACCTTCATGAGGAACACCAGGCTGTTACTGAATAAATTGCGTCTTTGAATGCACCACCAGAAGGTTTAAACAGCCTTTCCTAATGCATAACTTAAAACGTAACATTGCATGCTTATCTAAAATGACAGTACAATTAACATACAAATGTGAGGAAAAAAAACAAACAGTAAATGTATCTTACAAAAACAGTCAATTAATGATGATTTAAACAGGAAGCAGAAGCCATTGCCCTCTGGTCACTTTGACTGAACAAATGCTCAAGTGGTGAGTAGTATTTTGGCAAAGGGCCACATACATGCCTTTCAGCAAGGACTAATGGGTGAAAGTTACATCACTAATTAATATTCATAAGCCAAGCTATAAAAGTATAATAGTGCCCCCAACACACATTTCAGATCATTCCCACACGTTTTTTTTTTTTGTACATATGAGTTCACAGGGCCCATACCTGTTTCTCGGTAAGAATAACTCTGCCCAGTAGTTGATCTTCCAGGCCCCTCATAGTAACGGTGAAGTCGATAATGGACGTCCGTGCGCTGATCTCAGGAGTATATACTGGATTGGGCAGTTTGGTGGTCACATATAGACGGAAACCCTTCATTACATCCACTTCTTTATCACCTACTTTCACCTGATGGCATGAATGAGTCACAGATCAGAAATAAAACTGGAATTTTTTTTATTTTTTTTTAAAACATCAGGAGAGTAAAGACACACTATCTCAGCCCTCCAGGATCGAGTTTTGACACCACTACACTAGAGGATGACAGAGCTCCATAACTCAAGATGCTTCTAAAGAATAACAAACATTTAAACATCAGAAGATCCTTAGAGAGAAGTTAGAGACAGCTAATAACAGCTCTGTTAATGACCTTCCTACCATGAAAGGTGTTGGTGAAGGGAGTAACTAATTTTATATCTCAAAAGGGAGTAACTAATTTTATTTCCGTGCCAATTAGCGGAAATAGACTGCATGGTTGTGATGTGATTATGCAGTGGTTTGACAGTGATAAAGCGACGTCTTCCTTTCGGTCTCTGCTATTTAAAAAAAGTGTGATCAGGTGTTTGCACCTTTGTATTAATAGAGCTGAGTGGTTAAACTTGTCAGAGCTCTCACTGCTGCTTGCTATTTCCACTTATTTTTTGAACGTGTGAAGCAGCTGCTGTGTGTGATGATGAAGCAACGTTTTTCAAACAACTGGATTTTTGATAATGAGATCAAGTAAAGATGCCCGTAAGATCAGGACTGTCACTTACATTCGTGTCCCACACTAACACTAAACAGCTTGAGCAGCTGATGTCATCACATTGACTACTGAAACAGCACAGATATAGCACTATATCTTTTTTTAGGTTCTTAATTATAAACTATTCTTTCAGAGTACTTGCTTTGTCCTGCTTGTCAATGATTTTGTACCCTTTAGATATCTTTCCGAAATAGTATAATAAAGGGCAGGATGTTAAATACAATTCCAATTTGTTTTCTCTATATTCAGTTTTGTAAATAATGAGGAGCAGAGGTTCTGTACAAATATAGAAACTTTTCTCATTACGCAAAGCAATCTCACTCATTTCCTAGAAAAATTTTTATGAAAAATACGGCAACATGTCTTTATTTAAAACCACTGGAACTGCCGAGGACAATGATGTTCCCTTTAATGACAATGTCCCCATTTACTCCCAAGCATACACTATATTTGTTTATTTATGAGAAGTTTTGATTGTAAAATACAGGAGAAAATACATACAAATAAGCATTATGTTTTTGGCACTATCTATGAATAGGATACAAAATGAAACCTGAAACTCTTTAAAATAAGTCAGTGAAAAAGGTGCATAACCTTCAGAAAATGTTGATTGTGAGCCTCCAAACTCCTCTTTTGCTTATTGAGCTCATCTAATAATACCTTATATGTGGAACCAGTCTTGATGAAGTTCTTCTCCAGGACATTGTCCAGAGCAGGATCCAATTCCTCCCCAACATCCTCTATCAGTAGGGGACGCCCTAGAGACAAACTGTCCTCTAGGTGGTTTCTGAAGTACTTATGATTCAGTGAGGTGATCTGTGAAAACAGCAGGACCTCTTTACTGACCCAGCTCAAGTTATGTTACTGGGGAAAGCTATTACCAGAGGAGGGGGTGATTTGTTATGAGGTCATACCATTGAAAAATGTGTCTGACCTCTTAAAAAGAACTCATGCATCAATGCAAGCTGTGCATATTCAATTAGATTTCAACATGATTCACAAGAATATGAATGTTGAACCTCTAAATCTACAGATGTTTAATGTATCAAGTTATTTTTATTTTATTTAACCTTTATTTAACCAGGAAAAGTCCCATTGAGTTACAGTAACTCTTCCCCAAGGGAGTCCTGGCCAAGACTGGCGGCCTGTGATTACTGTGATGTACGTCAAATGTACACAGACTTATTGTATATTTACTTGTAATAGCAACACTAAAAAAGTATTAAAAACAGCAGCTTCTCAGTATTTTCAGTAACAAGCTATATTTTTTCATTGACCAGCATGACTAACTGGATGTCTGTGTATCATTTTATGTATTGTTTTTGGCAATATATACTGCTGTTTGAAAAATTTATTTAAATGTAATAAAGTTTTTATTACGGTAGTAACTGTAATACCTTTTTTTTACATATGTATGCTACAAATTAAATACTGAACACTGATGAAGCCCACTGTGCAAAATCATATTGTTATTAATGTACAAGTCGTTCATTCTGAGTGGTTACCTGAAGCTCATTCTTGGATTCTTTGTTCTTGATCCAGATCTTTCCCTGGGTTTGGGGGTCAACCAGCAGGGGAAATCTGGCAGCTTTTGTAACAATAATCCCATTTTGGATGGACAGGTCATCATTGGGCAGCCCCTGTAAGTTCCATTCACTTACTGTGGGAGCATCAATCAACATCTCAGTGAGATTCAGATTGGTCCTAAAAGGTATTCGGCGGGACTTCATTTCTCTCTGCCAATCAGTGAGAAGAAGGTTGCGGAACTCTTGGTTAAAAGGCCCCGAGTAGGACAGGAAGGCTGTAGCCAGCAGCACATCACCTGAGCATGGGAAATGTAAAATTTAATAATAACAATAATAATAATAACAAATATCATTAGTTTTTGATGTTTTCTGAAATAAATATGAGTGGCATTTTTAAGTTACAATAATCTTGCACTTAGAATTCTACAGGTTATTGGTGGTTGCCATGTCACTGCTATATGGTTTAAGTGCATAGCAATGCAATTGTTTGGGTCATTTGGGTAGTTACTAGGGTGTTGCTATGGTTGTTAATTACTGGCCCAAGTCAAAGTAGTCCACTTCTCTATAATTCTCTGAACCTTTTATATGGCTCGTCAATGTAAGTCAAATATATGACTACACCCGTTTTATCATTTTCTATAGGCAAAAATTGTCCCAAAGTAGTAATTGTAATAACACACCACTACTCAACATGAGGACACTTTAGGAAGTTCTAGGTGGTTACCACGGCAATGCTAGGTGGCTGCTTACCAGCCCAAGTCAAGTCAAGTCACCTTCATTTATATGGCGTTTTTAACAATATAGATTGTTTCAAAGTAGCTTTACAGTGATAATAGGAAATTAAATGTACAAAGATTGTTTTGGCTTTACATCAGCTCTACAGTAAAGTTATTGTCCAGCTAAAGTTAGTTTTGATTGATTCACAGTTGCAAAGATCATTAGTTGTTAACTTAACACCGTTCTAACAGAAAGTTAAAAGAGCCCAACTCCAGGTCTCTATTATATTTTGGTTCCTTGATATGGCTTAGGTCACTGTAGGTCTATGAGATATTTTTGCCTGTTCTATCATCCTAGGTGGAAATTGTATTTTCTGGAAAAACCCTGAAGGTTTTATGTAAAAAACCCACCAACTAGTCTTTTGGTCTGAGCAGCAAACTCTTTACTAAGCTGTGTCCAACGCTCCTTCTCTCCTCCCAGCCCACTGATCAGACTAGAGGCCGTTTGCATCTTGTGTCGACAGCGTTCTGCATCCTCTAGTAAAGTCTGAGAGAGAAAGAGGGTGAGGAGGTAAAACAAATTAAAAAAATAATTCTGTCACTGTGCAGGTGTGTGCTTCTCATTTATGGACTCTTATCAAGACTGAGAGTGTCAATTCAATTGAGTGTCATTTAAAGGGGCATTCGGCAACTCTAGCAATTTCTTCGCTGATTTTCACTTTTGTTGTCACATGTTTTCTCAACGAGCTCCCCCTACAGCTGTGAGGCGTATATTTCACAACAATGTCGTAAAAAAACTCACTTGCGGCACCCTCCTCCCCCTTTCTACCGCTGCTCATGTGCATTTGTTATTATCGGAGCCTGCCAGCTTTATCGTGTGGAGCTATGTCTACCGAGGTGGGTAATACATCATACACATTGAGGGCGGCGTGTGTGTTTATGTCGAATTGCTGTAAAACAGATTGTGTTTCTCACTCGTTCTCGCTTCTCACGAGACTTCCTATTTCCAACTTACCGGGACGTTAGTCCCCATGTTGCAAGGTTGCTTTTCTGCCTGGGAACATTGGGGGGAGCGGGGAAAGTCACCATTCTCACCAGAACAGTTTATTAAACCATCCAAATGATTTCTAAATGGTTGTATTAAGTGTAAATAGTTGCCGAATGCCCCTTTAATGTGATTAACAAAATTCATGTTGCCTTATTATTTAATAGACAGGTGGGGTTTCTCAGGACCCGTATTTAAAGTACAGTATATCTATCTGTATTAGATAGTGTCAGTTAGTACAGAGATTGTATGCATGGTATTCAAAAAAAAAAAAAAAAACATCAACCTTAAATCACTTAAAATCGTGAAAACCTTGAAAACCTTAAATCACTTTTAATTTGCATACAATTTTATCAAAATGTGATAGCATCTATTATTCTATTAGCTATTCTATCTATTATATTAAAATGTTATTATATCTCTAGTGTTACTTTCCATGTAATACTCTAACACAACACTAGCTTATATCTATCTTTTACATTTTTTTTTTTTTTGCCTTTTATTAGATATGACCATTACAGGTAGAAGGAAGTTATTGGTAGATAAAGTGGAAATGGGACACAAGAATGTCCAGACTCAAACCTGCATCAAAAGATAAAATCTAGGTTACCAATATAACTCCTGTTCCCTGAAGGAGGGAACGGAGACAGCCCAATCACCTTTCGAGTGTCAAGTCAAGTCAAGCCACCTTCATTTATATAGCTCTTTTAACAATATGGACTGTTTCAAAGCAACTTTACAGTGATAATAGGGAATTAAAGTAACAGAGATTGTTTTGGCTTTACAGCAGCTCTAGAATAAAGTTATTGTCCAGATAAAGTTAGTTTTGATCGATTCACTTCCGTTGCAAAGATCATTAGTTATTAACTTTGGGGCCGCTTACACGACATCGTTCTAACAGAAAACCCTTAACGTGCTCCGGCACGTTTCATCGCACAACAACAGTGACTGGTGGCTTGAGAAATGCAAACCTTAAAATAGGTTCCAAGGTGCAAGCCTATATATATATTTTTTTTTATTTATTTCTGCGCAAGCTTTAAAAACGCAAACTTGTGAAAACACTGACGGTGTACACATGTGCATTACGTGTTTAGTTTATAAGTATGCAAGTTTGAATATATATGTGCTCAGGCGTGTAGTCTTTCTTCGTTGTTGTAACCGACTTGAGTGGGCAAATGCTCATATTCGATGGCGACTGGCACTTTGGAGAGGTGTTCTCTGGTGGACATTCCTCCAGTCAGCATGACAATTGACCTATGGCTAAGCTACGCCCCCAAACACGATGAGCCAATCACAGTGCGCATAGCTCCCAATACACTCTGACATTCTCTGCTTCCACGTCCTTTGAAATGCATTGCAGTTTAAGTTTAAAATGGTCAAACGGTGTGCATGGAGTACATGCACTAGGTATCCCGAGAGGCTGGGCGGCGGTGTGTATTTTTTACGCTTACCCAATTAAGCCACATCTCAACCGAGATAAGTGTCTGCTCTGGATTAATTATGCGGTAGACCACAACACCAACTAAACGTGGATAAATTAAACAAGGATGTCTACATCTGTTCTAAGGTAACATTAATTCAACAACATATTTGAATGTTATTTTTAACATCTCTAACGTAACATTAGGCTAACGTTAGCCTAACATTAGAAAACGTTAACGTTAGCTTCTAGCTGCGTTGTACATCATGTCACTTAGCTTCATTAATGTATCTGTAAATAACCGAGATAACAAATGTTAGCAATGTTGTGCTGAATGATTCATGTAAATACTGTAGCACCAAACTAACGGAGAGGTACTCTTGGTAAAGATGGTAAAAAGGCTTGTCCTGGAAATGTATGCAACTTAGACCTGTGCATATTTAATTTGATCATGAACCATTAATTACATATTAAAGCACAACTTTTTAGACAACTTTCTACCAAAACAACTGGGGAACTTTGTGGGTTTTTTTTAGCAAAACATGTAGCCTTTTCACTCCTCTTCAATATAACTTATGCAGAGTTCAGACTGCATGATTATAAAAAATAATTGTGTCACTGTTGTTTTCACACTGCGTGGCTATCTGGGGTAACATTCAGTTGCTGGTGTGTTCACACCGCACGATGGATCGGCGACAGGAGGTTTCACACTGCATGACTTTACAAAAGAAAGAATCGCCGACAACTTCTCCCTGGTCCACAAACTACGTTTCACAACCAAACAAACGCAAGAAGTGATAAGGAAATAACGGAAGATCACGCGTGCGTGAGACAGGAGTTCTCGCGCGACACTGAATTTGTAATTAAAAATGATAGCCTACAAGAAGATTGCGATCCAAATTGTCCGTGCGCTGATTTGCAGCGAAAATGAGAAAAATAAACAGTTTATGCAGGAGGAAATGGTTGGGAAGACGAGGGGAGCAAGGACTGTGTTTTGCAAAGAGAGTTGGGGGTAAATAAATAATTTTACAAATGTCCTGCTGTTGCTGCTGGTCATGCAAATGTTTGTGCTTTGTTTCTGTTTGATATAATTGTAAATATAGGCCTATCTATTAAAATACTGATATTCTGGTCTATAACTCCTCCCTGAAGATCCTGCTGTCCTGTATTTTGACTGGTTGACACTTCAGGACTGCGTTGTCGTCGTGTCCAGGTGCAGGTCCTTCATCAGATATAGATACGGCCTGGATACAGTGTACTGTGTTAAACCTCGGGATAAACAGAGAGACTAATATTAGCGTAGACGCCATTCTTCTTATGATGTAACGAGTACATCAGGATTTATGGGGAGTGTTCCCGGTTCCATCTGACCTAATCTATGCAGCCTAACATTGAATTATAGAAGTTTATAATGTGTTATGTGTATGCTAGATCAAAGAGATGTGTTTTTAGCCTAGATTGGAACTTCCCAGACAATATAAGGAAGACTGTTCCAGAGTTTTGGTGCTAAATTGGGAAAATATCTACAGCCAGCAGTCGATTTTAATATTCTTATTAACTGGCCGGAATTTTGAGATCGCAATAGACGTGAAGGACAGTAATGCGTTAAGAGCTTGCTCAAGTACTGGGGAACCATTTAGTGCTTTGTAATAATCAGCAATATTTTTTGATTTATACGATGTTTAATATGGAGCCAATGCAGTGTTGACTGAACAGGGCTAATATGGTCGTACTTCCTGGTTCTGGTAAGAACTCTAGCTGCTGTGTTTTGGACCAGCTGTAGTTTATTTATTAAGAGTGCAGGGCAACCACTCATAAGATCATTACAAGAATCTAGCCTTGATGTCATGAACGCATTAACTAATTGTTCTGCATTTGTCATTGAGGGCATTTGACGTAATTTAGATATATTTTTAAAGTCAATTCGTAAGTTTATTCAATCATTGGTTTAAGTAAACATCTGTTCTCTTAGGAATGATCAGGCCTGACGTAAATCAACCCCAAAGGATCAGTCAGTCGCAAGCTGTTAATCACACAATTATCAACTAAAT
Source organism: Siphateles boraxobius (assembly GCF_051911475.1). Classification (NCBI taxonomy): domain Eukaryota; kingdom Metazoa; phylum Chordata; class Actinopteri; order Cypriniformes; family Leuciscidae; genus Siphateles; species Siphateles boraxobius. The sequence goes on from NW_027508722.1 coordinate 10,692,091, forward strand.
TATGAAATGTTAGGAAGGCTCGTTATACATTGTGAATTGGAACATTGATGTTTGCTTCAAACCACTTATAAAGTTACTATTAATTTTGTAGAGGCACACAGAGTAGAAGCCTGAATGAATCATCTGCAAGAGGGTTTTAGGTTTGTTTACAAAATTACTCATTACATCCAAATTTTATGCAAAAAGGCTAATGAGTGATTTAGTATTTACTTCAGGCACTAAAGGACAGCTGATTCACCATTTTTCACAGAATAATTAGAAAGATAATAGGAAAATCTGGATTGTGGTTAATTTTATTTGGGCTACAGCTGGATTTTAAGGCAAATAAGAAATATTCAACAAATATTTTGTCAGTGATTTTTTGGGGTTTAATTTTTTTGGGATTTAATTTTGCTGATCAAACCCAATCAAAACCCCTATTTTTAGATTATTTTGTCATGATGATGAAGAGTAGCTTTAGGTGTGTTCACGCCATGCCTTAATTACCGTAATCACAGGATCTAAACTGGGAATTTTTATGAGAATTTTCTAACTTGTAATAATAATAATTATAATAATTCATTCCATTTATATAGGGCTTTTTCTCGGCACTCAAAGTGCTTTATATAGAAGTGGGAAAGAAGATCACCTGATTGATACGATGGCAGCCATATGGCAGCCAGACCACCGACCACGCACACCAGCTTATTGGTGGAGAGGAGGCAGAGTGATGAAGCCAATCAGTATATATGGGGATGATTAGGAGGCCATGATGGACAGAGGCCAATGGGCAAATCTGGCCAGGATGCCGGGGTTACACCCCTACTCTTTCGAAGGATTTGTAATGACCACAGACAGTCAGGACCTAGGTTTAACGTCTCATCTGAACGACCATTTGGCCGCTTTACCACCTGACTGCTTCATATTGGTGTTGATATAGTTGCCATAAAAACGCATAATTCAGAGTCTGAGGATGTGAACAGCTCCAAATATAAAGTCAAGTGTTGTAATCTCGCAATTACGATAATAACAACAAACCGTGAACGAAGCATTTGAGCCAAAGCCAGACGTGTACAATCCTGCTCCTTGAGGGTGAATGTCCTGCAGAGTTTAATGCCAACCTACCCCAACACTGGAGTCTGGAAGTTTCTAGTATTCACGAAGACCTTGATACGTATTTTCAGGTGTGTTTAATTAGCGGCCAATCTCTGCAAGACAGTGACCCTTCAGGAGTTGGATTGGACACCACTGCCCTAACACAGTGGTTACCTGTTTCTCCATCATGGCCTTCTCATATTCAGCCTGAACTACATCCAGCTCTGCTTGCTTAGCATCCAGTTCTGCCTGGGCTGTCTGGAGGTCCAAATTAGCTATGGTCAGCCTGTTCTCCTGCACTGCCAGATTAGCCTGAGGGTGATGGAGAAAGAGAGAGTCGTAAATGATCCAGCTCCTGGAAAATCACAGGTTAATAGGAAACAAGAAATACTTTTCCACTAAACAAAAGCCCCATTTTTTTCTCAGGTGTACACAGCATTTGAAATTGTCACACTTTGGAGTCCTAAGTGTTTTAGAGTTTTTTTCCCCCCTTTCTTTTTACATTTAAGAGCCTCAAGCCGTTGCTCTTGCATTCAAATCAGTTTATGAATCCAAAATGCATCTACATGTTAAAATACATTAAATACTGCAAATACATTACATTTTTATACTGTATATAGTAAGGATTGAACTTTGAACCTGTTTTTCTTTCTGTTCAGTATGCATCAAGAAAAAACTTTAAAACTTGATCATTGAATTAGGGATTCTGTGCATCTGAAAAGTTTGGAATTAAGTTGATTTTTAAAAGTTACTTGCTATTACTAGTCTGAAGAATTTAAGTATTTGGGGAGTGGGGGTTGCTCCTGAATATAAGAGGCATGAGTATTTTCAGTCTGTTTTCTCAGAAAAAAAGAAATAAATACATCTGCATATCTGCAAAAGGTGGTCAAGTTGTACTAGGAATATACTATTGAAGCTAACAAACATGAACTAACAGCAACTAAAATCTACAAGTTTGCATCTGAGGCTTCAAGCAACCAATTGAAATTAAACTAGTATATCAAAAGATGATAAAATAATAAATGATGACCATAAGCATGTAAAGATTAATCAAATAATAACAGCAATTCATAAACTAAACCACAGTTTAAATTATGGCCTGTTAGTAAAGAAAACCTGATAACTTGACAGGGTTGCATCATGTGAAAAAATATCAAGTGATCTCACCTTTAAAGGAAGCACTTCTTTATTGATAGAAAAGAAGGCAGCCATTGCTTTGGTCCAGGAGCAAAGACCTGCAACATTGCCGCACACTCTCTTTGCTGATTCTATGTTAAAGTCTACCATATCAAAGTACGGAGAGAGGAGTTCCACCACCTCCTCATTGATGGTGTCTTTGGGGAATTGCTGGAGGACAAAACAAAAGCTGGAGTAAAACAATACTGGTGTACGGGATATGTCACATATTTTAAACTCTTGAAAATGACAATATTATTTGTTATATGTTGCTCAGGCTCCTGTAAAGCTGTGAGAAGATAGAGATCATGCATGGAACCGTATTTTAAAAGCAAACAGACAACCTTTAAAATATTCTAAGATATATCAGTATAATATACTGTATGCATGTAAGATATTGAATTGATTAGCAGTCAGAGCTGGACTTGTTTGTGCAAGTATTTTCACTTGTTTGTGCCACAGTTTTACCCTAGGGATTTTCTGTCGACTAAAAACCTAATTAGTCGATCCATCTGTTGGCTTTTGAAATTAGGTTTAATGCCAAAAATCATACTGGTAGAACTCCTACAGTGGTTACAGCTATAGTGGTCCTGTATTGGACCTATATATATATATATATATATACACATTAGACACTGCATATGTTTGCCGCCCACACATGCATATTAACAATGTAGTGTTCAGAAACTTGGCCCATTCTATCACAGTGGATTAATAAAAACAGAAATAGGTTTTATTATTCACTAGAAGACATAAATACTGTTTCAATGGCACAATTACTTTGTTGTCAAAATGTTATTTTAAGATTTTTAATGGGCTGATATGGAAGAAATAAGCCGTTAATACTATGTTACATAGAATTCATAGCAGAGAAAAGGCCTGTTTAATTGTGTGGGTGACAGAGATTGGGAAATTGTCATTCAAAATAAAATACCACTGTGTTTTAGTACAAGAAACTTTGACTATATATTATAAGTTATATCACCTAAAAAATACCTGGTATTAAAACTTAATACCTGTAGACTGCCCAGGAAGTTCCCAGCTGTCATGAGTTTTAGTGACTCTTGCCAGGAGGGCATGGTGCAATTTTTCTCAGGATCAATCTTCACCATGTTCACTCTCCTCTGGAAGAGTAACAACACACAGTCCATAATACGCATGATGAGGTGGGGCGGTCTGCCCAGTGTTCGCACTGTAGCAATGTCTGATGGCTTTATGGTCTGTTCACAGAGAAACAGGGAGAGAAATACAGAAAGAGACAGAGAGAAAGTGAATTGGACATCTTGTCAACACTCTGACATATGAACTATGCAGCAGCTCTGTGCATAACTTATTAATCAGAATGGCAGCTGTTATGGCTCATGGTTGACAAAGTTTAGTACACAACAGCTTAATGAGCAATACTTGATGGATTTATCTTTATGAATAAGTAGAAAGATCATTTGAACCAGTAGGAAGGAGGGGGATGGAGCAGGAAGGTGTATGTTATAGGGTTGATAGGATGGGTTATACAGTAAATGGTCATATAAAGGGTAAAGGAGCGTGTCAGTGGGAGAGGAACACTGGAAAAAAAGCGTTTCTTACTCAGTATTTCTCTCTTGTTTCCAGTCCAAATATCTAAAAATTCTTAAATCAAGATGCATTTACTATATGAGTAAAATGACAAGATATTATGTCCTGTTTTCCAAGGGATTTCATTAAAATTAAGTAAATTGATGCTTAAAAAAAGCAAGATTATCTGCCAATGGGGTAAGAAAATAATCTTAATTCAAACAGAAACAACATTGTTTTTCTTACCTCATTGGCAAATAATTTTGCTTGTTTTAAGCATCAACTCACTTAATTTTAATGAATTCCCCCAGAAAACAAGACTTAAATCAAGATGCATTTACTAAAATTGTAAAATGACATAAGATATTAAGAAATGTTTGATATTTGGACTGGAAACAAGACAAAAATACTAATTAAGAAATTCAGATTTTTGTAGAGAAGCAGATAGAAAATGGAAGTGGTAAAGATGAAACACTGAAAGGGAGGGGTAAACGCAGATGACAGATGTGAAATGCCAGAAGTGAAAAGTGTAAAAGAGAAACAACTGAGAGTTGTTTAAAGGATCATGAAACACTAAAACAGAGATTTTAACATGATGCATGGTTTGCACTTTATGGAAAACAATGATGGCATGTTTAAGGTTTAATATTAAGGGGGAGTGGTTAATTTGGCATGTTTACATCTGATAATGGACACAATGATATGATGGCTCAAGTCAATGATGAAAAAATGAATAGTCAGAATGGACAGAAAGCTAAACAGTGCATTTATTGTCCCTGCTTCAAGTGCAAATCCGAGGTGTCTTTAGAGTTCATAAAAAGTGATACATTATATATAGTCAAACACACTTTTTAAAAAATGTCCATAGTGTTCTTAAATAGAGACCAATATATCAATATAATAGGCACAATTTTCGTTCCTTTTTATTTGTATTCGTAAATTACAGTTTTTGTAAAAATGTATTTGATTAGCCATTCAAAAGTTAGGGGTCAGTAAGAATTTTTTATTATAAAAAAAAAAACTCATATGCTCACCTAAGGCGCATTTATTAGATCAAAAATACAGTAAAACAGTACTATTGTGTAACATTATTACAATAAAAAAAATTTATTCTATTATTATATATTTTAAAATGTAATGTATTCCAATCATGGCAAACCTACATTTTCAGTAGTTATTACTCCAGTCTTCAATGTCACATCCTGCAAAAATCTTGCTGATGTTGGTTTGGATTATCAGTGTTGAAAAACATTGTGCTGAGGAAAACATGATGCTCTTGACATGGTTCTGTTATGTTTGGACTTTTAGTCTGTTTATCTTCAGTCATATGTCTCCTTTGTTCTAGTTTCCCGCTGCTCTTTAGTCACTTTGGTTAGTGATAATTAATTCTGTTCAGCTGTGTGTGATTAATTAACCTTGCTTGCATGTATTTAAGGGGCTGTTTACACGACACCGTTTTCAACTAAAAACGTAAAAAATGTTATGCGTTTTGGCTGTTCGTTTCCACGACAGCGGCGCTTTGGGTGCCTGAAAACGCAAAGTTTAGAAAACGTGTTTCAAAGTGCAAGTGTCTCTGTGTAAACAGCAAAAACACGAATCTGCGAAGACGATTACGTCATGCACATTCGTGTTCAGTCTATGGTATTTCATCGCCATCTAGTGGCCTGGCAGCAGAATACAGCGTTTTCAGTCGTTTTCGCGGATCCGTGTGAATAGATAACTTTTTGACAATGGTGTCGTCTGTACGCGGAAAAATCAAAGGAAAAACTTCTCTGTTTTAAACATATCGTTGTTGTGTAAACGTACCCTAAGTCACAGTGTTTTCAGTGTTCATTTGTCTGGTCAAGTTTACACATGGCGGTTGTGTTAGTTTGCTTGCGTTGTTTTGGATTGCTGTCTGAGTGGATTATTAAAGTGTGTGATTCCTGTCCCAAGAATGATACTAGGTTACATTATGGACTGATACATGGGAAGGATGCAGTGGGCAGGTGGTTGAGGGAAGAGGTGGGGTGTGTGTTTGGGTGGTTGTATGATTGAGTGGGTGTGTGGGGTTAGTTAGAGGCGGCTGCTGTCAGACCCCTGCTTGCTACGAGACCACCTACAGCAACCCTGCCATCACACGGTCTATTTTTAAACCCTCATAGACAGCATGTAATTACACAGAAGCTGCAGGCACCGAAATGCCCCACGAACATCACACTCCTTCCATTCTCTCCTCTTCTATGCTACCGTGTAATCGCTCCATATTGTTCCTGACCTGCAGTGCTGCCTCAGCCTCTTCCAGAGCAGGCCTGGCTGCCTCCAACTTCTCTTTAGCGATGGCCTTGTCTGCAGAGATGCTGTCAACTATGGCCTGTGCTTTATCTTTGACCTTTTGAACTTCAACTTTGACCTTTTCAGCAGCCTGGGCCTTCACGGTCACCTCCTTCAACACCTGAAACAAAAATTAGAAAACACTCATATTGTAAAATATGTAGCATCTCATGCTAAAATTCTGAGTCTGAGTTTATTAATTTATCATCTTAATGTTTCAGAGCTCAGTATTGATCTTTGGTTAACTTGTGACTGAGAGGCGATTCCTTCACCTAATGGATACTTTCAAACTTTATGACAGCATGACGGATTTAATTTAGAATACAATGCATGAAATGTAATTTTAGTACTTTTACAGGGAAATTGATCTTGGATTACTTTAACATACATAAAGTTAAACTCCTGAATGAAACCTAGGCAACATATCTTTTTTACATACACTACCAGTTTTAAATCGGTAAGATTTTTAATGTTTTTAAAAGATGTCTCTTCTGCTCACCAAGGCTGTATTTATTTGATTAATAATACCAATATATATATATATATATATATATATATATATATATATATATATATATATATATATATATATATATATATATATATATATATATAAATATATATATATATATATATATATAAATATATATATATATATATATATATATATATATATATATAAATATATATATAAATATAATTACAATTTAAAACAGCTGTTTTCTATGTGAATATATGTCAAACTGAAATGTATTCCAGTGATTAAAGCTAAATATATTGCATACTACAGTCTTCAGTGTCACAGGATCCTTCAGAAATCATTCTAATATGCGAATTTGATGATTCAGAAACATTTCTCATTATTATCAATGTTCATTTATCTACATTTTTATTTAAGGAGTATTTGATGAATAGAAAATTCAAAAGAACATAATTTATCTGAAATAGAAAGCTTTTGTAACATTAAACACCACAGTTTAAAAGTTTGGGGTCAGTGAGAATTTTTTTTTCCAAGGATGAATTAAATTAATCAAAAGTTACAGTAAGGACATTTATAATGTTAAAAAAGATTATATTTCAAATAAATGCTGTTCTTTTGAACTTTCTATTTATCAAATAATCCTGTACACAACTTTTTTTTTTTCAACATTGATAATAATGAATGTTTGAGCATCAAATCCACATATTTGAATGATTTCTGAAGGATCATGTGACTGAAGACTGGAGTAATGATGCTGAAAATTCAACTTTGATCACAGGAATACATTACATTTTAAAATATATTAAAATAGAAAACAGTTATTTTAAATTGTCATAATATTTAACAATATTACAGTTTTTTTGTTTGTTGTATTTTTAATAAAATAAATGCAGCCTTTGTGAGCAGAAGAGACTTCTTTTAAAAACATAAAAAAATCTCACCGATCCAAAACTTTTGACTGATAGTGTACATCTGAGTACAACACACTATTAAAAAAGAAAAAAAATGTAGGATGGGGACTTGCTTCTATGCATTTGTTGTTGATTGGATTTTGAAATGTAGGCATTGCACTCAAAAGTGGAGGCAGATGATTGAGAGCTTTCAGGTGCATGGTTTAAGCACACTAAATGACTAGAGAAGTCTGGCATGTCACTTGAAATTAGTCAGTTGTTTTCACCAGAAGGTCCAGCTATGATGAGGTTAAAACATTTTTTTTAAAATGAAATGATGAATTTTCATTTCATGCTGACTAAAGTTAACATAGACTCACATAGACATGCACATCAGCCACAATAGCATCAATCAGTGCAACACAGTACATCACAATACATATCTCTCCATAGATTATGAATTCACTGTAAATAATTGTAATATATTGTACAGCCCCATGGACCCATATTAAATATTTTTTATAGGCAGAAATGAACGAGTGCATCAACGACTTTAATCTTCTCCAGGGGGCACTTTAATTTTCTAACAGGAGATGGTTTAACTAAAACTTACAATGAAGAGTTATCTTCTTAGCCTGTCTAATGAGAAGTTAATTGTATCAACTGAGAGATGTAATTAACACTGATCATTTTTTAATGGCAGTTTTTACAAGGTGTGAAATCTGTGATTGTATCAGTTGCTGCAATTATCTGTGATGCATATCTGATTAAACTCTGTAAGACTGACAGAAATTCTCAAATAACTAGAGATATTGATCGATTAAAAATCAAATTGCATCAGCATCTTGTGCCATGAGACCCATTGTTTTAAAGAGTATTTCAAAAACATGTTTGGAACCCCCCTTGAAGGGGTGTTCACACTGACAGCAATCTACTCAGCATCATGGCAAATTTGAATTTAACGTAACCCCTACCCTAAACCTAACCAATAGTGTGAGCAAAAGTAAATGCGAGATGAAAACACATTTGCTGAAGCAACCATGCCATTTTCTTCTTCTTTTATTTAAGTGGCTTTAGTTCTTTTGTGAAGAGTCGTGATTCGTGTTTAATGGCAGTCCTACACCTTTTTAATCAATTATCTGCCCCTGTAATCATAATTTCCTTGAAAGTTTTTGGTGTTTTACTGCCTCTAGTGGCCATTTCAGATAGAATCTGTAGTGAAATGTATTTATAGGTTTTGCAGAAATGTAGGTAGAGGCACATATTTCCAATGAACCTGGGATGCAACACTGTGTTCATGATATTATGTATTATGCACAGCTGATATTCTTTTTGCCACTTTTTTCGCCTAGGGACAGAGAGGGGGGCGAGATAGAAAAGGAACATGAGCTGAGATTCTAACTCAGGCTGCCCAAGAAATAACCCTGCTTCATATATTGATGCACTGCACATTAGGCATATGAATGTTTTCTCTGTTGAATGTTTTTTTTTTTTTTTTTTGTAAACAAGAAAACTGAATTACTGACAAAAATAAATGAGATCTTATTTTTTTACCAGCAATATATATCATTTTTGATCAAATTTACAAAATATATGGCCAGTTCCACAACCCATTGAGAATCGATCAGTGTAGGAACACCTACAAACAACCAACAGTACACAAACTTGGTGCCTCTGAGTGTGAAAATCACTGTCAGCGTGAATAGTTTAAAAAGTTTGTGAAAAAAACAAACTAGAGCAGGCATGGGAAACTTTGGTCCTGCAGAGGTTCGTTCCACCTCTAACTAAACATATCTACCTGTAATGTTCAAACAATCCTGAAGTTTGGTTAGATTTTTTTCCAGGACCAGAGTTCCCCATCCCTGATCTAACCTGGTAGGACTTGTACTCTTAAGGTGAGCATGCCGTCAATCTGCTCAAGATGACCTGCTCAATAGATTGGTTGTAAATAACTATATATAGGCCTATAGCCTGTTATTTCTTTTAGGGACTCGTTTTGCCCACAGGACACAAACATGTCGATATCTGAGTAATAAATTGTGGTACTCTTGTCCCTGTATAACAAACCGAGAACAGAAATATTGCCTGCAAATTTAATTTTTAGGATGATGACTCAAGCTATCAATCATGTATCGAGTGAAGTGGACAGGGAGCTGGCACACTCCCAAGGGGCCTCTGTACAAACTGACCTGAGCTTTGAGAGAGTTTTCTTGACCTTTCCAATCTAACTATGTTTAGAAATGATACATACCGTTTTGAAATATAATTAATTGGAAATTATATTTAGGGAGACAATTATCTGGGTCTAGGAGGCAGTAATCAACAAATACACAATACAAATAGACATTCTACATGCTTATTTACCATATCAGCCTTCTCGTTGGCTATCTGAAGTTCTATCTCCTTCACCTCCAGCTCTTTGCTGAGGGCAGCAACAGACTCAGAGGCCTCCTTGAGTTTCTGGAGGCCGGTGTTCATCCTAATAAAACAAAACACTTGGATTTAAAGTCTATAATAGATGGTTGCAGACTCCACATCACTATTTACAGAAAGTCAGAGGGGAATCCACTATGAATGAATTGCACCTGCTGATAATGCTGTTTATTTGCACGCACTGTTAGAGTTATTTTAGCTCAAGGTTCACTAAACTAATTATGCAAATCAGGAAACAGTACAAATGCACTCACAAAATTTTTCAGTAGATTGAGGAAGATGCAGCAGATTACTACAACATGGCATACTTTGCGGGCATTTTACTGTATCACTCCATAGCATCCAATATATCATCTGCTTTCCATGGTCAATGATACTACAGTAATGATGCAAGGCAAATAATGCTGCGTTTTGAATAAGGTAGAATTTGTAGTTTAATTTACATAGAAAGGTGCCATGTTTGGAGTAACAATGACTTTATTCAAATACACAAAGTGTAGCACTATTTCAACACCAGGTTTAGCACCTGGTTAAAATAAGGTGCAAGTTTTTTTTTTTTTTTTTACTGAAATACAGTGTACAAAATCCTTTAGTGAATTCACCCCTTAGTGTCAGAACATGATAAAATATATGTATAGCTTTTCTATAGATCACTATATATAAGTTTCTATATACTGTATTTATTTTCCTTCTTAATTTATGCTCTTGTTTGCTAGTTTTGATGATACTGACCTTTCGGCGAGAGTCTGAACCTCTGTGTGCTTCTCTTTGTAGATGGTCTTGTAGTCGTGGATAAAGGACAGGTAGGATTTGGGTGTGACATGTGTTGAACGTCGGTACCGCTGAAAATAATCTGCACACTTTTCTGCCACCCCATCCTGAAAAGAGCCCATGCACTGAACCACTTCCCCCTTTACCTCAGGAGAGCAGTCTATGTCATACCTGGACAGGAAGTGTTCTGACACTGAGGAAAAAATAAACAAAAAATATTTGTATTATTTCTTTGCACAATACACATATAAGCTGTTTATCTAGCTATAAACAGTCACACTCATTTTTTCACTGATTGCTGTGATGCTTTTCTTGATTGTCTTTCAATACATTTAAATTATTGCTACGATAAGAGCTGTTCTCCAAAATATGGTTGGTTTAAATTGTTTGTGTAACAGGGTGTGCTATTCCTAAATTACTTGTTTTGTGTCTGCATTCAAAGTAGACACACAAATTTACTTGGATAATAAATCATGGTGGTTATTTTCAGATTATAAGCATTATAAATCCTTAGTTTCAAGGTTCATTTTTTACAGGATATCTTGTCTGGGGTGGTTAACCTCAACGGCTAGACATTATTATCATATTAAATAAACATATCATTATTAAAATATGCTGGGTCTCCATTGTCAGTCATTCACAAGTAGTCGTGTATTCTAAGTAACATGGAAATCAAAAAAGGGCATTATTTTGTAGTAAATGCTTCAATAGTACCGATTTTTAAAAGCTCATAATGAGTGAAACAGACCGTCTCTCATTTTTTTTCCTTGCTGCAAGAAGTTCTAATATATAGTCAGTTTACTATTAGTCAGTTCAATTGTTCAATATCAGTCACTTTGAATTTACAGTGATAGGTTAAAAAGTTAAGTCTCTGGAACTGAGCACACATGAAGCAAAGAGGTCAAACTGGGCCAAAACTATTTGGAACAGTAGGGAAAATATTGGTAGTTTGTCAGTCCAATCCATTCTATGTATGCTCCATTCTAGTTTTTGAGTGATTCAGCACAAAATGTCCTGCATTCCCTCACAGACATGAGATATTTTTAGCACCAGATTTTAGGGTTCATCCTGGGTATATTGGACCTCCTTGGGTCTAACATTTCAAATTACTGACCTGCGATCAGAGCATCTTTGGGCCAACGGCTAAACCAGTCCATGGTGCATCCTGATATAAGAGCAGGAAACTTCAAAGCTCGATTACGGAACCTCTCCCCAACTGGAGAGAAGCACAGAACCACATGAAGATTCTGTCTCACTCTGCTCATAAAATAATCATGTAGGTTTTCATTCGTGGGTGGTCGCCGTGGAAACTCTCGCTTCATGACTGGAATGAGGTCACTGATAATCTCGTCAATCTCATCTCGAGCAAAAAGATTGGACACCTGTGGCAAAGAGAATATTTCACATCTCATTAGATTAAACTTTCACAGGGAATTTACGCCAAATGTACAATCATGACATCATGACACACCTGAGGGGACAAAATTACTCCTTCAAGGAAGGGAAGACGTTTAAATGTTTTAGTCATTCTCTGAATCACTAAAGGGATAGTTCCCCAAAAATAAAAATTTCAGTTATCGTTTATTCATTCTCGTAGCATTCCGAACCTGTGACTTTATTTCTTGGACCACAAAAGGAGACATTCTAAAGTCTGCACTTTTTTACAACAAAAAGCATGTTGCTTATTTTCGGGTTTGATGTCAATGATGATAGTAAGTTGATCACTGTAAGTCAAGTGTTTTATTTGTATGCCATCCGAGAGGAGGGCTCCGAGCTCGGAATTTGGCCCAAACCCAGATTACTCCCCCCATCCTTGACTGAAATGGGAACAAGCCAAGAGTGAGCTGTTGTGGTTATGTGGGGATGCTACAAAACTGTCACTGGATAAAGTTGAGGGACATCTATATACACTGGGCTCTCTAACGCAGATTGGTTGCATTACATGTGCATGCTCCTCCCGAACTTTGTTAAATAAGCTTAATTTAGAAAAACAATAACTAATCAAAGAATTACAGTGTGGTTCGAAACCTAATACCACTATAGATAAATTAGCAAAACAGAAAATATATATAAAAAATATTTAAAAAAATTAAAGTAAAGTCAGTTAATGTATTACAAATGCACTTTTTGGATTGGTGACCGAGGAATAATTAAGTATTTGTTTATTTATTTATTCATTTATTTTTTATTTTTTCTCATTTTAGACAAGAAACACCAAAACGTATTTATTTTCAGGCTTAACTTACATTTTGAATCCCATAATTTCAATGTGGTCTGATACTCCTCCACTATATAAGACAATGCTATTTTATTAGAACAGTCTACAACAGTCTGTCAGAAGGACTACAAATGGATTAGTGCATGACTGGAACCAGGCAATATTTCACTTAAGTTTGGCCACACAGTCCTCCTGCTGCATGATAGAGTACCACACATAGTCTCACGGAAATACAGCAATAACAATGAGATAAAAATGTTGGAGTCTGTCTAGTCATGTCTCTTAAAGACTTAACTTGCTTTTTCTGCTCTCTTTTCAGAATCTTATATAATAACTTGCACTCCATTTGTTATTTCATCTGTCTTCCACATTGACATCATAGTCTCGCCTCATCAGTTTTCAAACTAAACCCTGAAATCCTCAGTATAACTAAGGGCTTGTGTGTTTCATTAATATTCTTGAGCAGAGCTCTTGAGTGCTCTTCTCCTCTGCAGTCAATTCTCTTTATGTTATGTACTTAACAGTATGATTAAATACTGTAATAACAACCTTTACCAAATCTGGCTGACCAAAACCTTTCTAAGACTTTATGACAACTTTAAAATCCCCAAGAGGTACACCCTGTGGTTGAATTATAGCCAATTATTCTCAAACCCCTTTATTTATTCAGGGATAGTGAGGAAGACACATTGGAGGATAGTGTTAATTAAACACATTTAGTCATTTCTTCAGCCTTCCTTCGCCTTTGTCGCCATTGGCTTTTAGCTCGCTTAGTTGGGGACATTTAATTTTATATTTAACAATATTATTACAGCATTATTTTCCTGTTATATCTGTGAAGCTGCTTTGAAACAATCTGTATTGTAAAAAGCTATATATAAATAAAGGTGACTGACAATTAAATATATTATTAATTATATAAATATATTATATATTAAATATAATGCAAATTCAATTTAGCTTTTAGCTACCATATACACATTAAACACATCTTAGCCATGTTTTTATCCATTCCGAATAGATATTACACACATATCCCACCTAAAACAGCACAGACAACACACTGTTCATGACAACCTCAAACTGACCCGCTAACATCATTACTGTCTTCCTTAATACTTTTTGCGCATTACAAAATAAACTTGAGAACATATGTGCCCAGTTTCACACACAAGGCTTAAAGGGGTCATCGGATGCAAAATTCACTTTTACATGGTGTTTGCATATAAATATGTCTTTGCAGTGTGTGGACACAACCACCCTGCAATGAAAAAAAATCGGGAAAAATATTTCTGCTCTGCCCACGACCACTGACGGACTGTCCCGTGTTAGCATATTTCCGCCCTCAGCCATTTGTATTCTGTCTGCCAAGGCAGTCTTGTCGACATCCCCCACGGAAGAGAGGGGCGGGGTGAGCAGTTGCTCATTATCATTTAAAGAGACATGCACAGAAAAGGGTTGCTGTGAACAGAGCTGTTTTTGAGGATGTAAAAGGGTGTTACACAACCATTGAGGAATTTTAACCAAAGTATGTTACAAACTTTACATGAAGACTCTAAAGATTCAATCCAACTCGTGGAAAATGGGCACCTGATGACCCCTTTAAGACTAGTCCCAGACTAAAATGGATTTTTGAGCTGATCTTTAACTGAGATCAACTTGCACTGACATATCTTAAAATATGTTAGTGCCATTGTTTTGTCTCAAGATGCACGCCAGTAATGTTTGTTTCTAAGGCACGTTCATATAAAAGCTACTTAAAAATCCTAATTTAACTTTGGCCTACTCCTGGCTTAATCTAAGTCTTGTCTGTAAAACCGGGCACATATGTTCTCAAGTTTACTTTGTAATGCGCAAAAAGTATTAATGTTAAGGGTTTTAGTTTTTACATGATTTTTTGTTGTTGTTTTTCATTCATGGTTTTTGATTAATTGAATTCAATTAGGGTCAAATTGATCCGGAATGTAATGATCGTACCAATAATTTTAACATCATGGGGAAAGGATTAAAGAGAAATAATAGAAATCAGGCTCATGCCTTGTAGGAAAACCAAAGCTTAAAATATCCAAAAGGTTATACAAATTAGTCTATATGAACCCAGTGGATTAATCCAATTCCTATGAAGAGATATGATCTCTTTATATGATGAAGAGATTTCATTTAGGCTTTTATTTAGATCTAAATAATGATCTCCACACGTACATATAGCACATCACATATGGTAAAAATGGAAGCTCAAACTTGTATCTTGTGGGTTTGGAACAACATCGTGGTGAGTAAATGATGAAAGAAATATTTTTGGAAAAGTTTCCTGAAGTGCCCTGTCTCTTTCAATAATGTAATCTAAATAAACAGTTTGTCTATCCAACTCGTCCCCCTGTCTTCAGCTCTGCAGAAGCGCAGTACTTTCCCCCGAGGTCATGTTAATGCAACACTTCCCCAGTGCTACTCTGTTGTTTCAGTGTGATGCATAGATTCCACAACAAGTGAGTTCAGCCACTGCTCTTTGGCAGGTGTCACATTGCAGAATGCATAGCTGCTATTTTTTCCCCCTTTGACAAACCTATCTGTCTCTCTAATATGAAGCAATGCATCTCGTGCCTTACAGATCCCATTTATTTATGTGTCATTACCACACAGAATGAGCTAAGTAATTTGTCAGAGGACAGGGCAACATGCTCCCTTTGTTTTTTTTCATTACAGCACCTTGGGAAATCTGACTTATTTGCAGTGACATAAAGGTTGAGTTATAGGGGCCATACGTTGTAACCTTGGGAAAACATGTAGTTTGGCTTATTTTACCATGTGTTCTAAAAACATCATGGAACGGCTCAGAAATGGATGATGTGGGGCTTGTGGGGAAGGGTGTTTCTATAAGCATGATGTCAGAATGGTTCTCTGACCTCTCCTGATGAAAGGACGTTGTTCATGTACTCCAGGAAGGATTCCTCCTTGATCTCATTGTCAGTGAAAATAAAGCTGATGCCTTTGCCCTGTTGTCCAGCAGTTCTGTACAGGCCCTTCAGGTCCTCCATCAGGTTGGGGGTGTTGTAGGAACTACAGAAAACACAAGTTTAAGCAAATCCGAGGTTCGCAAACCTCAGGGAGTTGATAAAAATCTAAAATAGAACACTAAGTAAAAATATTTTATTTGTTTGTCTGCAAATCAACATCAGAAAACCATGAACATACAAATGTGTTGATAAATTATGATTTGAAACTGTTATAAACTCATATATCCTATAATATTGCTATAAAGCCTAGCTAATCCTCAATATTAGATTCAATTGCACTTTTCTTCTTGGCATTCTTTGTGGCCTATAACTGTGTTCATTTTTACTGAACACATGAAACAAATAAAAATGCTACTGTTTATGAATAAATACAATTATTAGTACAATTCGTATATTAGCATATGCTGTCAATGTCCTTTGGAAATGCCCTTTTAATTGCAATTTAAAAAAAAGTGTTTTCTGTATAGCTAGAAAATAAACAAAACTGATATGTTGCTTTTTCGCAACACTGTACCAAGAGAGTTATGGAATTGGGTGTGAAAAGACTGCCTGGATACAGAGAATTGTGAGCAGCTTGTGTTTTGAAGGCAATAAGGTAAAATCCGTCTGTTTTCTCTGGAGACTCTCACACATAGTTTGAGATCAACACCAGATTCATTCATATTATTATCAAATATAAGCTGCAATGAAAATCTGCAAATACGAGTCAAACTGCCAAAGGCTTGCTGCTGTCATCACACATCAAACAGAGAAGAGTACTGTGTAATTATATGTGGTTACAGGCAAAATCTTCCATTCCTCAGAAAATGATTCCCTCCAAATCCCCAGAGTCAAAAATAAGCAAATATATAAAAATAATCACTTGACAGACGGTTCCATGACTTTCTACAGACTTTAACGATTAGCAGGTTTTTCCAGTTTAATTTTTTTATTTTCAATTGACCCTTTGCTAAGCCCCGCCCTCCTTAGTTACTGTTGCTACGCCTGTCAAGCTTTCGCGTCTAGCACATCTATTACAGTGTGTAAGCACCGTTGTCAGACATTCCCAATGAGATAATTTGTAATTTTTGGCGAAAATGTGAAATATCTGAGAGAGCAAGACAAAAGGGACTGCAGTATGCATTTGAGGGATATATCCACGACATAATATGCAACCGATTAGAGAATAATTTAATAAAAATTGAAGCTAAAGCCTATAGTCGCAGCAGCAGTGCCTCATACGCTGACCATTCACATGGGAAACACACGAATCGAGGAACAGCTATGTTCGTCCACAGAAGGGTAAGTGAAATGTGAAACTAATCTAATAATTATAAATCAAACAGTTTATCCATAAATCTTGTGGAATAACACTAACACCGGGAGAGCCGCGATCGGATTGGGTTAAAGTTACTCAGGGGTAGTTAGGCCGTCGATTAACAAAATGCTGAAATATTTTTAAAGTATTGTCTTTAATCGTCTTATTTTACGTTAAAATATATGCATTATGAACAAAGAACCGTCATTATTTCCAACTTCCAAGCAATAGGTGTTTTTGTTAATCCTGTCGACACTAAGATGTGAATGGGTTCTCCCACACTGCTTGATCCACGCACATAATATCTCACCTTGGCTTTTTGATTGTCGGGAAGGAAAAAAATTACACTCCCCCGTCCAAACTTTTAGGATACCGGGTATCAGATTAGCACAATCCATACGCACAACGTTTCGGCATGTTTCCCTCGCTCGAAGCTTGCCAGACCTCCCGCGCCTAGTTACGGTTGCTAAGACACGATTGGCCAGTGGCGGTTTTCGGGCGTGGCTTAGCGAAGGGTCAATTATCAATTGCATTGGAAGACAAGGGTCTGAATTGAAAATGTCCAGTCTCATTGTCTGAATGTGACTGAACAGTTGATTGGATGTGGGATCATTCCTCTTTATAGTCTGCAACAGCAGAGCAAAATTGAAAATGGGAGGACAGAACACTCTAATACACAGATACCATCTACTGGAGTACGACTAAACTGAATTACACAAGATAATGTGCTTTATGACTTTTGAGATTTACATAAAGAGAAACAAGAGCACTGCTATTATAGTGACATGTTTATTACAGTGCTATACATGTGTTATTAACTAGGTTATTACTGTGTAATTTAAAAAGTTCCATTGTGAACACTGTCTAGTGAAGATAGCCTTTGTAAAGACCATCTGTGATGTAGAAATTAAAGTTTAATGCAAATTTTGCATTATCTAGTACTCAAACAATAGGATACAGATTCAATTTCATCTATTTTGAATAAAAAGGCTATGAATGATTGAGTATGCGAAGGTGACTCACCGAGTGAGTGTAATCTGAAAAGTCTTGTAGCCAGCGATAAATGACGCTAGTCTTGTCAGGCTTTGTTTTCCAGAACCCCCTACACCGACCAGGAGGGCATTTCCCCGAGGGGTCCTGATGATCCGAGAAATCTGGGGAAAGAGAGTGTAAGAGAGAGAAAGATAGATCCCAGCTCATTACCATGCAAAATATTTTTACACACACTTGCATAAAGAAATTCAGAGCACTTGCTTGTACTCTAAAGCAGTGTTTCCCAAACTTTTTTCAGTCGAGGCACCCTTTGAAAATTTAAAAAAAATTGTGGCACCCTACACTAGTGTTGTCACGATACTACTTTGATACTATACCTTGAAATGTATTGATTTTCAATACCACAGGGAATAACTGCCGTATATAGGCCTACTGTCATATAGATATTTTTTTATATTATCAATTTTTTTTGTCCATCCATTTAAAGTCTAGGAAATCATTAATTTCTTCTGCAGAGATGACTTTACATGATGACATATTTAATTAAGGCTTTTATTCATAATTCAGCAAAACATTGCTCAATTACCATTGCAAATCTCACCTAAATGTTTGCTCACTCAGTGTAGGCCTATTTGTGTTTTTATATTGGGATAATTTAGTTATAATTGCACAAGATAGCTTGTTTTTAATATATTTTATAATGTAATAATTTCACAGTTAATCTCCAAATTAATGTATAAACAACATAAAGACAGTATATTTTAAATAATGGTTTAATGGCATCTTTTTTTATGAATGAAGCCCAGTATCACTGATACCAATACTGCTACTGATGTCAGGAAATACACAGAAATTGAATAAAGTTATCAAACACTTTACAGTCTTCACTGCATAAATAATAAATTAAATATAGATGAATCCTTATTAAAGCTACAAGCGTTCTTTAGTCAAGAGCAGTGAGTAATTTTCTCTGTTACCTGTTCTTTGATTCTGTTGTCACTGCTGCACTTGTTTATCTCACACGCGTCCCATCTTCTCACAACTCTAATTTAAGATTTTAACTAATTTAAGACTGCTCTCATGAGGATACTCAACAAAACGGACATTTTGTCATAACTGTGTGTTATTATTCGTTCAAGCACGAAAGAGAAGTCGATTCTGGCACGCGATGCGCGTCGTCCTGTGTCAGCAGGACATTCACAGACAGCGCGTTCTCTTTTGTCTTTTCGCGGTTGCATGGTTTAAAAGCATTTGCATGAATGAGAACGTGATTATATAATGTAAGGCTAGCCAAAGGATGACAGAAAAAAACGGATGCTGCGTTAATTGTGTTTAAATCTTTTTTAACGCGTAAAACTGAAAAACATTAATCGCAAGCGTTACCGTTGACAGCAGTCAATATGCGGCAAGACGGACGTTGTGACAATGTTTCGTGTGTATTTGACCGTAAGCGCAACAAGCCATGAAAAAGAGGCAGCTTTATGTGTGGACGCTGGGAATGAAGCACGAGAATGAAATCATGAAGAACCCCCGCAATTCAACGAACGCGGAAAACTTATGAGTTGCATTTTTTATTATAAATTTGTGTGCATTATTTGTTGTTATTAGACGCTTCCGACGATGCGAGATTGATGATACATTTATTATTATTTTTTTTACACATTTTAGCAATTTAAAAATGTTTAATGGAGTTTTTACACGGCACCCCTGCTCTCGCCAGAAGGCACCCCGTTTGGGAAACGCTGCTCTAAAGTACGACATGTCTGGCTCCTCTAATCAGCAGAGAAAGTGAACTGGAATAATCAAAATTTCTTGAGAGCACGACATTTATCTTTCATGATAGAAGGATGCTAATATATAGCAAGGTTCTTCTTTTCAACAAACACAGATGAATTGTTGAAATTGTTTTTGAGCCCTGAAAATGTTCTCATGATAACAAGAGCAGGATTCCCAAACTGGCCAGGGGTTGGCCCTGATGAAAACATGCTGTCCATACAGAGATACAAGAATCATTAGTGTAGAATGATATTCTTGTTACCTTAACCAGGTGAATCATGGCATCCCTGAAGAAAACCATATCCATGCCTGCTCCTCTGATGCTCTCATTGTAATGACTCAAAAACATGTTCAGCCTCTCCATTAGACTATCAAAAGATTTGATAGGCTCGTATACTTTTGGCATGTCGAAATCAGTTTCCTCTGGCTCCTCACCTGTTCAGATATAAAAAGTATACATAAATCCTAATATCATTCCAATTTAGATGAGAAACTGCAAATCAACTCTCCATTGCACAATATGTGGGCAGGTCCTTTATAGGTATGTTCAAAGTAACTTTAAGGCTGGTCAGTTAATTCTATGACCATCTTGGTTACGGCCCAGGGCTGCTTTTTTTTTTTTTTTTTTAAGATGTCATCATACAACAAATTTCAAACAAAACAAAAGTTTAACAGACTTCTAACATGACAAGAAGATTTTAGCTAATTACATTTTTATTTGTTTCTGATCATTACCTGTGGCTTCAGGTGCATCTCTGAGAAAGTCCACAAAGTAGGAATCCACCCCAAGATCCACAATCACTCGTTCATCTTCCCCAAGCTCTTCTTCCACCAGCTTGGCCAGTGTGTAGTCAAACCAGGCAACATCCTCTGGGGCAGTAAACCGGTCAGCAATAACACGTTTGCATTCATGCTTCCACAGCCGTAGTAATACCTGGGCCAATATTACATACACAATTTTGAGTAATGAGTAGTGTATTATTTAAAGAACACTGGAACCAAAATACTTTTCTTGACATTTGTTTCCATTTGATAGTTCTTGAATGTCTGTATTTTTACTGTATTCATACTAAAGTACTCTGACTTTCTCTCAGTGTTTCTGCTATTGATTTTTTAAAAGAACAATGGCTCATTCATGACACTATTTAGTGGACTAATTGCAAGGACTATTTAGTATTTGTAGGCACAGGAGAACTTCTCACAAAAAATCTCTGCCTAATTCACAACACAGGAATTTGTTCTTAATCTCGTTCAAATTATAATGAATTTGGAGTATTCTAAATGAGCAGCCGTGTGCACGAGGTTGGTCATTCGCATAAACCATGCCCAAGCTATCTCAATATAAGGCTTTCCACACAACCTTTCCTTTATGGCCTTTCGTCACTCTTGTCAAACATATGTGGCTCTCCACAGATGTGCTGATACTAGATCCTCGAGTAATGCCAAGTGTATCATTCTAAAAAACAGTTTTAAAAAGCTGTTTTATAGGAGAAGTCACAAACAACTGTGCAATAAGTATGATTCAGTTTCTGGCACTTCTAATTCATTTCTATGGTGTTCGCAAAGAGTGATTGACTGTTGCACAGCTCTGAAAAGAAAAGAAAAATATGTCAAGGCAGATTGGTTATCAAGGCACACGTGATCCAAGTTAGCCATTACACTTTGTCCAATCGTAGAGCCACGGACCCTCGTATAATAAGACTATTTCTGCCATAAATGTCAAATCCTAGTGCACTCATGATAATTTTAAAAATTGCCACCTCAAGAAGCTTTACTACAGGTTTTATGGATATCAAACGCTCATTGGTTCTAGCCTGCTTTGTCATAAATCGCGACATGTCGTGTTTTGGGTTGTGTGCATTTGAATGCGAAATGCGCGCCTTCACGAGTGGATCGGGAAATGATTTTCAGCTATTAACAACTTAAATTCTGCACTGTACCTCGCACAAAACTATTGTATCCCGCCAGAGAGCACTCTGACTGCAACACTTTGTTATTTGGACTTTTGGTACCGATTTTGACATTTTTGTAATAAATAAATTATTCTGATTATATACACTTGACCGTCAGTTATGATTTTTCCTGATAACTGGAGGCTACATATTTTCAATATTTATCGTTTCAGCATCTATCCAAACATACACAATTTTTTTGGTAAAAATTACGTATTAAAGCAGAACTAAGTAACTTTTTTACCTTAACCGAACAGCTTTGGAGTCATTGTAATGTTTATATTACTGATTTCGTGTTGAATGGTGGTCGTCTCCCACCCCCCTGGTGCCTGTGAGCCGCAAAACCACCCTTGCAACTTCGGGCGGGCGGGCCGCCGGCCTCAGTGTTAGGAAGTATCGTGTGATATCAGGTCTCTCGAGGTAACGAATTGCTTTACGGCACTGCACGCGTACACGCCCCCATCCAGGATACGGCTAGCTATAAGAACAACTATCGTCCCATCGCAAAGCTGGCATATAAGAAGCAGAAAGCTAGAAAAGCATTGTCGGAGGAACCGAGAAAGTGGAAATGGCAGACTAACCTAGCGAGGAGTAAGACACGAGTAAACATCGGACCTGCGTTTTCAGAATGGCGAAAAAAAACGAAGAAAGCGCGGTCGGAAGAGTCTAGAAAAAGGTAACGAGAATCTGACAGCACGAGGAACCGGACAAGAGTCCCACTCGCTCAGGCTTTCACTGTTAAAGTTGATTCCTGCGATTATCATGAGAACGGTTGTCAATATCTCACATAATTATCAGGACATAAATAAGCCTACATGTTGTAGTGTAAATGAGCGCAATTTGCAAACTATTATGATAAATTGCAATAATCATGTCTAACAACATAATAACGGACATTGTTACGAAATCAGGGCTCTCAAGTGTCACGCATTGAGCGTGACAGTCACTCATTTCGGTCTTTTGTCACGCTCTCCCGCCACACATTGTATTTCTTACGCTGAAAAACTATTTGTAATATATTTAATATGCCAAAACTCTGGCCGCACCACTCTCACTGTGGAACCGGCAGGAATCAAGCGCGTCTCCTCTGGTGTTGTTCGTCGAGCTACACAATAGCCAATCAGAAAATAGCACTATTGTATCTGGGTAAGATTTAACGCAACAATCAATGACAAAAATCTATCTGTCGGCTGGATCTCACTCTTGCCTGTCTTCAAAACTTGAGAGCCCTGCGAAATAATGCGACGTACATGATACACTTTATTGGTGTCATCTGGCATTTAGGGCTCAGGTAAGCCTAACGCGGTAGGCTACTTTATTATTATGAAGTGCAGAGGCCGTGAGTGCAGATACGCTCTGCGTGAGTGGTGTTTACGACAGTAACGTTAAATACAAGTACTCTACAGCTACTCTAGGGATCGCTGTTTGACAAAAACAGAAATCCTGCATAGTGCCGCTTTAATACCTACATATTAAAGGGTTAGTTCGCCCAAAAATTAAAATTCTGTCATTAATTACTCACCCTCATGTCGTTTCAAACCCGTAAAACAAATTAAGATATTATTTAATGAAATCCGAGAGCTCTCTGACCCCTCTATAGACAGAAATTTAATTACCACTTTCAAGGGCCAGAAAAGTAGTAAAGACATTGTTAAAATAGTCCATTACACTACAGTGGTTTAACCTTAATTTTATGAAGCGACGAGAATACTTTTTCTGCATAAAAAACATACAAAAATAACGACTTTATTACACAATTTATTATCTTCTGAATCAGTCTCCTATGCAGTTTACGTTGTAAATACAGTATAGCACTTCTGTGTTCTACTTCAGAATGCCAGTTCGTCCTGGTCTCCTACTACAGACCGTGGGTCGAGTGGCCATCCATGACCGCTCCCCACCCTGTGAGGGATCCATCTGTCGACACAGTCTTGCGAAGACAGGATGCTCCCAACACTGGACAGGAACCAAGCCTTCATCCACATGACCAAGGAACAAAGGCACCTTGATAGTGCAAAACGGGTTGCCCCTCGGGGAAACCCCCTGGTCCTAAGCCACCACTACAGGGGTCTCACGTACAGCAGGCCAAAGAGTATCACATCGGATGCAGCTGCCATGAACCATAACAGACTCTAATACTGTTTTACAGTAATGAGCCTAGCTTTGCCTAGCTTGATTCTGGTTACTGCTGCCAGATTCGACTCAATACGTGTGGAAGACAATTGTGCCTGCATCGAGACCGAGACAAAAAACGACTCCTAGAAAACGTCTCAGGTTACGTATGTAACCCTGGTTCCCTGAGAGGGAACGAGACGCTGCGTTGAGACGCGGTGGGAACGCTCTGCGTGATTGCGTCGTGAAGCACGTGTATAATCAGTCCAATGGAAGAGCGAGACGTCATAGGCGGGTGCGTCATAGACCAGGAAGCTATAAAGCACACCAGAAAACAGACCGCGACAGCTTCTGAAAAAGCCTGAAGCAAGTCGATCAGGGCATGCAGGAAGTATGGCAGGAGAACGCAGCGTCCTCTCAGGGAACCAGGGTTACATACGTAACCTGAGACGCTCCCTTTCAAGGGAACTCGAGATGCGTTGACACGCGGTGGGAACCCTATACCCACTACGCCATAATGAGAAATGCCCGTTCTGTGTGAAGTCCTTGCGCACACTAAGAAGCAAGCAGCCTAGCCCTGCGACTGGAGAGGTCTTGGTCATAAAATCTGACAAATGTATGTGGTCAAGTCAAGTCAAGTCATCCTCATTTATATAGCGCTTTTAACAATGTAGATTGTTTCAAAGCAGCTTTACAGAGATAAACATATAATTTAAGGTAACAGAGATTGGTTTAGTTTTATAGTGGTTCTTGAAAAATGTTTTTTCCAGCTAAAGTTAGTTTTGATTGATTCACTTCCGTCTAAATGATAGTTTGTTATTAAATTAGGGGCCGCTGAGACGACCCCGTTCTCTCTAAACAGACTTTAAACGCGAACCTGTGATAGACGCTGATGGCGTTCACATGCGCATTAAGAATTGATTCTATAGTTATGTGCGTTTGAATATATGTCAAAGGTTTGTAATTCCTTACAAACCATGCCTAAACAAACTACTTGTCTTGTCTATAAATTTTGATGCAGAATTTTATTTTATCTTATCACTTCGGGTAAGTACGCGAACCAAAAAAATCCACAACGCTTTATCTGTAGAGTGGTATAGGGATCCTCCATAGGGAGAGGCTAGTTGGCACTTCAGCACTGCATTGTCATCAGTTCCAGGCGAAAGTCCTTCGTCAGATCTGGAAACGGCCTGGATCCGGCAGGCTGCGGGAAAACATCGGGATAAACAAAGACACTAAAATTAGCGTAGATGCCATTCTTCTTATGATGTAACGAGTACATCA
Source organism: Siphateles boraxobius (assembly GCF_051911475.1). Classification (NCBI taxonomy): domain Eukaryota; kingdom Metazoa; phylum Chordata; class Actinopteri; order Cypriniformes; family Leuciscidae; genus Siphateles; species Siphateles boraxobius. The sequence continues at coordinate 10,717,426 of NW_027508722.1, forward strand.
GGATCTAAGAGAGGGTGTTCCCAGTTCCGGCTGACCTAATCTAAGCAGCCTAATATTGAATTATAGAAGTCTATAGAGTGTTATGTGAATGCTAGGTCAAAGAGATGTGTTTTTAGTCTAGCTTTGAACTGACAGACTGTGTCTGCTTCCCGGACAATGTTAGGAAGATTGTTCCAAAGTTTTGGTGCTAAATAGGAAAAGGATCTACCTCCAGCAGTCGATTTAGATATTCTAGGTATTATCAACTGGCCAGAACTTTGAGATCGCAATAGACGTGAAGGACTATAATGCGTTAAGAGCTCGCTCAAGTACTGGGGAGCTAAACCATTTAGTGCTTTGTAAGTAATCAGTAATATTTTAAAATTTGTACGATGTTTAATAGGGAGCCAATGCAGTGTTGACAGAACCGGGCTAATATGGTCGTACTTCCTGGTTCTGGTAAGAACTCTAGCGGCTGCATTTTGAACTAGCTGTAGTTTGTTTATTAAGCGTGCAGGGCAACCACCCAGTAGAGCATTACAATAATCTAGCCTTGATGTCATGAACGCATGAACTAGTTGTTCCGCATTTGTCAATGAGAGCATATGACGTAATTTAGATATTTTTTTAAGATGGAAAAATGCGGTTTTACAGACACTAGACACGTGATTTTCAAATGAAAGATTGGTATCAAAGAGCACACCCAGGTTCCTAACTGACGACGAAGATTTAACAGAGCAGCCATCAAGTGTTAGACGGTATTCTAGGTTATTACGTGTGGAAGTTTTTTGTCCAATAATTAGAATCTCTGTTTTTTCAGAATTTAGTAGTAGGAAATTACTAGTCATCCAATTTTTTATATCAACTATGCATTCCGATAATTTTGTGAATTGGCGAGTTTCGTTAGGTTTGGAAGAAATATAGAGCTGAGTATCATCAGCATAACAGTGAAAGCTAATTCCATGTTTCCTAATGATATCTCCTAAAGGTAGCATGTACAGAGTGAAAAGCAGCGATCCGGGAACTGAGCCTTGTGGTACGCCATACTGAACTTGTGATCGATAAGACATCTCTTCATTTACTGCTACAAACTGATAGCGGTCAGATAAATATGATTTAAACCATGCTAATGCAATTCCACTAATGCCAACATAATTTTTTAGTCTATTTAAGAGAATGTTGTGGTCAATGGTGTCAAATGCAGCACTAAGATCAAGTAACACTAATAGAGAGATACAACCACGATCGGATGATACGAGCAAATCATTTGTGACTCTAATGAGAGCAGTCTCAGTGCTATGGTGCGGTCTACATCCTGACTGAAAATCCTTGCAGATATCATTTCCTTCAAGAAAGGAACACAGTTGTGAGGATACTGCTTTTTCTAATATCTTTGATAGAAAAGGTAGATTTGAGATCGGCCTGCAATTGACTAATTCTGCAGGATCAAGTTGCGTTTTTTTAACAAGTGGTTTAATCATAGCCAGCTTAAAGGTTTTTGGTACATATTCTAGAGACAAAGACGAATTAATGATGTTAAGAAGAGGATCTATGACCTCTGGAAGCATCTCTTTCAATAGTTTAGTCGGTATAGGGTCTAACATACATGTTGTCGATTTAGATGAATTAACAAGTTTGCAAAATTCTTCCTCTCCTATGGCAATGAATGAATCAAAATTTACCTCAGGGGGACTATAATGCACTCCCTGATGCGGTGCTGTAGTTGTCACGGTGGGTAAATCCTATGTCTCATTCATGTCTCGTGTTTCTGTTGTTACATATGTGTGTGTTCTGATTAGAGGGGCGTGGCTGCTCATCAGAGCTCATTCAGTAATCACTCATCACCAGCTGCAGTCTATCATCCCGGTCTATTTAATCTCACCCATTTCTCATCTCCATTTTCAGATCGTTGTTTGTGATGTCCGGTGTTTGATCCCTCTACGTTCCAGTATCCTTCGTTGTTCCTGTCTGTTCCCTGTGGATGTTCTGGATTCGTCTTGTTGATCGTCACCTCACTTCACCTGCACTGTATCCATCTGACCATCGAGTCCCTGCGCCACTTACCTGCCTGTCTGTGAATCGTGTACTGAGTTTTCAACCTTGCCTGTCTGTGGACTGTGTTCTGAGCTTTCCAATAAATATTGTTACTTGCAATTGCTTCCGTAGTTCTTACGTTACAGTAGTAGACGGTTGCATAGTTATAATTTTGTCCCTAATATTATCAATCTTATAAGTGAAGAAGTTCATAAAGTCATTACTGCTATGTTTCTTGGAAACTTCTGGGCTTGAAGCTTTCTTTTTCGTTAGTGTAGCCACTTTTTTCAAATAAATACCTAGGATTATGTTTATTTTCGTCTAATAGGGTTGAAAAATAAGCAGATCTAGCAGCTTTTAAAGCCTCTCTGTAAGCAATCGAGCTTTCCTTCCATGAAATCCGAAATACCTCTAGTTTTGTTTTCTTCCAGTTGCGCTCCATTTTTCTGGCTGCTCTCTTAAGGGCCCGGGTGTGCTCGTTGTACCACGGCGTTGGACTATTTTCTTTAATCTTCTTCAAGCGCAACGGAGCAACTGTGTCTAAAGTGCTGGAAAGGAGAGAGTTAAACGTTTCTGTTGCAATATCAAGTTCTTCTAAGCTATCTGGGATGCTGAGATGATGAAACTGATTAGGAAGATTATTGATAAAGCAATCTTTAGTGGCAGAAGTGATAGGTCTAACATACTTGTAACACGGAGTTGGCTTTGCAGCCTTGGCTAAATGTAATTTACATGAGACTAGATAATGATCTGAGATGTCGTCGCTCTGCTGCAGAACTTCAACAGCATCAACATTGATTCCATGTGATAATATTAGATCTAGAGTATGATTACGACAATGAGTAGGTCCTGACACGTTTTGTCTAACTCCAATAGAGTTAAGAATGTCTTTAAATGCCAATCCCATTGCATCTTTTTCATTATCTACATGTATATTAAAATCACCAACAATTAGGACTTTATCTGCAGTCAATACTAATTCTGATAGAAAGTCAGCAAATTCTTTGATAAAATCTTTATGGTGCCCTGGTGGCCTGTATACAGTTGCCAGCAGAATTCTTGATTTATCGTTTACATTATATATTTTTACATTAAGCACCAACACTTCAACCAACACTTCAAAATAAGTATATTTAAAACTAGATTTTTTTGTGGTTTTGCCAATATTACTATAAATTACAGCAACACCTCCCCCTTTGCCTTTCAGGCGAGGTTCATGTTTATAACAGTAATCATAGGGGGTGGACTCATTTAAAGTAATGTAATCGTTTGGTTTTAGCCAGGTTTCTGTCATACACAGCACATCTAGGTTATAATCTGAAATCATATCATTAACTATGAGCGCTTTTGAAGTAAGGGATCGGATATTCAGCAACCCAAGCTTTATCGTTCATCTGTATTATATCTATTTTTTATTTGTTGAATATCAATTACCTTTTTAACCTTAGATCGGTTTGGAAGTTTTTTGGATTTCGGGGAAATTCGGGGCACAGACACAGTCTGTTCGGGGAGCAGACATATATATCACAGTATATGATGATATCTAGGTGAAAGAGGTTCTATGTGATGGGATTTATCTGACCTTGGTGACGCGAGGCCGCTAGCAGACGGTCGGTTTAGCCAGTCTGTCTGCTTCCTGACCTGAGCCCCAGATTATCATGTTTTGTCTCTAAGACTATGAGCCAAATTACTAGAGAGAAGAGCAGCACCATCCCAGGAGGGATGAATACCATCTCTTTTCAACAGGTCAGGTTTGCCCCAAAAACTTTTCCAATTGTCTATGAATTCAATATATTATTTTGCGGACACCACTTAGACAGCCAGCCATTGAGTGATGACAATCTGCTAGCTATCTCATCACTCCTTCAAACAGGAAGGGGGCCAGAGCAAATTACAGTGCCTGACATCGTACTTGCGAGTTCAAACACCTCTTTAATATTAATTTTGGTGATCTCCGACTGGCGGAGTCGAACATCATTAGTGCCGACGTGAATAACAATCTTAGAGAATTTACGATTAGCATTAGCCAGCACTTTTAAATTTGCCTTGATGTCAGGCGCTCTGGCTCCCGGCAAACATGTGACTATGTTGGCTGGTGTCCCTATTTTCACGTTCAGTGTGATCGAATCACCAATTACCAGGGCACAATCAACAGAATTCTCAGTGTGTTTCACTGAGCGGGGCAAATCGATTTGTTATGGTAATCGGAACGGAAGAGTGGTTTTTTGATCCGCGATTAGAGCAATCCCTCACCGTCACCCATTTGCCTTGCTGCACAGGCAATAATTCAGCCGGAACCGAATCATGTAAAGAGTTCACTATGCTAGGCGCATCCAAAATAGTATCTAAAGCTCTAGCAAACTTACTATCCTCAATTAAAGTTTGGATGCGTGTTTCTAATTATGAAATCTTCTCCGTCAGCCTGACTGTCTCCTTGCATTTATCACATATAAACCCTATATTGCCGACGGGGAAGGCTATGCTAAACATGTAACATGAAGTGCAGGTGACAATAACAGGACTAGACCTTACTCACCGTGTTTGTTGACTGATTCTTACTCACCTGGGCTTTTTATGAACTCAGAGGCGCGGACGGGCAAAAGAAAAATAAATAAATAACTGAGCGCACAGGTGGCGCGTTAACAGGCTAGCGAGTTACTAGCGTGTTGTGCTAACAATAACGGAAGCTAGCGATGTCAGGTTAATCTGAGATGTTGTCTAAGCTGTATTTAGTAGTATAAACAACTAGAAATAGTAGTAAATGATGGTTCAAAAGAGAAAGAAATATAAAGCTAATACGAGGCTTAGACGGAGCTTACAGCCTCGAAGCAAACAAAACACAGCAGAAAGCTAGGCAGACAGGAGCAATCGATCAGGATCAGCAATCGATCAGGATGTGGTGAGGACCAGCCTGCCGCATTACAAATGTCCTGAAGGGAAACACCAGAAATTAAAGCCTAGAGGCAGCCATACTCCTTGTAGAATGGGCCTGAACAGCCATAGGTGAAGGCTGTCCGGCCGCTTCATACGCAAGTCAGATAGCCTCAACTACCCACTTGCTCATAATCTGTTTAGATGCAGGGCAAACTATCTTAAGTTACCCGAAGCAGACAAATAATTGTTCGGATATACGACACTGAGCAGCTTTGTGGACATAAGCATCCAAAGCCCTGACAAGGCATAACATATTAAGTTTTTCCTGATCTGGGGTATTAAAGGTGGAGGTCAGAAAGCCTGGAGCACAAATGACCCGCACATTCAGTAGGGACCTAGAAATACACCTGGGGTGAAGAAATACTACAACAAAACCAGGTGCAAATCCAAGTACGTGCAGGCCTCAGCCTCATGTACCATGGAAATGACGAAATTAAGGATCTCTCCTCAGAGATAACCCAGCAAAGAAACAATCATTACAGAAATCAAGTACTGTACCAACAGGGCAGAAACAAGATTCAGAAGGCATTCTCTGCACCAGGCAGAGAACAGTTTCCATATCAATGCATATTTAGTCTTCTCGTGGAGGGAGCTCTAGACTGGAGTATGGTCTCCACGACCTCGGTCGAGAGACCTGAATCTATGAGCTGGGCCCCCTCAGAGGCCGAGCCCACAGTATCCATAACTCCAGAGCTCCCAGGAGCAAAGATATCTGCTCTGATATACGAGACCATCAGTGTGTTGTCCGGACCCTTCGCCGAGCAACCACTCATGATTGCCCCCGACTTGTGAGGGAAGCATCCGTCGAAAGCATTATGCGTCGACAAGAAGCCCCCAACACTTGGCCTGGGTGAGGAACCAAGGTTCTTCCACATGACCAAGGCACGTAGGCATAGCCGCGTGACCTTGATCACGTGAAAACGGATTTCCCCTTGGAGAAAACCCCTTGGTCCTGAGCCACTACTGCAGGGGTCTCATGTACAGAAGGCCAAAAGTAACTACGTTGGACACAACTGCCATGAGCCCCAACCAAAGACCTTTCACCGAGCGGCCACTCATGACCGCCCCTCATCCTGTGAGGGAAGCATCCGGCGATAGCGTGACGCGTCGACAAGAAGCCCCCAGCACTGGGCCCTGGGCGAGGAACCAAGGTTTCTTCCACATGAACAAGGCACGTCGGCATTGCCGCATGACCTTGATGGTGCGAAACGGATTTCCCCTCGGAGAAAACCCCTTGGTCCTGAGCCACCACTGCAGGGGTCTCATGTACAGAAGGCCAAAAGTAACTACGTTGGACGCAACTACCATGAGCCCCAACAGTCTCAGAGACTGTTTTGCACTGAGTGACTGACCTAGTTTTACATTCTTTACGGCTGTGAGAATCGCAGAATACGTGCAGGAGACAGATGTGCTTGCATGTTGTCGAATCCCATATTACACCTAGAAAAGTGGTCCTCTGAGCTGGGAGGAGTACACTCTTTTTGGTGCCGCAACCCCAACCTCCTTATGTGGGACAGAACGACATTTCGATGTTGAACTGCCAAAAGCTCGGACTGAGCTAAAATCAACCGAACGTTGATATAATTTAAAACGTGAATGCCCTGGAATCTCAGAGGAGCCAGAGCTGCATCCACGCATATTGTAAAGGTGTGGGGTGATAACCTAGGCCGAATGGAAGAACCCGATACTGGTATGCTTCGCCCCTGAAAGCAAACCTCAGGAACCTCCTGTGATGAGGATGGATAGATAAGTAAGCGTCCTTTAAGTCTATTGTGACAAACCAGTCCTCGGACTGAGTCTGTGACACAATCATATTTAGCGTAAGCATACATTGAACTAAGATTCTGAAACCTGCTGTTTAATTGACGCAGGTCTAGAGTAGGACGCAACCCCTCATTCTCTTTCGGAAAAATGAAGTAATGGCTGTAAAACCCCGACTATCTGCCGGGAGGAGGAACCCCTTCTACAGCTCCTTTTGCAGAAGTGTCAGTACTTCCTGCTCCATAACCAAAGCCAGAAATCTGGGCGGACAAGAACCGAATTCTGAACCCTTTCCAAAAGCGTGCAGGACCCACTGAGAAATATGTGGCAGTAGTTTCCACGCTGCCAGAAATTCGACTAGGGGAACCAGTCTCTCACGACTGGCCTCTGGATTTGGTTGAACAGTCACTACGGTGCCCTGAAGCGGCGAACCGGCAGGGAAACCGAACTGACTGCTCTACGACCCCCCTCGGAGGATCGTTTGGGGACACTGACACCTTGGTGCCCTGAACGGCGAACCGGCAGGAAAACCGAACTGGCAGCGCTGCGACCCTCCTCCGAGGAGAAACGATTTCTCAAAACCATCCCTACCCGGAGGGAACCACCCTTAGAAGCCTGATAGCCTCGGCGTCAGGGCTTCCTCTTTGTCCGAACTATTTTAGAGATAAAACAGTCTTCAGATCTTGCATATCTCTACCTTTTTGGCTAGACTGCTTCCGCCACCCAGGTCCCCCTCGATTATGGAGGAGCCCAAATGGCGATGCTCGTTTTGCACTCTGTGCTGCGAGGAGCTTAGTAGACCGAGACTGCTCCCGCCCAGCAGTCTCAGGAACATTAGATTGGTGAGGAAGAAACCTCTGGAACGCCGCTGAATGGTTTATTTCTTAGTTTTTTGTTTTGTTTTGTTTTTAAAGCGGAGCGTCCAGAAGAACAGACACAATTTATCTTATTTTTCTTTATTTTTAAATCAGAAAAATGTATATATATATATATATATATATATATATATATATATATATATATATACACTCCGTGGCCTCCTCAGAGAGTCTTGAGTCTTGCCGTGCCTTGGCAACAGCGGGACCCGCGCGGGGAGCGCAAACCGAACCGTCCTCCTCGAAGAACGCCCAGCGGGAGTGGAGCGTCCTCAAGTACAGCTTCTCCAAATGCTCACAGTCAGCCCCCTCGAGAACTGACTGTGGCATGCTCCACTCCCAAATAGTAACAAAAAAGCTGATGTGTTTGTCCCCACCCGTGATATAGCGTGGGCAGGGAACAACACAAAGCTGCTTGCTCTCTTTTGCCATATATATATATATATATATATATATATATATTGCAACTTGACAGACAACAATAAATATGACAAGGACAGAATACACACATCGCTTGCTGAAGGCACAGAAGCTGTCGCGGCCTGTTTTCTGGTGTGCCTTATAGCTTCCTGGTCTATGACGTCACCCGCCTATGACGTCTCGCTCTTCCATTGGACTGATTATACACGTGCTTCACGACACAATCATGCAGAGCGTTCCCACCGTGTCTCAACGCAGCTCGAGTTCCCTTGAAAGGGAACTAGTTCTCTGAACTGGAGAAAGCATATATTATATTCTTCTAAACCCCAAGCACATTTTGTGGTTAAGCACGACATCTCGATGCTGAGCCGCCATCTCTGTGTGAGAATAACGCTAGGCTGAACGGAATAACCTGATATTGGTATGCTTCGCCCACGAAAGCGAACCTCAGGAATTCCTGTGTTCTGGAAGGATGGAAATATGGAAATATTTCCTTAGAAGAATTGTGACAAACCTGACAGAACAGACATAGAACAGAGCAGACACAAATTGTGACAGAACTGTCTTGAACATGAGTCTTCTCATGTACCAGCTATAGAATACGGCATGTCTCTCTGGAGCAGGGGTAAATTCTATGGCCTCTTTCACCAAAAGAGACTAAACTTCCTGTTCCCTCACCCTCCCTCACTTTCCTGAAGTGGATGGCCAGCAGGGAACAACCAAACTGATTTTTCTACAGCCTTCCTTGGAGAGAACGAACTCTGTAGGCCCCCAACAAATTTGGGGGGACACTGATAAAGGAGTTAGTTGGAAACCGATGCACCGGTGCATCGAAGCGTCGAAGACATTACGGTTTACAATTCGATTTCCTGAGCTCAGTTGTGGCTCGAGCCACAACACTGTCTTCTTCTTCCATTACCCAATCTGCTTGGGGTTGACAACTGAGTGAAGTACCCCGTTGAGTCAAGGCGGACGAGAATTGTCCCTACAGTTTGCAGAACCCATTGAGGTACGTTTGGAAGAAGTTCCCATGCTGCTTTAAACATAATAAAGATGTATTGTCGAGTAGTCAACTTGGTACCCTGAAGTGGATGACTGGCAGGGAACAACCGAATTGGGCGAACACTGAGACCTGAGCTTGCTGGAAACCGGAGCGCCCTGAAGCACCAAGGGTGGCAGGGTTGGAAGAATTGTCCCCGGAGGGCACCAAGGAGAAATATAATAAGTGTGAGCCATTTCTGTGTTATATTAATGATTGTGTGGCTGCATTACTGTCAGGGAGACTATCAGTGACAGAGACGTGGAACTGTTGTGCATTAGCTTCTGAACATTTTATTTGCCACGTGAGTTTGGCAATGTTGTCATCTGCGTTGTTTATGTGCCACCCGATGGAAACACTGTAAGAGCTGCTGAGGTGTATGAGTGTGTGCAACAGCAGCTCCAACACACTCCTAAAGCTCCTCTTTTGGGTGATATGAATCACTGTTATCTTGAAAGATTTCTTCCTGGTTTTCAACAATATGTCAACTGCAAGTGTTATGGGAATATATACAATGCATATACTGTGAAAGTTAAACCACCATTAGCAAACTCGGACCATAATACTGTGCAACTTATTCCTATCTACCGTAACTTGCTGAACTCAGTTAAGCCTGTGAGCAAGGTGGTGAGACTTTGGTCTTCAGAAAAAGTGGAGATATTGAAGGGCTGTTTTCTCTGTACTGACTCGGAGGTGCTGTATGGTCCAGATATTGACAGACATAATGAAATCAGGTCTGCATAACTCAAATTCTGTGTAGATTCTACACAGATGTGCTCATTACATCATAAGAAGAATGGCATCTACGCTAATGTTAATCTTTCTGCTTATTCCGAGGTTTACTGTAATCAGCTGTATACCATCAGCTGGAATCTAGACCAGATGGAGGACCTGCGCCTAGACAAGACCACAACGCATGATGTAGTCAGCCGGATCCAGGCCGCATCCGGACCAGATGGAGGACCTGCACCTAGACACGATCACAACGCATCCCTTAAGTGTCAGCAGAGATTTTGTCAACTAGACTCTCATCGAAGGCCCCATCGACACGACAGCCATCAGCACTGATCCTCAACAAACCCGTCTCCATCCCGGTGTGATGACTCAGATCTTAAACCAGATGGAACTGGATAATATTCTGATTGTTCCAAACCAATCTGAATTCTGACCTATAATGCTGCCTGAATCATAATCATACACTGTTCGTTCATTGGCCAGAGGAGAACCCAGGCTCAGTCGGGGGGCCAGTTCTCCTCTGGCCAATGAACGAACAGTGTATGATTATGATTTTTTTTTCTCTATTCTGCCACCTGATGGAGTTATGGTTCCTTGCCACTGTCACCTTTTTCCACCTTTGTTGCCATTGGCTTGCTTAGTTGGGGACATTAAATTTAACATTCAACATTAATACATTCAACATTAACAATAATATTAATCTGCCTGCATTGATACTATTATATAAGAACTGAACTGAGCTGGACGATGGCATCACTGTTTACTCCAGAGCGGATATATATATATATATATATATATATATATATATATATATATATATATATATATATATATATATATATACATTTAAAAAAAATGAAACATCACTGAATTTACTTAAGCTGGACTGTGATGCTATTTTCTTCTGGAAACAAACTTTTTAAACTGGATTCTGTGATTCCAGTTAAACATGTAAAAAAAAAAAATCAAATAACAAGCCTAATATAACCAAGGAGGCTCAGAAAAAGCTTAATCATAAAATAAGAGAAACTCGTAAGAATTACAGAGATCTAATTGATGGTGATCAAGTGTTCGGAGAGGATCATTGTGTGGAAGCTTATGGAAGAGGTTAAGGACCCTTTTGATCCTTATCAGTTTGCCTATCAAATTAAGCTGCCATGCAGCTATACCTTATGCTCTCCAAACTAAAGTATGGCTGACTAAATCCATATAGCATCAAATGGTTCCATGCATTGGTTTACTGTATAAGGATAAGGACATTCAACATTATACTACAGAGATTGCTAACTTTGTTACATGGAGTAAAGAACAGTCTTGAAATTAACGTTAGAAAAACAAATAATAGGAAATAATTTTTGACTAAATATTTCTTCTCCAACCTCTCATCTATCAAGGTTAACGAGCCCATTAAACAGGTTGCTTCATACAAATACTTAGGCATGCTTATTGATAATAAACTTTCATGGGAGGTGAATGTGGATAATCTGTGTCGAAGGGTGCTACAAAACATTTACTTTTTACAGAGGCTCAGCCTTTTGGAGTTGCTCAGAGGGTCTGTTTTATCATGCCTATGTATTGATTTTATCTTACTGTATGGTGTAGCAGCCTGGTTCAGTAATTTGACAGTTACTCTTAAATCTCAGTTGAACCGTTTGGTGCGTACGGCAATGAAGATGGTTGGTCTAGGGGTTTACCCCCATCTTCCATCTATTTTTAACACAATTATTTGTAAACAGGCAAAGAAAATGATTCTGGACACTTCTCATGTGCTTTTTCGAAGCACTTACATCTGGTAGACGTTTTCGTACCCAAGGTTTAGATACAACCACTATAAAATAATTGTGTCCTTTGGCTACAAGGATGTTAAACTCTAGTGCAAAGGACATGATTGCGTGATTGTTATTGATGTGGGTATTTTGTTATGCAGCTTCACCTGTATTGCCCCAAAAAAAGTCCCTAAAAGAGATAAAGTATTAAGTAAGTAAATGAGTTCTCACTGAAGGGGCCTGCCCTAAGAGGACGGAACACTTAGGCCTCAGGCCCTCTTAAGTTGTGAAACCCACAGAGACACAATTGGCATCAATTGCCCTGCTGTCAAATAGTCTAGAGATACCTATTATTGGTTGAGTATGCCTGGTGACCTGAAATGTTTCGCCAGCAGGGGATACCCGAACATAATTCTCCAATACCCTCCTTGGAGGCAGTGAGCCTCCCAGTTCCCCCTCATTGTTGGGTAGAGAGACTGGACCACACTCGCTGCAATCAGCTGCACCCAGAAGCACCAGAGGTTTTAGAAAAGTTCCTTTTCATATAGACATCTAGCTTTTCATCTAGCTATTCACTATTTAATTCCTCAGAATCAAATGCAGCCAAATATTAACCTGACAAGTAAACACATTCTGGATGAAAGGCTGAATATATCATATTAACACAGGCATCTAAATTCTCAGAGTTAAATAAGTATTTATCATTTAATTACTTAAAACCAAACCAAACCAACCAAACAAGTAAGCACGGTCTGGATAGGCTGAATTCTATATTAGAATAGTTCAATATACAAATAAAGAATAATTTTTTGCAAACACACATAGATCGCCAGAACACCCGCCACACACCAGCTTATTGGTGGAGAGGAGACAGAGTGATGAAGCCAATCAGTAAACAGTATGGGGATGATTAGGAGGCCATGATGATGGATAGAGGCAAATGGACAAACTTGGCCAGGATGCCGAGGTTACACCCCTACTCTTTTTTGAAGAACATCCTGGGATTTTTTGTGACGACAGAGAGTCAGGACC